>NC_056725.1:1664694056-1664719056 GCF_019279795.1 Protopterus annectens | reverse complement strand
GCATGTATAAGCCTAGCCAGAGTGTGTCTGCTTTTGCTGCCCCATTGATTAATTAACTGATCCTCTGTCAAGTAGAGCCAATGAAGTGATCCCAGGGGTGTATTTTCTGTTACTCATCCACTCGTCAAGGTTTCTCTTGAAGTGCGTTAGTGAGGGGCTCTGCCTAATGTAGTTTATTTTGTTCCAAAGCATGGGGAGTCTCTGTGACAGGACTCTATCCTTTCAGCATGATGTTCTTCATGTTTCAGTGTTGCAGTCATTACATTTGGGTTATCCTGCTGGCAGGTTGCCCTCGGTCGGCCTGAATTTCAAAGTCTTGGGTCCTGTGTCGGTTGCTGTCGTCCCTTCCCTGACGTCAGGGGTATAAAAGATGCAGCCGACGCCATTTTCCTCAGTCTTTCTTGCCGTGCGGTGCCCGAAGCAGAAGCAGTTCGCAAGTGCCGGTCGGCCGACCCCTGAGATTTTCGTGTTCGAATTTCAGATCCGAAGTCTTCATTAAAAGCTAAGTATCCCATTGGGGAAACTTTTTCTTGCTCCAGTCTGATGTCAGAAAAAAGTTAATTGTATTTCTTGTGGGAAGCAAATAGCTCATAAGGACTTTTTCATTCTTACTGTATTCCTTGCCTAGGCCCTGACCATGACTTGGCTAGTTGTCGGTTTTGTGCTAGATTTAACCAACGCACTAAGCGTCGGTACGATTTTGCATTAAGCTATTTTGGCCGAAGATTTAATTATACAATGTCATCGGATAGCCATCCAACAACCGGAGTTCACAAAAAACGCAAAGAAAAAGACAGGCTACCGAGGTCCAAAACAAATGACGAGGCTTCTCCTAAGCCAGTCGCCGGTTCGCCAGTTCTCAGTGAGGCGCTTTCGCAGCTCCTGACGCCCGCTACTTTAGAGTCGCAGGCCGCTACTGACACCCACGTGGAGTCTGCAAGGCCACTAGAAGCTCAAAGTATTGGAGCCTCTGAGACTATTCCCTCAGATGGGTCTGGAGCCACTGAGCAGGCATCTGCTTCTGAGGGTGTATTCAGACCTAAACAATTGTGCTTTAAAACGACTTCAGCTTCAAAGGCAAAGACTAAAGCACCTTTAAAGACAAAGAAACGCGTTCAACAGCCTCTTGGGACAGGCTTCCATGCCCAAAAAACAGATGCTCAAAATGGCCGAAGACTTAATTAGCTTGATCAGGGGTTCCCATCCCCCTCCTGATAAGAGGCCTAGGCAAGAGACGGACTATAAATCTTCAGATCAGGTTTCCATTTCTTCTGATTCCTCTTCTGATCAGGAATATTCTCTACCTCCCTATGAGGATTCTGATGCTGAAGAATCTATTCCTTCAGCTTCTCCTCCTGAGGACTACTCTTTTGGGGAAACCTTGCATAACATGAGGGAGCATTTCCACTGGGAGAGCCAAGATTTTTCAGAATCTAAGAAAAGGCTCAGAGACTTCCTTTTACTACCTCAACACAGGCCTCTAGCTATTCCACCTGTGTTAGACATTGTAGATGATGTGTTTTCAGAGTCTAGTCTGACCCCTGGCTCCTTACTCCAGCTCCTGTTAAGCCGGACAGATACTCCAGGGTTCCTGACTCTCTAGTTCCTTTTCAAAAACCCTGCTGCAGACCCAGAAACTATTTCTCAGGGTCCCAAGGGGGTCAAGGCTTCCACTGCAAAAAACCCTACCCCCTCTGACAGAGATTCTAGGGCACTAGACAGATGGGGAAAAAAGATTTACACATCTGCTACCTTGGCTATAAGGGCCTTAAATTGCCAGTTTCATATGCTCAAATATCAGCAATATATCATGACACTGCTTAAACAGAAAATGTTGATAATTTCTGAATGTGCAGAAAACAAAGAAATGCAGGATTTATTGCAGCAGCTGAACAAGTTGGAAAGCATACTTTGCAATGTCGTTTTGATTCTCTAGAGGCCACCTGCAGGGCCGCTGTTACAGGTTCTGTCATTAGGAGGCAAGCTTGGTTAAAGGAACAAAATCTGCCTGATCATGTCCAAGCAAAATTATTAGATGCTCCATTTACAGCATGATACCCTGTTTGGTGTTAAGGCAGAAGAGGTGTTAAAGAAAATGGAGGACAAAGCTAAATCTGTGCAAACGGTAAATGAATTCTTACAGGTACAGCCTCCTAGGTTTAGCAGACACTGGCCTACAAAGAATTGGTCCTTTCCAGTGTCAGACCTCAAAGGGGCAGATCCCAGCCACAAGGTTCGTACAGGTGTAAGCAATGGGGTGCTTCTACCTCCAAAAGCGGAGAGGACAAATCACAACCATACAGGAAACAGTCCCAATGACTTCCCCCTGCCTGTACCAAGCACTTATCTTCTGGCAGCACCCTTGGGAGGGAAAACTAGCACTTTTTTCTCGAAATTGGCACTTTATTACCCAGGACAAATGGGTTCTAGACATAGTGTCACAAGGCTACAAGTTTCACTTCCATACCCTGCCAAGGACAAACAGTTGGCCAGACCTGCCAAAAAATCAATGGGCAGAGGCTCAAAAACAAGTTGCATCTCTCATGCACATGGGGCGCTATTCAACAAGTGCCACAGCAAGAGCAGGGACAAGGATTTTACTTGACTGTTCTTGGTACCCAGAAAGGACAAAGCATGGAGACCAATTCTGGACCTATCTATTCTATACACTTACCTGGATATACCCAAATTCAAGATGTTGACCTTGCAGCAGCTTCTGCCCATGCTGGGCAGCGAGGCATGGCTCGTGACTTTAGACCTAAAAGAGGCATACCTGCATGTCCCAATCAGATAATCATGCAGAAGATACCTCAGATTCAAGGCTGGCTCAAAGCATTACCAATTCTCTGCACTGCCCTTTGGCTTATCTACTGCGCCCAGGGTCTTCACAAAGTGCGTGGCACCAGTAATTGCTCTCTGCAGACAAAGAGGAATACAAATATATCCTTACTTGACGACTGCCTCATTCAAGCAGAGAACAAGGACATTCTACTACAGCATCTGGCATTTGTGAAGTAACTTTTAACATGCCTAGGGTACACAGTCAACGAAAAGAAATCGAAACTAGTACCCTCACAAGAGAATAATATTCCTGGGTGCAAGCTTAAATACAACTGCCCAGATGGCTTATCTCATGCCAGACAAACAAAGGCAACTGACCTACCTATTTCAAGTTAATGGCAACAAAGGCCCAGTTATCTGCAAGAAAAATGCTGCAGGCTTTGGGCTTCATGGCATCCTGCATCCAACTAATTCCATATGCAAGACTGCATATGAGGAAACTTCAATGGTACCTAAAAAGTGTCTGGACACAACATTGCCACAGCCTGGAAACAATGATTTGTCTCATTCCCTGCCTGCAGTAGGAGTTTCGATGGTGGGCAAAGGCTTGTCACCAAAACAAGGGACAGCCGTTCTCAATAC
The DNA here is from genome assembly GCF_019279795.1 of Protopterus annectens. NCBI lineage: Eukaryota > Metazoa > Chordata > Ceratodontiformes > Protopteridae > Protopterus > Protopterus annectens. The sequence goes on along the minus strand of NC_056725.1, from coordinate 1,664,715,633 downwards.
CCCCAGCCAGGCAGAAGCTTACGACGGATGCATCAGATTATGTGTGGGGGGCCCACATGGCAGAAAGAGGTATTCAGGGCATCTGATCCACAAACCAAATGCATCTACATATCAGTCAAAAGGAGATACTAGCTGTTCAGAATGCCCTGATAGCCTTCAAGGACCTAATTCATCCGGGACAACTTCTGATAGACAGACGACACCACGGTCATGTGGTACATAAGCAGGGGGGCACTCACTCTTACTCTCTTTGCAGATTAGCCATGGCTTTATGGGACACAGCATTGACTTACATTCATCTGCAGGCACAATTCCTGCCAGGAAAGGAAAATATTCTGGCAGAAACCTCATGGATCCCCACGAGTGGCACCTGGATCCACAAGTCTTCAGCATGATAACAAAGAAATGGGGATGCCCGGGCATAAATCTATTTGCTTCCCCTCACAACAATCAAAAAGATTCTGCACAAGGGCTTATCACAGACAAGCATGGAAAGTGGACGCTTTATCTTTCCGCTGGACAAACCTTTCAGTGTATGCCTTTCCTCCACTGCCTCTCTCCTCCCCAAAGTACTCCTAAAGGTCAGACAGGAGAAACCAAAAATGATTCTGATTGCCCCAGACTGGCCACACCAGTACTGGTATCCAGTCTTAAGGAACTTGTCTCAATGCCCAGCCTGGACCTTACCTCAAATACCTCATCTACTGTCCCAACAAAACAATCAGATTCTGCACAGCCAACTCTAAGACCCTAAACCTGGCAGCATGGCGGATAATGTAGCCATACAAAGCACACCTCTCAGTAAAGCTGTGATGGATGTCATTTTAGAAGCCAAAAGGCCTAGTCCTAGAAAATCCTGTGCTGGAAAATGGAAGAGATATTTTGTGCTTGGAACCAAGCTTAAGGAACTGATACAGCTGTCCCAAATATTCCTCAGATTTTGCAATACTTAACTGAGATGCTGGACAAAGGCCCATCTTTCTCATCAATTAAAATCCATGCCTCTGTCATTTCAGCTCATTACAATACAGAGCCACCACTCTTTTCTCATCCTTTTATTAAGGCAGTACCTCAGAGGAGCCAAAAATTTAAGGCCTCCAAGGAGAACACCAACACCTGCATGGGACCTCAATTATGTCTTGGAAAAACTCACCTTACCTACTTTTGAGCCAGCTGCTACTGCAGATATAAAGTTTTTATCTTGGAAAACTGCTCTGCTCTTAGCAATAACTTGTGCAAGATGAGTGTCAGAGCTACAGGCTCTCATGGCTGTGGAACCCTTTATCATTTTTTATCCAGACGGGGGTCTCTCTGAAGACAAACCCTACATTTATGCCTAAGGTAGTATCCAGTGTAGCCCTTAACCAAACTATTCATTTGCCAACTTTTTATCCAAATCCACAGAACAAGGGGGAGAAAATTCTGCATTCTTTGGATGTACACATACAACTTAGATTCTACTTGGATAAAACTACAGAAAGACAGAACAATTACTAGTGGCATATGCTGCAGGATCACAAGGAAAGGCTATCTCCAAGCAGACTATTTCAAAGTAGATAGGTCACTGCATTCATTTCTGCTACTCTCAGCATGGCATACCTGTGCCCAAGGACATTAGGCCACATTCAACCAGAGCTGCAGCCACTTCTGCAGCCTTTCTCAGGGGAGTACCAGACAAAGACATTTTAGAGGCTGCTACTTGGAGTTCAGTGCATACCTTTACAAAACATTACAATCTGCCACTTTACTCTAAATCCAGGGCAGGCTTTGCCACTGCAGTTCTGCAGGGCCTCATAGCCACCCCTAAAGCTATTTAGTTCCATCCTCCCATCCATAGCTTTGGGAATCTACCCAAATGTAATGACTGCAACAGTGAAACATGAAGAATATAGTACATTGTGTACACTTACCATAAATGTAGATGTTCGAGTGTATTCACTGTTGCAGTCCAGGTTACCCACCCACCATCCCCCTTATTTTTGCTAGAACTTATCTTTCCTTCTCTGATCTATACAACCTATGTGGTGTATTTGCTTATAGATGAAGGTAAAGTTTATTTTGATGCATGTATGTGTTACTTACATATGTTTAGCATACCCTTTTGGGGGCACCTGACATCTGGGGCAAGAAAAACTGAAGAAAATGGCGTCTGCTACATCTTTTATACCCCTGACTACCTGATGTCAGGGAAGGGGCGACAGCAACCGATGCAGGACCCAAGACTTGAATTCAGTCCGACTGAGGGCAACCTGCCAGCAAGATAACCCAAGTGTAATGACTGCAACAGTGAATACACTCTAACATCTACATTTATGGTAAGTGTACACAACGATACTTTCTATTTATTGTTATGGCAAGGCTTAGCTCACTAGGGCGAGTGGCTTGCAGTGACTTGGATTTCTTTAGGAGGAGTATGTCCATCAATTCTGAGTTGGACATGGCTTTGTAAGTCAGGCAGAGATCACCTCTGAGTAAGCGATATACCACCGAGTACAGCCGCAGTTTTTTCAGTCTGGCTGCATAGGACATATGTTTGAGGCCAGTAATCCTCTTGGTGATGTACTTTTGTGGTCTTTCCATCTGTTGGGAAGTGTCTTGTGAGGTGCATCCCAAATGGGGCATTGTACTCTATGATGGGTCTGAGTGACGAGTAGAGGGGCACTATAACCTCTTTATTTCTAGATGTGAACCCTTTAGATGGGCCACATAGAAGGATTTCCTAACTACTTTGGCAATATGATTGTCAAAGGAGAGATTACTATCTACCTGGGTCCCCAGATATCTTATTACCCCTTCTGTATTAAGGGAGCTGCCACCTATGTGGTAATTTGTGGGTGTTTTGTTTTTCCCAAATGGGATGACTATGCATTTTTTGGCATTTAGCTTAAGGCCATGACTTTGACACCAGTTTTCCGTCTCAGTAAGGCCCTTTTGGAGGATGTCCGTGTCAGCTGGAGAGTCCATTATGGCTCCCAGTTTGCAGTCATCGGCAAACTTGTTTAGCCATAGTCCTCCTGTGTTTGCCTGTACTTCTGAGAAGTATATGCTGAACAGTAGGGGTCCCAGGACCGAGCCTTGCAGGACACCACTTGTGACTGGTTTAGAGTCTGACCTGGAGCCCGCTATTCTTACCGTGTGAGTTTGGTCTGTAAGCCAGTTGGCAACCCATCTCGTGACGTTCAGGCTGGTGAGTTTTTCTGTAATAACCGAGTGGGGAATGGTGTCAAAAGCCTTGGCGAGGTCAAGATAGGCTGTGTGAACCACCTTTCCCTCGTCTATGGCCTTGGTGACTGTCTCGAAGTCCACCAAGTTTAGTAGGCATGATCTGCCCTTAAAGCTGAACTGGGTCTGGTCAAGTGTTTGGAGGTTCCCAGTGTCTTTGTTAATGAGTTCCATGATGATGCGCTCCATAGCCTTGCAGAGCAGGCTAGTCAGGCTTACGGGATGATAGTTACCAGGGTCAGTTGTGGCCCTCCTTTGTGGAGAGGAATAAACATTGCTGTGCGCCATTCTATGGGCACGTAGCCTGTGGAGAGGCTGAGGTTGAACAGCATGTTTAGGTGGTGGTTAGTTCGTTCTGTAGTTCGTGTAAGACGCAGTGTGGGACACCATCTGGTCCCATTGACACTGTGTTTTTGGCTTTTGAAAGGGCTGTTTTCACCTGTGCATCTATGATTTTAGGGACACTTCACTTTTTTGGTATTGTTGTGGGCCCTTTTGGAGGTGAGAGGGGGGTGAAGTTTGCACTGAATCTATTATCTGCCAGGATGTTGGCAATATCAGTAGGTTCAGTATATTTTGTGCTGTTTTTGCACTAGTTCAGTGCATATCTGCAAGTTGCCATTTTGATTCTTAACCACAAAGCCTTCTTTAGCTATGTTATCTTTTGAATCCTTGGCTATTTTACTTTCGAAGTTAGCCTTGGATGATTTCATGAGGGACCTTAGTTTCTTACTGATACTGATCAGGGATGCTTTTCCTTCTTGGGATTTGCTTTTTTTTTCTGAACTAGTTTCCTCCTTCTATTGTATAGCCTGTTTATGGCAGGGGTCCACCAAACTGATTTACTTCTCTTAGAGGAGTGAGTCATGGTTTTGCTAGGGATGGCACGATCCATGCATCCTTATAGGTGCTCATAGAGTGCATTTGTAAAGGTTTCTGCATCTTTGGCAGCGTTCTCCTTTAGCGTGGGGGCTGTGAAACTTACCACCTCTGTCCTAAGTAAGGTGAAGTTTTTTACTGTGGTTTCTTTAGTTGGGGCTGGGGGGGGGGGTGGTGTGTGGACATCCATAGTGCTTAGTTTATGGTCTGATCTAACCAGTGACTAGTTGAACTTCGGTGTGGAGCACCTGTCGCCAATGTTGGTGATGACCAGGTCCAATATGTTTTCACCTCTGGTAGGGGAGTTTACCAGCTGATCCAGGGCATTTGAGTTGGTGAATTCCAGGAAGCGCTGGGCCTGGGAGATGTTCTTCGTTTTCCATTGCTGCAGTCCTGACTATTGGGGTATAGTCCGCGTCCAGTCGGCCCGAATACCAGAGTATAAGGCTGACGTCGGTCAGGGCGCATTAGACTGACGTCAGTACGTCAGGGTACTAATGCGTATGACCGACGTCATATCCTCAGTCTTTTTTGCCGCATGGTCCGATGCAGAAGCAGTTTTGCGAGTGCAGGTTGGCGTTCTGAAATATTTCCGAAACCGGAGTTTCAGACCGAAACAGAGTTGGCTAAGTACCCCGTTGGGGAACATTTTGGTTTTTTCTTGCCTCAGTATTTTACGGATGTCAGAAAAAGTGAATAACTGTATTTCTTGTGGGAAACAGATACCTCATAGGGATTACCATACCTTGTGTATACCTTGTTTAGGGCCTGAGCACGACGTTGTTGGTTGCCGCTCTTGTGCTAGGTTTAACAAACGCACTATTAAGAGGAGGTTAGACTGTGCCAGGTTAGTGTTTGGGAAGCGTTGCAATTACAAAATGCCGTCGGATGCTCCGACGCCCGCTTCGTCCAAGAAGCGCAAGGACAAAACAGCGAAGCCTAGGGTTGATGAACCGGCTGTCCCGGACGTCGGTTCTTTAGAAGGCTCAGTGGAGCCAGAGGTTTTGCCAGGAGTTTCCATGGAGTCCCAGGCAGAAACTTTACTATTACAGGATGTGCCTTCTCAGGAGGTAGGCCAGGCTGAGGGGGCTTCTCAGGTGACTGTTCTTCCCTCTCTTCCCAAGGTAGTTAGAGCCTCTCCTTCTGTTGCCAAAACTTCTTTGAGAGGTAGGCCTAGTTCAGCTTCAGTAGGGGCTTCTCCTAGCATTTCGGGTTCTGTACCTAAGAAACATATGCTTAAAATGGCAGAAGATTTGATTACTATGATTAGAGGTTCTATGCCCCCGCCTGATAAGAGGCCTAGGGTGGAACCGGAGTTTGATAGTTTTGAACAGTGTTCAGAGGCTTCAGAGTCTTCTGCGGAAGACTTGCATGAGTATCCTACTTATTCTGATTCTGATGTGGATGATTCCACTCCTACAGCTTCTCCTCCTGAGGATTTCTCATTTTCAGAGACTCTGCATTCCATGAGGGAGCACTTTAAATGGGAAGGCCAGGATTACTCTGATTCAGAAAAGGCTTAGGGAATTCTTGTTTTACCCCAGCATAGGCCTTTAGCTATTCCTCCTGTGTTGAATGTGGTGGAAGATGTTTTTGCAGAGGCTTCCCTGAACCCTGACTCTTTGCCTCCTGCTCCTGTTAAGCCTGATAGGTATTATAGGGTGCCCGAAGCTCATAAGTACTTGTTTAAGAGTCCTAGGGGACCCAGAAACTATTTCTCAAGGGCCTAAAGGTGTTAAGGCTTCTGTGGTTAAAAATCCTGTTCCCACTGATAAAGAGGCTAGGGCTTTGGATAGGTGGGGAAAGAAAGTGTATACTTCTTCCACTCTAGCCATGAGAGCATTGAATTGTCAGTTTCACATGCTAAAATATCAGAATTATCTCCTTTCACAATTGAAATCTAAGGTGGATGCTTTGGCGGAAGGTATTGAGTGTAAAGAGTTGCTGGATTTGGTTCATGTGTCTGAACAGGTGGGTAAGCATTCTTTGCAATGTGGTTTTGATGCTGTACAGGCCACCTCGAGGGTGGCTGCTACCAGTTCTGTTCTTCGCAGGCATGCCTGGTTGAAGGATCAGAATTTAGCTGAGCATGTTAAGACAAGGATTTTGGATGCTCCTTTACAGTCTGATGTGTTGTTTGGATCGCCTGTGGAAGCAGTTTTAAAGAAAATGGAGGACAAAGCTAAGTCTATGCAAACTGTTAAGGATTTTTTGCAGGTGCAGCCTCCAAAGTTTAGTAGAAATTGGCCTGCTAAGGGGTGGACATATCCTGCTTATGATTCCCAGTCTAGGGGTAGGTCTAGACGTGGTAGGGGCAGGGCTCAAGGTTCTTTTAGGCCTAGAACAGGGAGTTCACCTGCTCAGACTTCTGGTGAGGGCAGGGGTCAGTCCGTTCGTAAACAGACCCAATGACCTGTCTTTTCAGCTGCCAGTAGATTCCCGTCTGGCAGCTCCTCTGGGAGGAAGACTGTCTCTCTTCAAAGAAAATTGGGATTTAATTACTCAAGACAAATGGGTGTTGGATATCATTCACCACGGTTACAGATTTTATTTCCATACAATGCCCCTTTCAAAGGCATGCCAGACGTTCCTCCTCCACAAAGAGAAGAGGCTCACAAGCAAGTTTCTCAGTTACTCCAGATAGGGGCCATTCAGCCAGTCCCTGTATCAGAAAGGGGCCTAGGATTTTACTCTCGCCTGTTCCTAGTACCAAAGAAGGGGAACACGTGGAGACCAATTTTGGATTTATCTCTCCTCAACACGTTTTGGACATTCCCAAGTTCAAGATGTTGACGTTACAACAGCTTTTACCTCTGCTGGGCAAAGATCACTGGATGGTAACTTTAGATCTCAAGGAAGCTTACCTTCATGTGCCTATAAGGCTAAGTTGCAGGAAGTATCTGCGGTTTCGAGCTGGAAATTCTCATTATCAGTTCTCTGCATTGCCCTTTGGCTTATCTACTGCCCAGAGTATTCACAAAGGTTCTGGCTCCAGTGATAGCTTACTTCAGGCTTCAAGGAATTCAAATCTATCCTTACTTGGACGACTGCCTGATTCTGGCTCAAGAAAAGGAAGACCTTCTACAGCATCTGGAATATGTTATAGCAGTGCTAAGATGCCTAGGGTATTCTGTGAACGAAATAAAGTCCAGTCTAGTACCCTCTCAAGACATGTGCTTTCTGGGTGTGAGACTGAATACAGCAGCCCAGATGGCCTTTTGACCCCGGACAAACAAAAGAGTCTGTCACTTTACTTCCATCAACTATCTCATCAGTCCGTGCTGACTGCAAGGACAGTCCTTCAAGCATTAGGGTTCATGGCATCTTGTATTCTAGTGCTTCCCAATGCCAAACTGCATATGAGGAAGCTACAATGGTATCTAAAAAATGTATGGACACAGCACTGCCAGGATTTGGACACTGTCATTCAAATAATACCTTGCCTTCAAAACGAATTCTTGTGGTGGGCTCAGGAATGTCACCTAAACAAGGGACTCTCTGTGACCCGGCCAGAGGCAAGTCAGATCTTAACGACAGATGCCTCGGACATTGCTTGGGAGCTCATCTAAATGGAAAGTGGATACAAGACAAGTGGCCTGCCAGACTACAGCATCTACATATCAACATGAAGGAGATGTTAGCAGTCCAGTTTGCATTAATGGCTTTCAAGGAGTTACTTCTTCCAGGGCAGGTGTTGATTCTAACAGACAACACAACTGTCATGTGATACATCAACAAGCAAGGGGGAACACATTCTTATCCTCTATGCAGGCAAGCAATGATTTTATGGGAGACTGCGCTAAGCTTGCAACTAACTCTTCAGGCAAGGTTTCTGCCAGGAGCACAGAACTCCTTAGCAGATGTGTTAAGCAGACAAATCATGGATCCCCACGAGTGGAAACTGGATCTTCATGTATTTCAGAAATTGACAGTGTCATGGGGAACTCCAGACATAGATCTGTTCGCTTCTCCACTAAACCACCAGCTGCCAAAGTATTGCACAAAGGGGTTTCATCACACAGCTTGGAAAGTGGATGCTCTGTCTTTCAGTTGGAAGAACCTTCATGTATATGCCTTTCCACCTCTGCCTCTTCTTCCAAAGGTACTATTAAAGGTCAGACAAGACAGTCCAAGGATGATTTTGATAGCTCCAGATTGGCCTCGGCAACACTGGTACCCACTACTTCGGAGTCTAGTAAAGAAGCCTCCATGGCCTTTACCTCTGATTCCTCATCTGTTATCTCAGAGGGACGGTCATCTGCTCAATGTCAAGCTTCACTCTCTTCATCTAACAGCCTGGCATATTCTGTGTTGAAACACAATAGGTCTCAACTTCCTCAACAAGTTTTAAATGTGATTATGGAAGCTAGAAGACCTAGTACAAGGAGAGTGTACGCAGAAAAATGGAAGAGATTTTTATTTTGGAGTACAGCAAAGAATTTGGAGATTTCTGAGCCTAATTTGAGTGTGGCTCTTCAATATCTTACTGAGTTATTGGACAAAGGTTTGTCCTTCTCTTCCATTAAGATTCATGCTGCAGCAATTTCAGCTCACTATGATTGTGACCCACCTTTGTTTTCGCATCCTTTGTTCAAGCAGTTTCTTAGAGGGGCAAAGAATATAAGACCCCCGTAGAGCTCCTACTCCTGCTTGGGATCTCAATTTTGTGTTGGAAAAACTTACTCTACAACCTTTTGAGCCTGCAGCTACTGCTGAATTGAAATATTTGTCATGGAAGACTGCTTTTCTGTTGGCTATTACTTCTGCAAGAAGGGTGTCTGAATTGCAGGCCCTTATGGCAGTAGAGCCCCTGTGATTTTCCATAAGGATAGGGTATCATTACGTACTAATCCTTCCTTTATGCCTAAGGTGGTTTCTAGTGTGGCTTTAAACCAAACTATTCATTTGCCTACGTTTTATGCAGACCCTCAAAATAAAGGGGAAAAGATTTTGCACACTTTAGATGTACACAGGCAATTGCGTTATTATTTAAGCAGGACTAAGGATTTTAGGCAGTCTCAGCAGTTGTTTGTTTCTTTTGCTTTGAGTTCACAGGGCAAGCCTGTGTCTAAACAAACTATTTCTAGGTGGATTGGCTTTTGCATTGCATTTTGTTATTCCCATCATGGCAAAGAGATTCCAGCTGGGATTAGGCCTCATTCCACTAGGGCTACTGCCACTTCAACAGCATTTCTAAGGGGGGTGGCAACTAAGGATATTTTGGAAGCAGCTACTTGGAGTTCAGTGCATACATTCTCTAAGCATTATCACCTTCCTATCTACTCTAAGTCTAGGGCTGGTTTTGCCACTGCTGTTTTGCAAGGCATGTTGTCAGCTCCAACTGCTTTATGATTTGCCAGCCTCCCTTACCTCTGCTTTGGGATTCTACCCAATAGTCAGGACTGCAGCAATGGAAAACGAAGAACATAGTACAGTTTTGTACCTACCATAAATGTAGATGTTCGAGGATTCCATTGCTGCAGTCCAATTTACCCTCCCTCCTTCCCCTCTGTGTTTAGGGGTGGTTGTGTAGGTGAGTGTACATGCTTATATTTTTGTATATATTGTTGTATATATTGTACATGCTTGTGGTGCAGGTATTTTGGGACTTGTCTTTTTAGGGTCTTCTGACATCTGGGGCAAGAAAAGACTGAGGATATGACGTCGGTCATGCGCATTAGTACCCTGACGTACTGACGTCAGTCTAATGCGCCCTGACCGACGTCAGCCTTATACTCTGGTATTCGGGCCGACTGGACGCGGACTATACCCCAATAGTCAGGACTGCAGCAATGGAATCCTCGAACATCTACATTTATGGTAGGTACAAAACTGTACTTTTGTACTAGAGTAGTTTTCCCAGTGAATGGTAGGGTAATTGAAATCACCCAATATCAGGGTGTTTGGTAGGACCTTCATGTTTTCCAGTGTCTCCAGAAAGGTGGAGTGATGGTTCTGGGTCATGCAGGGTGATCTGTAGCAGGCCACAATTTGCATTGCAGATTTGCCTGATGTTAGTTGCACATGGATGATCTCAGAGGTATCACACTAACCTGGAGGTATAGGCATCCTTGAATATGGATACACCCCCTCCTTTAGTGTTTCCGTCCGTTTTCTGTGGCTGAAACGTGTGGTATGAGTTGTAACCCGGTAGTGCTGGGGTGCTCTGGAGCCTTGAACCAGGTTTCAGTTACTGCACAGATGTCTACTTTCTCCATACTGAGGAATGCTTTGAGTGTGTGCATTTTGAGATCTCCGCTCCTGGTGTTGAGTAGCATAACCCTCAGTTTTTTTTTAATTGTGCTGTTTACGGAGGCGGGTTTGACTTTTGAGCCTTTCCTAAAGAAAGCACTTTGGGGGCAGCAAGAGGCTTGACCAGTATTCGAAAGCCTAGGGGTGACGGGAGCAAGCCATCTTTTGTGAAGCAACGCGGCTTGTCGTGCATGTTGTCCCAGGCTGACAGACACTGGATCCCCTTTGAATGACACCAGAAGCTTGGCCAATTGTTGAAATTGATAATTTTTTCTTTATACTGAGGTATCCTTCTTGGTGAGAGTAGGATGCTACTTAGGGTCAGGGTCATACCAGCCTGGGCTACATGATCAGAGAGCTCTTCCATGTGTCTTTTCATGTCCAGGGAGGTACTTCTCAGGTCATTCACACCAACATAAACAATGACAGAATCATATTTGTACTTGTTCTGGAGTGACCTGAGTGCTTGTGTTATGTGGCGGATTCTGGCTGCTGACAGGCAGCAAAAAGTAAAAAGTTTTATTAAACTATTTTGGATGTTGTGGAGCACATTTTTACTTTTGGTTTATCCATTTTGTGGCTTGCTGTTGCTTCACTTTGCCATAGTGCTCATTTTTGCTTTCGTGGTTTGTGAATTTATAGTTTGAGCCTGTGGACGTTTGGAGAACTTTTTAAGGAATACTGACCCAACCAATTTTGAGTCGATCTGGCTAAGTGGACCGATCTTTACATGGACTTCTATCATGCCAAAACCCTCTTTTGGCTGCTGTTGGTGGTCAGGCACCAGTAGGTATGAATATCGCTCCAGCGACTTTACAACGCAAGCTTTTTACAACTAAAATACAAACTCTGGAACATAAGGCGAAAGCTTTTAAGAAGCTGCAATGGCAACATTTCAGCTTCTGTGTTTATATTGAGTTGGCTTTTGTGCCACGGGGGTTGTGTGTGTTAAACATGCCCTCTTATCGAGATACATACCCTGAATTCCTGAAAAGGTGGCAAGAACTTAACATCAAGCTGAGTACTGAATATATGGTCCTAATGAATGACTTTTTCAGTAAAAATGAAGAAACTTTATGTAAGGAGATAGATTTAATGGAAAAGGACATCTCCTCGAACTCTGCCTTTAATGAGCATTTTAATCTATATGATGGTATGCTTACCCACCTGTGCACCTTTAATAAACAGCTTGAGGTGACAAAAAGAAAGAAACTATTGTGTGATATTAATGATTTTAAAAATGGTCATATCTTCTCATGGCCTAAGCAATATAATAATAAAGAGAATGCTCATGTTCAGTTTACTCGTACGGAACGTAAACAAGGCTCTATGTATGAGCATGATACTTTTGAGTCATCTGCCAATCCGGTTCAGCAGGAGATGTCTCAACAAAATCTGAGTACTGGAGGTGTGGAGAACGAATTAGAGAATGTGAATGATGAACCAGAAGGTAACGCCCACGATTGAACCTTCTAACGAAGATTCTCTCGGTAAGAAAAAAGAGCGATACCCAAAGGGGAGTAAGAAAGGAAGTGGCTCCATTAGTTCAGCATATGAAGTTCATTCCTGCAAGACTAGACAATGTTGTGAATGCGGTTATGGATTTGAAAGTTTTTACACGCACTCTTAACTTAAAAACTATTTTTAAAGATTCTGAAGTGCGTACACGTACTGAATGTAGGAGAACCAGTACTTTTTTCTGCCTGTAAGTGATCCGGTTATATCTGCATTTGAAGGTATATGTGAAAAACGGATACGTGAATTGTATAGCAAAAAAATGTATAATCTTTCAGCTCAGGAATCTGAGACTTTTAAAAGTCTGCAAAAGAATAATGAAATTATAATTAAAGAGGCAGACAAAGGAGGAAGTATTGTAATAATAATGATTATATTGAAGCAATGAAGCTTCTAATATGTGATGCAAATATTTTCAGAGAAATTACTGAGACTGAAGTTAACAGTTTTATTGCAGAAATGAATACGTTTATATTTGATTTACAGATAGCAGGTGACATTAATTTGGATATCTAACTTTTTGACTCTACCTTGCCCTATGATTCCTATATTTTATGGTCTGTCTAAGTTACACAAATCCTCCACAAACCCACCCATGAGACCAATAGTCTCTGGAAGGTGGTGGGTTACTGAACCTATATCAGTGTACCTACAGAATGTTCTTAAAACCTTTCTGCAATTTATATCAAGTTATGTAAAGGATAGTGGTGACTTCCTAGTGAAATTATATGAATGGTATAATGGGGTGGAAACTCTTGAAAGCTTTGTTACACTAGACGTAAAGTCACTTTTTACACTTCATCACCAAGTATCGGGAGTGGCGATGGGAACGTCCCTCGCTAATACTTATGCAAATTTAGCCATGAATAAATGGGAAAATGAGTATATATTTGGTGAGAATAGTAATTATGCCTCTAGAATATCTTTCTACAAGCGTTTTGTGGATAATATTTTTCTGGTATGGAGAGATGATGAGGAAGAACTACAAACTTTTTGTGGAATATTTAGACTCTACAACCCAATTCCTGAGATTTGTGAAAAACTCATCAAGGGAAGAAATACATTTCTTGGATATAAAAATATGTAGAAATGAGAAAGGTGTAGATACTTCAGTATTTAAGAAGGATGTTCAGGCCAGCAAGTATTTCCATAGGTGTAGTATGCATGCCCCGCATGTTTTCAGAGGTATTGCAAAGGGACAGTATCTAAGGGTTAGCAGACTGAATACTCAGTTAAGTACATGCTTAGAGCAACTAGACGGTATGGCAAAGGACTTTAAAGAAAAAGGCTACTATGAATCTCATCTCAGTCAGGCAAAGAATGCGATCCTTAGTATGAGGGATGGGAGAGCACGCCCTTTCTTCTCAGACACTGGATTAATTGAAAGGGAACAACAAGTGGGTGATAATCTGCAATTACGCTATACAATGACATACAATAGGGGGAGTAAGTTAATTGAGGGTATCATTAAGGAAAACTGAGACATCTTGAAAGCAATTCCTGGACATGAAAGATGGCTTAGTGAAAGACCTTTTTTCACATATAGGAATTCCAATAGTCTGAAAAAATCTTTGTGTTATAAAGACTTTGCCTTAAATAAGAAACTTGAAGTTAAATATAATAGGAAGGGTAATGTGCCTTGCTGTAACTGTTCATCATGCAACGCTGTTTGTAGATCTGTTGAATTTATACATCCTAATGACAATAGGAAGTTTTAAATTTGACTGTGCAGCTACATGCAGTACTTGTCATATAGTATACTTAGCTACCTGTTTGAAGTGTCAAGCATTTTATGTAGGTAAATCGATGAGAAAGCTACGAGATAGGATTATTGAACATCGTTCTGAGATTCGACGAATGGTAGAGACCTAATTCTTTGGCTAAACATGTAAAAATGTTTGTCTCGCATCAGTTTGTTTTTAGAGTTATTGATAGGTTAACTTTGAACATTAGGCGAGGTGATGTAAATAAGTTAGATACTAAAGAGTATGAATGGATTATTCGCATGCAGGCAGATAAATTTCCTGGTATAAATAAACAAGTTTGAAACCAATATTGAAGTCTAAACAGCAAATGATTAGATAGTAATGACTGAATAATTGTTTTTATTTTTTCTATTGGATGGGTTGTGTCGTGAGCTTTTTTTAAACTTGTATAAAATGACTATTATGTTTTGTATATGTTTTTATAACACTGAGGAAGGGCTTATGGTCTGAAAGCTTTGTTTTATTAAACTATTTTGAACATTGTGGAGCACGTTTTTACTTTTGGTTTATCCATTTTGTGGCTTGCTGTTGCTTCACTTTGCCATAGTGCTCATTTTTGCTTTTGTGGTTCGGCAGCTAACAGTAACCTTCTGCTTGTCCAGCCTAGTGAGTGGGACGTCAGTGTGCCTGACTAGAGTCCCCTATTACTAGTGTGTTAGGTATGTTATTTCACCTTAAGGGCTGTGATTGTGCGGCACACTGATTTTGTGTTTTATGTGTTGTCTGGTTTGTGATGGGAGGAGCAGGTTGTTTGGGTGTCTGCTTTGGAGATCTCTGATGCTTTTGCAGGTTTTTATTTAGAGCCTCCGAGTATGATTGTGTATTTTTTGCCAGTGCTGTTTTAGTAGGTCTGTGTGCGGCTGGAGGCGTGGTGCAAGTGTTGACCTCCTCTTGACTGTCTGTTCCAGTCTTGGGTGGAGACGGCTTAGCTTTCAGTTTGGCTGTATAATTGCATCTCTTGCATCTGTTAGTATTTTGTGGTAGTAGGAGAGGGTTGTCTGTGTGCATGAGGCAGTTGTAACATTGCCTCATGATACCCAGATTCACCAGCTGGACTGGAGAGTACACCTGAAATTGCCGTTTGGTCATGCCTGAATAGTAGGGTGAGCTGCTTAGTCGGTGAGGGGTGAAAATAAGAGCCTTGCCCTGCTGGGCAATCAGTGTCAGGGTATATTAGTGCTTGCTATTAGGTCTGAGCAAGTGCTGGGTTGTAGGATGCTTTTTCAGTGCTTAGGTTGAGAGTTAGACTAGTTTCAAGGGAAAAACTGAAGAAGACACTTAGTGGAGCCGGGAATAATTTAACCGTACCTAATCTTGCCAAGGCTTTTGACACCATCCCCCACTCTGGAATTATAGATAAACTCACTAAACTAGGTATAAATCCCTATGTCAAAAGATCAGTTGCCAACTGGCTCACTGACAGAACCCACACTGTGAAAAGTAGCAGACTCCAAATCCGACTTCAGACCAGTGACAAGTGGAGTACCACAGGGTTCAGTCCTGGGTCCTCTCCTGTTTGGTATCTACTTCTGTGAAGTACAGGCTAACACAGAAGGTCTTTGGCTAACGAAATTCGCAGATTATTGCAAACTAGGAGCCGTAATCGAAACTCCTAACGATGTGGACATCCTACAAAAGGGCCTCACTGAGACAGATGCCTGGTGTCAAAGCCATGGCCACAAGCTCATTGCCAACAAGTGCATTGTCATCCCCTTTGGTAAAAACTCTGTACCCATGAACTACAACATAGGCGGTAGTATACTTTAACATCGCAAGTGTGATGAGACCTTGGTACACAGGCGGACAGTAGTCTCTCCTTTGATAATCACATCGCCACAGTAGTCAGGAAACCCTTCTACGTGGCACACCTCATCACAAAAGGTTTCTCATCCAGAAAAATAAGTCATTGTTCACCTCTACTCATCACTCATTAGACCCATTATAGAGTACAACGCCCCTTTTGGTATGTACCTCACAAGACATCTGCAACAACTGGAAAGGCCGCAGAAATACCTCCCAAAGAGGATTACCGGCCTCAAACAGATGCCCTATGCAGACTGTCTCAAAAAAACTCCAGCTGTACTCGCATATCGCCTACTCATAGGTGATACAAAGCTATGTCAAACCCAGAGCTGTTGGACATGCTCCACTTAAAGAAATCCCAATCCCTCCGAGCTACACTCTCTCGGGACCTAAACCTTGTCACCACAATAAACAGAACATGCCGAAGGGATAGATTCCTGTCCCAGAGACTTCCCATACTCTGGAATAAACTACCCATCTGTATCAAACAAAGCTCCTCATTAGCACTCTTCAAGAAAAATCTTGATGATGATTGGATAGGAAATATGAAATTCACCCCAGGGGTAACCTCTGTGGCTTTGCTCGACAGTGGCACAGGAAAATAATTTTCTTGGGTGGCAAAAGCCAGAGTACCTTTTTGGCTGGGCTTGTATAGGCCCCAGGGCCAATAGTCTAGTACCTACCTATGAACCGGTGCGCAAAACTGCAAAAGTGGTTTTTATAGTAGGAAAATGAGAGACAGAAATTAGCCCAAAATGGCCAATAAACTACTAACTTCTGGGCTGGAACCACTCCTCCAGGGACAGATAGGTTGCTCAAAGCTCCCCTCTCTCACAGGTGAACAGAGAAACTTCCTTCTATCCAAGTAAGGTACAGTCAACTCGGAAACTAGTAGCACAGCCCTGAATTCAGCACTAGCCTGAAAACTGGACTAAACTAGCTTAGAAAGGTGGGAAACAAGGAATTTTTGTTTTGTTTTTTTGAAAGGATAAGGCAAAAACAGTAAAAAAAAAAAAAAAAAGTCCACTTAAAACAGCTTTAAATGACTGCAAACGATCAGAAAAGGCTATCTCACTTTAGTGTGTAGCCTATAACAGTTAAATTATTTAAACAAAAAACAACTTTTTAAAAGTGCAGGCAGTCAAATAAGTAAAATATGTGAAAAAAACAAGCCTTTAAATCACAATAAACGCTGGAAAGTCTGCGTTCAGGTGGAAACAGTTAAGTACAGCAAGAAAGTACAGAAAACTGATAGTTAATCACTCCAAAGTCTCTCTTCTAAGCTAGAAGGCTTGTATCAGTTTAAGGCTTTCTAGTGCTACCCCAGTAGGTTAGTTACAGGAAAGCAGGGAAACAAGCGCAGATGTGGTCATTTAAACCAGAAAGTTGAGAGAGATGGACAGACTGTCCAAATGGTCAAATTACAATTTCTGGGCCAAGAACCACTCTTCTTGTGGTAGATAGGCTACCTAATGCTTACCACTCACTGATAAGCTAGAAGGCTTCCCTCCAACACAGAAAGGCTTGGGGGGCTCAGAAGCTTACTAACAATCCTGGATACAGCAGCTCTGTAACCGGACTAGGCTAGTTATAGGAAAGGCGGAAAACAGGCGCAAGTGCGGCTTTCAAACCAGAAAGTTGAAAGAGATGGAAAAAAATTTTTACAGAAAAGCAGCTAAAACAGCAGTAAATAAAATTCAAATTGCAGTGCAGGCCAGCACACCCGAGTGTGTAGCAACACTACTGCAAATACAGTTAAAATAAATGCAATTAAATTAACAAATGACTAAAAAACAAGTGCAGAAGGCAGTAAATTAGAAGGCTACTAACAAGCAGTAATAAGTGCAGAATAAGAGCGACTTAGCACGCAGAAGAGCAACTAAGACAGTTACAGTGAGCAGCTGAATTTTATATATATGTGTGTGTGTGTGTGTGTGTATATATATATATATATATATATATATATATATATATATATATATATATATATATATATATATATATATATTATTTATTTATTTATTTATTTATTTTTTGTGTGTTTTTTTTTTTTTTGAGGGAGGGAACAGAGCAGGATTAAGAGGCTACAGGAGTTGTCCTTCCCAAATGCTCTCTTTGTACACAGTAGGAGTGCCTGAAATCAGAATATGATCTCACTGCACTCAGCTGAGTGAGCAAATGAGATGGGCCCAGAAGGAGTATCCAAATAGAAATCTGCCACCAACATGGGTGGGGAACTAACTGTAGAGAGACCGCCACAACTTCAGTTGAGTTAATATTCAGTGGAAAACACAAATACATTTAAATAGAGTACTATATGAAAAAGAGCAGATAAAAGTGTACTTTATGAAGTTCTTTGCATAATTAATGTATTGTGGTTCTTTTTATTCATTTTGAATTTAACCGGGGTAGACCACTGATCCCATTGGAGCCATTCCTGTCTCAGTACAGGGAAAGTGCAATGGATAACATGGCATTATATACAGAAGGAACGTATACAATGTATGTATATGTTGCATTTTGTCAAAATTAATGTCATAGTTGGATTGAGGGTGTACATGCAGTAGACAAAATGCAGAATGACTGAAAAAAATACAGTAAATACATTAAATATAGAGTGGCATCAGAGTTTGCCAAAAAATAGTCTCAGCAAGGAATGTAGGCAGAAGGGAGTGAAGAGGTTGATGCTTTTCGTGCTTCACTGTTGCAGTCATTACATTTGGGTAATCTGCTGGCAGGTTGCCCTCAGTCAGCCTGAATAACAAAGTCTTGGGTCCTGCGTTGGTTGCTGTCTCCTCTTCCATGACGTCAGGTCTTCGGGGGTATAAAACATGCAGCCGACACCATTTTATTCAGTCTTTGTTGCCGCACAGTGCCTGAAGCAGAAGCAGTTTGCAAGTGCCAGTCGGCAGACTCCTGAAATTTTCACATTCGAGTTTCAGAACCGAAGTCTTCAAACTAAAGCTAAGTACCCTGTTGGGGAAACTTTTTCTTGCTCCTTACTGATGCCCGTAAAAGTTAATAATTGCATAACTTGTGGGAGGCAAATACCTCATAAGGATTTTCATTTATACTGTATTCCTTGCCTAGGCCCAGACCATAACGTGCCTTGCTGTCGGTTTTGTACTAGATTTAACCAATGCACCATTAAGCACCGGTATATTTTTGCTTCTAAATATTTTGGATCAAGATTTAATTATCCTGAAATGTCGTCTGTTATTAATCAGACTACTGGAGTTCACAAAAAGCGTAAAGAAAAAGACCGAGACAGACCGTCGAGGTCCAAAAATTATGAAGCTTCTCCTAAGCCAGCTGCCAGTTCGCCGGTACTCAGTGAGGCGCTTTCGCAGCCTCTGATACCCGCTACTTTTGAGTTGCAGGCCTCTACCCAGACCCATTCGGAGTCCGGTATGCCACGAGAGTATTGAACCCGCGGATGTCTCTCCCTTGGATGGATCCGCTGAGCAGGCACCGGCTTCTGAGGGTGTTTTCAGGCCTCGACATTTTTATATTAAACCGACGCCAGCCCCAAAAACAAGATCAACAACTTCTATGTTTAAAAAACTGACGCATGAGCTACGTGCTCAGGCCCCTATGCCTAAAAAACAGATGATCAAAATGGCTGAGGACTTAATTACCTTGATCAGGGGTTCCCAACTCCCCTCCCCCCTGCTAAGAGGCCTAGGCAAGGCACTGATTATGAATCTTCAGATCAGGTTTCCATTTCTTCTTCTTCCACTTCTGATCAGGAATTTTCTATTCCACCCTATGAGGATTCTGATGCAGAAGAATCCATCCCATCTGCATCTCCTCCTGAGGATTGCTCTTTTGGAGAAACTTTGCATACTTTAAGGGAACATTTTCATTGGGAGAGTCAGGACTTCTCTGAATCAGGCTTGGGGATTTCTTTCTTCTTCAGCATAGGCCTTTGGCAATACCTCCTGTTTTAGACATTGTTGATGTGTTTTCGGAATCAAGCATGGCTCCTGATTCCCTACTTCCGGCTCCTAGTAAGCCAGACAGATATTACAGGGTTCCTGACTCCCACATATTTCTATTCAAAAATCCTGCTGCTGATCCTGAGACTATTTCACAGGGTCCCAAAGGTGTAAAGCCTCTACAGCCAAAAATCCTACCCCCTCTGATAGAGATTCCAGGGCGCTGGGTAGATGGGGAAAGAAGGTTTATAAGTCTGCAACCTTGGCAAGTAGGGCCTTAAACTGCCAGTTTCATATGCTTAAACATCAACAGCATGTTATGGGCTTACTGAAACAGAAAATTATGTAGATTTCTGATTGTGTGGAAAATAAAGAATTACAAGAATTATTGCATTCAGCAGAACAGGTTGGAAAGCATACTTTGCAATGTGGTTTTGATTCCTTGGAGGCCTCTTGCAGGGACGCAGTTACTGGATCTGTGATCAGAAGGCATGCCTGGCTCAAGGAGCAAAATCTGCCTGATCATGTTAAAGCTAAATTGTTGGAAGCCCCCTTGCAGCATGATACTCTGTTTGGTAATAAGGCAGAAGAGGTTTTAAAGAAAATGGGAGACAAAGCTAAATCTATGCAAACTGTAAAAGATTTCTTGCAAGTGCAGCCACCCAGTTTCAGTAGGCACTGAACTACTAAAAATTGGTCCTTTCCTGTGTCCAACAGAGCCACTCAAGGCAAATCCAGGAGCTCAAAATGCTCAAGATACCAATCACAGGGTTCTTACAGGTCAAAGCAGTGGGGTGCCTCCACCTCCAAATCTGGAGGAAATAATAAAGCACAACCCTACAGTAAGCAGTCTCAATGACTTCCCTCTACCTTCACCAAGCACTTATCTTTTGGCAGCTCCCTTGGGGTGAAAACTAGCACTTCATGCTCAAAATTGGCAGTTAATTACCAGGACAAGTGGGTATTAAACATAGTATCCCAGGGGTACAGATTTCATTTCCATACTTTGCCAATTCCAAACGGTTGTCCAGATCTGCCACAAAATCAGTGGGCAGAGGCTCAAAAACAAGTAATGTCCCTCATGGATAGGAGGGCTATTCAACCAGTACCAGAAAAGGAAAAAGGACAAGGTTTTTATTCAAGACTTTTCCTGGTACCCAGAAAAGACTATGCCTGGCGTCCAATACTGGACTTATCGATTTTGAACATGTTCCTGGACATTCCAAAATTCAAAATGCTGACTTTACAACAGCTACTGCCTATGCTGGGCAGGAATGCTTGGTTTAGTGACTCTAGACTTAGAGGCATACCTGCATATCCCAATAAGGGAATCGTGTAGAAGATACCTCCGCTTCAAGGCAGGTTTTTTGCATTACCAATTCTCTGTACTGCCCTTTGGCTTATCTACTGCACTCAGGGTCTTTACAAAGTGCCGGGCACCAGTAATTGCATTCTGCAGACAGAAGCATACAAATTTATCCTTTATCTGGATGACTGTCTCATTCAAGCAGAGGACAAGGACACTCTTCAACATCTGGCATTTGTAAAAAGGCTTCTAACATGCCTAGGATACATCATAAATGAAAAGAAATCCCAACTGGTACCCTCTCAAATTCCTGGGTGCAAGCTTGAATACAACTGCCCAGATGGCTTACCTTACGCCAGACAAACAAAGGCAACTGATGACGTACTTCAAACAAATGGCAACAAAAACCCAGTTATCTGCAAGACAAATTCTGCAGGCTTTGGGGTTCATGGCATCCTGCATTCTACGAATTCCATATGCGAGACTGCATATGATGAAACTACAATGGTACCTAAAAAGTTTATGGAGTCAACATTGTCACAGTCTGGAAACAATGATTCCTCTCATTCCCTGCCTACAGCAAGAGTTTCTTTGGTGGGCAAAGACATGTCACAAAAACAAGGGACTGTCATTCACTCTACCCCCTGCCAACCAAACCGTAACTACAGACGCATTAGACTATGCTTGGGGGGGCCCACCTGGTGGGGAGATGCATTCAGGGCAAATGGAGCTCAAAACAAATGCATCTGCATTTCAATCAGAAAGAGATGCTAGCTGTTCAGAATGCTTTGACAGCCTTCAAGGACTTACTTCTTCAAGGACAACTACTGATAAAGACGGACAACACCACAGTTATGTGGTACATAAACGAGCAGGGAGGTACACATTCCTACCCT
>NC_056725.1:1664641556-1664689056 GCF_019279795.1 Protopterus annectens | reverse complement strand
CATCTCTGTTTACATCCATGTAAATAATGACCATGTCATATTTATAATTTTGGGTGAAGGGACTTGAGTGCTTTGGTGATATGGCAGATTGAGTGGTGGCAGTTAGCATGTCTTTGCTCTGTCTTGTGAGTGGTGCATTGGTGTGCCAAACTAGTGGATTCACCAGTAACAAGTACATTACATGTGGACTGTTCTTGAAGTCTGAATGACCTGGTTATATCACTGTAATATTTTGTGTATGGTGATGGTGGAAAAAGCTGTGAGTCTGTGCCCGCCTTACTGAGTTTTGGCCGTGGTATATGCATCTATAGTGCCCTATATGGGAGGCCTGTTTCATTTTGGAAGTAATTTTTGAAGTACCTCTGGATAGGAAGGTATTTTTTTGCCTTGCATTTGTAGATGTGATTAGTATGCGCACAAGTACCCAGTTTGTGTGAGAGGTTTGCCTTGAATTGTAACAAGTATTTTTACCTCTCGCAGGTGCAGCCAGTTCTGTAGTAATAAATGTTTGTCGTTGATGCATTGGTTCTAGGTGGCTAATGCTAGGAGGCTGGCAAAAGATGGCACAGTGGCAGACTGGGCCTGTGGTTTATCTAGAGGTGCCAGGTGGCATATGTTGTGTAATGTTAAGAGACTTGGTGACCCTTGACCTATTTGAGCATGTACGTTGGATGAGGGGATACTGAAGCAGTACATTTTGAAAAAAATAATACCATGTAATATAGCATAATTTTAATAGCTGTATTATATGAAGGGGCATAAGAACAGATACAGGGTAGTGCAAAACATTCCAACTTCTGTGTAGTGTAGCACATTACACTACAGTATGATAACACATAATGCAGTATTACGTGGTGTAGCTCATTACACTAAAGCAAGTTCATTAGTGATATCTGGATTTAGTACAGCATTATAGGAAATGGACGAGTAGGTACGGATGCTGAAGTTCAGTAAACCAACAGTGCAGCAGTCGGGGAATATTACAGTACAGTGACCAGTGCAGTATATATAGAGTATGAATAGACAAAACCAGCAGTGATGCCACAGCACAGTAATCTAAGCAAAAGAGATAAGACTGTCTGCAAGACTTCATGTGGTCTTAGCACAATAGGATAGATGTCACTAAGTTTCTTTTGGACACTGCAGTAGGCAAAATGTTACTAGCGACGTTAATACTAAAGGCAAAAATGACAGAAACATAGTACTGTAGGCATCTCTGGTGCCATGGTAATAAATACAGTGCAGAAGAGTAGAAGTAATGCAACGAGGCTGCAGTATAGCTCAGATGCAGCACAGTAAGACAGTAATAAAAATTTCACCATTCAAAGATGGTTATTAGGCATCCAGTCAGTCCAAGAGACTAGTAGGAGCCTAGCTCAGTTTTTCAAATTTCTTCAGAACACTTTTGCTTAGATGACTTGTCCAGAGTCATACAGTAGACAGATGGAGCTTAGGGACTCAAACCCAGGACTACAGGATGCAGCTTATTAACAGTTCTCCTGTAATTGCCAGACACATTACTAAGTTAAGCAGGGAGCAACAGTTAGCAAAACTAAATTCAACATTAGCAACTGGCAGAAGGTGTTGCAAACTCAACATGCACAGATATGTGCTAATGGACACTAGGAGATACTAATTCAGATAGTAAGGTAGGAGAATACCATTTTGGAAGTGAAACAGGGTGTTGCAGTTTCATTTTGTTTCTATTTTATCCTCCATTTGGTAATGGGCATAAGGGCATGGCATTTCATTATCCCATAAACCTTTTGGGAAAATTTTCTATTCTGACCGACTTGGAGCTATCTTTATCACATTATCACATCTCTTCTTGTGCTACATATCACAGTCCTGTTTGGCTGTGCTAGTTTACGTGACCATCACAACCTGGCATTTAATTCTTAGTATTTTCGGCCTTTCTCGGTTAGGGGTCGCCACAGCGGAACTCCGGTCCGCTAATGATTTGGCAGTAGATTTTTACGTACTGGCTTGCCGGGCCTAACGCACAACCTTCAACGAAGGAACGCCCATTCACGCATGTCGCCACACAGGAGATGCTCTAACTGAGAATCGAACGGCCATAATTATTCCCAATATTTTTTATGGTTTTTCTGAGCAATCACTTTTGGTTTGGCATTTTGTGAAGGCATTTGAATTTTCGTTCTGAAAACTGTGTGTTTAGTTGAAGTCTTCATTCCAGTTTTTGTATCATTTTTACATATTCAGTTTCTGAGCTTGACCGACTCCATTTCAGGCATTATTTGACGTTTTACTTTTCACTTTTTGATCTTAAGGGTTCTTGCCATGGGGTTTTTCTTCAGCTTTACTACAGGCACTGTGATTTCGTTTCCTAGGCATCATGTTGTTGTATCCTTGGTTAGTATTCACAGGCACAGGTAAATGTATGTACACCACTTTCATAGATCCACTTGCACATTAATGTGAGAGCCACTTGGCAGACCTGGGATGTATGTCTGTGTGTTCAGAAGCCAGGAATATTGACCGTAGTTGATACATGATTAAATACTGTACATCCTGTACCCGTGTCCTATAAACCTGTTGATGGCCCTCTACTCTGCAGACTTCATAGCCATTTCTTTCCAGATTGCTAATTAGAAACAAGTTTTAGGTTGCATACGTGCATACACTGCAGTTATGGCATGTAATTGGTATCCATTGAGGAGGTTCTGCATTATCATTTCTTTCTGTCTTCAGAAGAGATTAGTCTCACAGCATCTAGAAGTAATCTTGTTTCTGGCAGTGTAGCAGACTTGATAATATTGCCTGAAGCATATTTAGTTTTCACCTTTGTAGTCACTGTGTCCAGAGCTGTTGGCATCTTTGTGCACTTTCTGCTTATCTGTGAAGGTTCTGCAATATTGGCTGCACTTTTATTCCTTTAAGTGGGCATAATCAACAGCCTGCACACATCTCAAAAGTTTTTATCTGCAGAATGTATTCAGTGTGTTCTCCTTTCCCAGAATTAGTCTTCATCTGTGTTCCTTTCCCAGTAGATGCTGGCTGCGCTTCTAGGTTAGCATTTCTGTTAATTTGTAAGTGTGGTTAATATGGATTTGATGACAGTGATGTCATCTGTCACTTCTAGGGTTACTAGGGACATGGGTGTTAGAGAAGGCACCCTTAGAAGCAAAGCTTTTGGACTGTATCCTGAGAGTAATGAAGATAGAACTCCCATTCTCTGATACAAAGTTACACACGTACTGCAGAAATGCATGCTCTTCATTAGATCACTGTTGCGATAGTTTTTTGGAAGTTGGTCAGTAGCTTCCCCATCCATCTGTCCTATCATTTAGAGCTCGCCCCCCCCCCCATGTAGCAGATGCAAGCGAAAGGCTCTTCCAATATAAAGTCTGCATCCACCGGTGTTTGTTTTCTTGCTGCAAATCGGTACATTCTTATTCCATAGTACTGAGAAACTGACACTGTTCCCATTGTGGTTTAGTCTGCTTCTTCTTTTATGTATATTTGGTGTGATCTGCTGCTTGTATTGTTTTTTAGGGACATCCTTTTCATATGGAATGAAAAAGGGCAGGCACATCTCCCTGATAGATACTTTGTGAAGATACCACAGCCTTTTTTGTCTAGGTCTACTCCACAGCATCCATGGTTGCTTTGGTTGTCAGGGGGTTTACTCTTAAAGTTATTCAAAGTAGGGATTGCACTCCTGCAGCCTTAATTGGCTTAGAAGACAGTTAAGGTCTTTACCTGGTCCACAGGGTCTTCCTCTTCTGAAATACTTTTGAAAAAGAAATTCTGAGAAGGCAGCTGGGGGCATGAAAGACAAGTCAGCTGTTCATTACCCTTGCTTTGTGCGAGGTTGCCAGTTCACTGATGCTCATTCAGAGGGGATGCAAAATCACATCTGCTTGATGTCACCCCTTTTGAGACGCCCATCCCTGAGGACAGTGGTATCCCATTGTAGAACTCCTCTTTTTGCTTCTGAAAAGTATAAATGGAACCAAACTGTTTTAGTGAAATAGGCTGTTGCAAAGCAGGGCTTGGAAGTATGACTTTCCTGTTTGGACTTGAGGCTTTCAAAGCACATACTCTTCACAAGAAAACCAAAATGTTATTTCTGAAAGAGGTTTCTCTATGCCTTCCACCCTGGCCTTTCAAGGCTGTTAATTGCCAGACACGCATGATTGTCCAGCATGGCCATTCGAAAGTATCTTGGAGACAGATCTGGGATGATTTCTGAAGCTGCCCTCTGGTCAAAACTTGAGTAGCTCACTCAAGCAGTTAACTAGAGTGCTTAGGCACTTGATTAAGTGATGTGGTGCTATAGATGCAGGACCTGGGGGAGTAGTCACAGGGGACTGTACATTAGGAGACTTGCCTAGCTGAGGCTTCAGCAAATGACAGAGAATTTTAAGTACTGCTTCCTAATGCCCTCTAAAGAAGGAGTCGCCCTGTAGGATCCCAGCAAGTGCTGTAGTTGAGAAAATGGGGGGACGTAATTATAGAGACTGTATTAAAAAAAAAAAAAAAAAAATTTCCATAGTATGATGCAAGGTCCTCCTATTGCAGGCAAGTAGCGAATAAATCAGTGAAAGGCAGAAAGGGCCAATTTTAAAAAATAAAACGGCAAAATGAAAATTATGGAAAGCCTGGGGCTCCCAAAGACCTTCCACCAGTAAGGAGCACCTATGACTGCTTGACTCCCTCAGCCCATACCCAAATCCCGACCCAATCCAGGAGGATTGTTGGAAGGTGATCTCATTGCCTTTCAGTCTGGAATGGTATCCTAAGGGACAAAATGGCTTCTCCAAAAGTTATCGTAGAAAGATACAGACTGCAGTGGGAGAGACTCCCACATGCGTCAGGCTGACACGAGCATCCTCCAAAAGGGTCTCTCAGAGACGGATAATTTGTGACAGAGCCATGGCCTAAAGCTAAATGCCAAAAAGTGCATCGTCATCCCCTTTGGGAAAAACAAAGTGCCCACAAATTACCACATAGGTGGTAATTCATTAAGTACGGAAGAAGTAATTAGGGACTTGGGGACCCAAGTAGATAGTAATCTCTCCTTTGGCAATCACGTTGCCAAAGTAGTTAGAAAGACCTTCTATATAGCCCACCTTATCACAAAAGGGTTCACATCTAGATCAAGAGAGGTCATTGTGCCCCTCTACTCATCACTTATCAGGCCCATAATTGAATACAATGCCCCATTTGGGATGTACCTTTCCCAACACCTACAGCAACTGGAAAGACCCCAAAAGTACCTCACCAAGAGGATCAAGGGACTCAAAACAGATGCCCTATGCACTTCAGCTAAAGAAACTCCAGCTCTACTTGTTGCGTACCGCCTACTCAGAGGCGATCTGTGTCTGACATATAAAGCCTTGTCCAACCCAGAATTAATGGACATGCTCCACCTCAAGAAATCCAAATCCCTTAGAGCTACATGCTCCAGGGACTTGAACCTCAGCACAGAAATAAATAGGACATGCTGGAGGGACAGATTCATATCCCAGAGGCTCCCCTCACTCTGGAACAAAATCCCAATCCATGTTAGGCAGAGCCCCTCACTGACCCTATTCAAGAGAAATCTTGACGAGTGGATAGGAGACCGTATGTTTACCCCTGGGATCTCCTCTGTGTCCTTGCTAGACAGAGGTACAGTAAACTAACCTTAATATGGCTACCTTCTGTGACCTACTATACAGAGCCACAGTCAACTAATCTAAAAGGGTGGTGAAAGCCAAACACACTCTGGCTAGGCTTATAAGTGCCCTAGGGCAGATAGCCTAGTATCAACCTATGAATTCCAATACTCCCATTCTAGACAAGCAGCAGCTTCTAATTTACCCCATTATCCTAGATTCCTGGTATAAGGTGTAAAAGAGCCAGTTGCTCACCTATAAAGGAGCAAAGGCTTCTCCACACCCATTCTAGGCCTCTGGAAATGAAGCATCTTTCTAAAAAATCTGAAATGCAAGATGCTGTTGGTTCAGACCTAGTGCCGCTCTTGACTCCCCAGGTTCAGAAATTTACCCTGGATCTGAGTTGCCCATCTTCTTGTTGCAATAACTGGGACTACAGGCACCCTCTTAATGCAGACCTCCCCACCTCATATTTATCAGTTATAAGTCATTGCTGTCTGGTTTGACAACTGCTCTAGAGGTATTTACCAGGTGTCTGATTATAGTGACTGTCTTCAGTACCAGGGGCATTCTCCTCTTTCCTTACCTGGACAATTTTCTGATCCGTGAAGAGTCTCTGTAGATGACCAGGGCCATTTTCACGGGTCATGACCCTCCTCTAAAAGCTTGGGTTCATCTTTAACTTTTATAATTCCATTGTCGTATCCTCCATCTGGGGTAACCTTCAATGGCTAACTGTTTGGTACCAATCTAAAAAAAGTCAAAAAGCATTTCTTGCACCAGAGTGTGTAGAACACTAACAAAAATATTTTATTCTATTGGCAAGGAAGAAGTGGACCATAACGAGAGTGTCTTAGAGGTGTGAGTTGTATGGCCTTTGATGTAATGATGACCCCCACCCACCTCATGCCTGTAATAGACTGTAGATGAGGAATCTGCAGTTGTGCCTTGGGTCCAAGTGGAGGCAGTAATTCTAGTCATTTAAAAACAGCAGATTCCAATTTTCCTTACATTTCCAGGGAATCGGAACACTGGGTGAAGCAGTGCAGACGAAATTGGGGGGGGGGGGGGGAGTACCCCACACTTGTTAATGAGCAGCAGTCAGTCAAAACATCAGGGTCCAGATGGGTATAGAATGCTGCACAGAAAGAAGCATTCGTGTGGAAGAAACTTTGCATTGATTGCAGGTTGTTAAAACTGTCTGACTAATGGACAGCTAAAAACCTTTCACTCCATGCGGAGACCTAAGCGATAGATACCCACTTAACCAAGGTGACTCAAAGTGATGCGTAGTAGACCAAAAATGCTACCGATTGCACTTTTTAGCTTGGGCAAAACTGGTTCTTCCTTCTCCTGGAAAATGGACATCCAGTCCTTCATTCACTACAGTCTGGATTCCATACAGTGCATGGTTTGGATTATCTTGGCCCTTTTGCCTTTCAGACAGCAGCATACTGGGCTTTCTCCCCTCCTTAATGTTTAGCATGTCATTATAAAAGCCTATTTATCAAAATAGAAAAATAGAACCCCCCCCCCCCCCCCAACTGGTGTCAACCAGGACCCTAGCACTACAAAGATGTTCTTCACCAATATTACTGAGTGGTTCAGTACAAGCTTTGTATATGCTTATATTAAGGTCCAACTTTCTGCCATTTCAGCTTGTCACTTTATCTGCCACTAAGCCCTTTGCAGATGGTAAAGCAATTTCTTAAAGGAGTACTTTATCCAAGACCACCAAGAAAGAGTAGCCCCGCACTTCCCTTCCTGAATTTTGTCTCAGAAAAGCTTGCTCAAGTCAGTAGCTGCAACTCTTATGCTTGCTTCTGACTTGTAAGACTGCTTTGACTGCTGTCACTTCTGCCAGTATGTTATCAGAACACTAAGCACTAAAGTTGTGACAGTGTTCTTCATTTAGACTATTCTGTTACCTGTGTTAGTTCCTAATCCACGCAGTGGAAATTTTACATTTCTTAGATGTACAAAGAGAAATATATTGACTCCGGACCCAGGGTATATAAAAATTCAGTTTTGTATTCATCTTTGCAACAAAGAAAGGGGCCAGATTAGTTTCTAAACAGACCATATCTAAATGACTAGCGAAATGTTTGTAGTTTTGCTATTTCTTCCAGGGAAAACTCTTTTTCTTTTTAAAGACATAGTCGAAGCTCACAGTACCAAGGGCACAGCCCCAAAAATGGTCACCCTTTAAAGAGGGTAAGTACCTAGGCCATTCTGGAAGCAGGTATCTGTTCGTGCATTTTCAAAAAGATTTTGTATTTACTGGGATGGTGTACTGACCTCAGTGGATCGATTTCATTCACAGCCTGGGTGATTACATTCGCAATCCTAAGAAAATGAGTAAAATAAGAGTAGTACATGGGGAAAGTCAAATTAATTCCTTTAGGTAAACAGGACAATTTTCAGAGGATTGGTGCTGCTGTTGAAATGGTGTGGTCATTGTAGTACAGCTTGAAATCCTTCTGTTCTCATGTTGCAGTATTCACAACCGTAAGGAGGTCGCTGCCTGCAGCACTGGACATCTTGCCAGTGTACCAAAGTCTTTGGATTTAGGGGTTCGTGCGACGTTGCATGTCAGAGTCATAAACCTACGTCTGCTATATATGTGATGTCTGCACGTACCCAACTCTGAATTCTTCTGCCGCAGTAGTCCAAGGATGGCCGATAGCCAGCTCATGGAATCCGGTTGTTCGTTTGCCTTCGGCTGTCTGCATTCAAGCAAAGTACCCTTTTGGGATTTTTGATT
Organism: Protopterus annectens; assembly: GCF_019279795.1. Classification (NCBI taxonomy): domain Eukaryota; kingdom Metazoa; phylum Chordata; order Ceratodontiformes; family Protopteridae; genus Protopterus; species Protopterus annectens. Next base: position 1,664,680,668 of record NC_056725.1, on the reverse strand, counting down.
GTACCTTTTTTCTTGTATTCCAGACATACATGTCAGCTAGGAAGGGAAAGTGTGCTTGTGGAAGGGAAAGTGTGCTTGTGGAAGACAGATTCCACACAAGGACATGCACAACAAGTGCTTGTTTTGCTTAGGGGTAGGCCATGATTACAAGTCTTGTGACATCTGCCAGAGTCCTTTGTCCCCAAAACCTTGAGAAGCTGTCTGGCTGCTTTAAATCCTATATTTAGAGACTCAAAGACTCTGACATTTGGCTTCAGCTATGGAGGGTGGGGTAGGTACCTCCAAGGAGCGGCCTCGGAAGGAGGACAAAAAAGTTAGGCCCGACACCCATGATGCACCTCAGGACTCTAGTGAGACTCTTGAGGTGGATGATAGCCCAGGATCTTGTCTGACATCAGTTTTGCCACTGGAACTGGCAACTGTGGCAGAAGCCGGTTCTGCGAAAATCGAAAGCATGTTCACTGAGGTTGTTCAACTATCAGGCCTTGATGGTGAGGGGGAACCACATCTCGTGGCATCAGAGGGGTTTTACCATCCACCCTGACGTCTGCTCCCAGACAGACTACTACTCCTGTTTCCTTAAAAAAGAAACGCACAGGACTACAGAATCTACACCAGGATGGGAAGCCTTTTCACAGAACTTGTTCAGAGCCTTCCAGGCCCTTCAGTATCAGGTGCCCCAGCCAGTTCAACCCCCTGTGTACCCATTGGAAGACTGAGGAAGAACCCTCTTCCTCAGATGAATCCCTGACTCCCAAATTGAGTCCCTCAAGGACTTTGGTACCCCCGAAGACGACTCTTAGTCTCGACTCTCCTGGGGAAGAATTGTCTTTTGGGGATACCATTACATTGACGAGACAGTATTTTAAATGGGAGGTTTCTGATATGTCTGAGACAAAAAAGAGGTATTTTGAACTTCTGCAGATGGACCAACCTTCTCAGTCTGCAGTTTCCCCCCTGCTTCCAGCTTTACAGGATGCCTTTCAGGCCCCAGACTCTCAGCCTCCAGCTTCTAAATGACCTGATAGATTTTACAAGGTTCCCTAACTGGCACAATTCCTGTTCAAGAATCCTCCTGAAAGACCTTTCAGTTATTGCTGTGTCAGCAGACAAATCCTCCAGGCAGCTACGCTCCTACTTTGTTCCCAACAGATAAAGATAGCAAGTTCATGGACAGACTGGGGAATAAAATGTACACTTCTTCCACCCTGGCCTTTAGAGCTATTAATCATCAAACCCACATGGCTAAATTTGTCCTAGATTCATTGTCTAAGGCTACTGCGCTAATGTCTGATTTAGCAGATTCTCCTGCCAAGTTCTTGCTAACTGCCCTGTTGTTCATCGTGTTTCACTGTTGCAGTCATTACTCTTGGGTTATCCTGCTGGCAGGCAACCCTCAGTTGGCCAGAATTCCAAAGTCTAGGTCTGGCGTCTGTTGCTGTCACCACGTCAGTGCACCAGGGGTATAAAAGATGCAGCCAACGCCATTTTCTTCAGTCTTTCTTGCCGCGCGGTGCCTGAAGCAAAAGCAGTTTGCAAGTGCCGGTCGGCCGACTCCTGAGATTTTCAAATCTGAATTTTCAGAACCGAAGTCTTCATTAAAGCTAAGTACCCAGTTGGGGAAACTTTTTTTTTTTCTTGCTCCAGACCGGTCAGAAAAAGATAACAATTTTATTTCTTGTGGGAAGCCAATACCTCAAGAATTTTCACTCTTACTGTATTCCTTGCCTAGGCCCTGATCACAACATTGCTAGCTGTCGGTTTTGTGCTAGATTTAACCAACGCACTAAAGCGTCGGTTTAATTTTGCATTTCATTACTTTGGCCGAAGATTTAATTATATAATGCCGTCGGAACAGCTGACGACCGGAGTTTACAAAAAACGCAAGGACAAGGAAAAGGATAGGCATCAGAGGTCCAAAACCGACGATGAGGCCTCCGCTAGGCCAGTCACCAGTTCTCAGTGAGGTGCTTTCGCAGCCCCTGGCGCCCACTACCTCAGAGCCACAGGCCGCTTCCGACTCCCACGTGGAGCCGACTGGGCCTCTGGATACTCAAGGTATTGGACACTCTGAAATCATTCCCGCAGATGGGTCCGGTGCCACTGAGCAGGCATCGGCTTCTGAGGGTGTCTTCAGACCTACACAACTATATGTTAAGCCATCTTCAGCTTCAAAGACAAAGACTAAAGCAGCTCTAAAGAAACAAGTACAGCATTCTCCTACTCAGACTTCCATGCCTAAAAAACAGATGCTCAAAATGGTCGAAGACCTAATTATTTCCTCCTGATAAGAGGCCTAGGCAAGAGACACAGAGTATGATTCTTCTGATCAAGTTTCTATTTCCTCTGATTCCTCTTCTGAACAGGATTATTCCATGCTTCCGTATGAGGATTCTGATACTGAAGAATCCATTCCTTCAGCCTCTCCTCCTGAGGATTATTCTTTTGGGGAAACCCTGCATACCATGAGGGAGCATTTCCACTGGGAGAGCCAAGATTATTCTGAATCTAAGAAAAGGCTCTGAGACTTTCTGCTACTTCCTCAGCACAGACCCCTTGCTGTTCCACCTGTTCTAGACATTGTAGATGATGTATTTTCAGAGTCCGGCCTGTCCCCTGACTCTTTACCCCCTGCACTTGCTAAGCCAGACAGATACTACAGGGTCCCGGATTCTCATAAATTCCTATATAAAAACCCCGCTGCTGACCCAGAAACTATATCGTCCCAAAGGGGTTAAAGCTTCCACTGCAAAAAACCCTGTCCCCTCTGATAGGGATTCTAATGCTCTAGACAAATGGGGGAAAAAAGTTTACACTTCTGCTACCTTGGCTGTAAGGGCTTTAAATTGTCAGTTTCATGTGCTCAAATATCAGCACTGTTTAATGTCACTGCTTAAACAGAAATTGTTGACAAATACTGAATATTCAGAGAACAAGGAAATGCAGGATTTATTGCATGCAGCTGAACAAGTGGGAAAGCATACTTTGCAATGTGGTTATGAAGAGGCCTCTTGCAGGGCCGCTGTTACAGGTTCTGCTATTAGAAGGCATGCTTGGTTAAAGGAACAGAACCTGCCTGATCATGTTAAAGCAAAATTATTAGATGCTCCATTACAGCATGATACTTTGTTTGGTACTAAAGCAGAAGAGGTGTTGAAAAAAATGGAGGATAAAGCAAAATCCATGCAGACAGTCGAGGATTTCTTACAGGCATAGCCGGCCTTAGGCATAGGCCAACTAGGCGGCCGCCTAGGGTGCTGCTTTAGTAGGGGCACTTTTCCAGTATTTATTTGGTGTAGGTAGACCAGGATGGGGGCATTGGGTGGTGTGGTGGGGGGTGCCGTGGTGCCCTTTTGCCTAGGGCACCAGTTGACCTAAGGCCACTCCTGCTTACAGGTACAGCCACCCAGATTTAGCAGGAACTGGCCTTCTAAAAATTGGTCCTTTCCAGTGTCAGACAGACCACAAAGAGGCAGACACAGGCATCCCAGAGGCAGATCTCAGCCCCAAGGCTCATACAGGCCTAAACAATGGGGTGCTCCTACCTCCAAAAGCAGAGAAGACCAGTCACAACCTTACAGGAAACAGTCCAGATGACTTTCCTCTGCCAGATCCAAGCACTTTTCTTTTGGCAGCCCCCTTAGGGGGGAAAACTAGCACTTTTTTCATCAAATTGGCAAATGGTTACCAAAGACAAATGGGTCTTGAACATAGTGTCCCAAGGCTGCAGGTTCCATTTTCACACCCTACCAAGGTCAAAAGGTATGCCAGACCTGCCACACAATCAATGGGCAGAGGCACAAAGACAAATTACAGCCCTCATGGACATGAGGACCATTCAGCAAGTACCACAGTAAGAGCAGGGGCAAGGATTTTACTCCAGACTTTTCCTAGTACCCAGAAAGGACAAAACCTGGAGACCAATACTGGACCTGTCTATACTAAATACATTACTGGAAGTTCCAAAATTCAAGATGTTGACTCTACAGCAGCTACCAATACTGGACCTGTCTATACTAAATACATTATTGGAAGTTCCAAAATTCAAGATGTTGACTCTACAGCAGCTACTGCCCATGCTGGGCAAGAAGGCTTGGCTCGTAACTTTGGACCTAAAAGAGGCATACCTGCATGTCCCACTCAGACAATCTTGCAGAAGATACCTCAGATTCATAGCTGGCTCAATGCACTACCAATTCTCTGCACTGCCCTTTGGCTTATCTACTGCACCCAGGGTATTCACAAAATGCCTGGCAACAGTAATTGCGTTTTGCAGACAGAGGAATTCAAATATATCCCTACTTGGACGACTGCCTAATTCAAGCAGAGAACAAAGACATTCTTCTAAAGCATCTGGCGTTTGTAAAAAGATTTACTAATTGGCCTAGTGTACACAGTAAACGAAAATAAATCAAAACTAGTGCCCTCTCAAGAGATAATATTCCTGGGTGCAAGCTTAAATACAACTGCCCAGATGGCTTATCTCACGCCAGACAAACAAAAGCAACTGACTTCTTACTTCAAGAAATTGGCAACAAAAACCCACTTATCTGCAAGGAAAATCCTGCAGGCCTTGGGTTTCATGGCATCCTGCATTCTACTAATTTCATATGTCAGTCTGCATATGAGGAAACTACAGTGGTATCTAAAAAGTGTTTGGACTCAACATTACCACAGCCTGGAGACAGTAATTGCACTCATTCCCTGCCTGCAACAGGAGTTTCGATGGTGGGCAAAGGCCTGTCACCACAACAAGGGTCTGCCATTCAGTTTACCCACAGCCAGCCAGACACTGACAACGGATGCATCAGATTATGCCTGGGGGGCCCATATGGCAGGAAAATGTATTCAGGGCACACGGCCTGCAAACCAGGTGCATCTTCACATCAGTCAAAAAGAGATGCTAGCTGTTCAAAATGCCCTGACAGCTTTCAAGGACCTGCTTCATCCAGGACAGCTACTGATAAAGACAGACAATACTACGGTCATGTGGTACATAAACGAGCAGGGAGGTACACATTCCTACCCCCTCTGCAGACAAGCAATGACCTTATGGGGCACAGCATTGACTTATCAAGATGTCCTTCATGGATGCATCTGCAGTCATAACAACTGGGTTGTCCTGTCGTCAGGCAGCCCTTCAGTCGGCCGGATTCCAAAGTCCGGGTCCGGCTTCGGCTGATGTCGCACTTCACCCGACGTCATCTCTGTTGGCCTTCGGGTATATAAGCATCAGCCGACGCCATTTTCTTCAGTCTTTCTTGCCGCGTGGCGCCCGAAGCAGAAGCTGTTCGCAAGTGCCGGTCGGTCGGATCCAGAGATTACTTCTACCGAATACTACTTCGAAGACTTCTAAAGCTAAGTACCCCGTTGGGGACTCTTTCTTGCCTCAGCCGATGTCAGAAAAAGTTAATAATTGTTTAACCTATGGGAAACAAATACCTCATAAAGATTTCCACTCTTACTGCCTGCCCTGTTTAGGCCCAGCCCACGACGTAGCAGCTTGTTCGTCCTGTGCTTCTTTCAACCGACAACGCTTAGACGCCGGTCAGAGTTTGCAGAACAGTTTTTCGGTTCTGACTTTGCGTACATTATGCCGCCGGACCTCCGACCGCATTCTGCCAAAAACGCAAAGAAGACCGACACTGCGGTCCGTGGTTTCGCCGAAACCATGGTTAAGCAAACATGAGTGTCTCGGTTTCGGCCGAAACCGAGAAAACTGATCAAACTACACCTAAAACTATCACTACAACTGAGGTCCCTGCTAACACTCTTGAATCGGCCTCAGAAATTTTACCCACTACGGTGCTTACCACTGACTTATCAGACACCATTCCCTTGGATGTCTCTACCCCAGCACGTGGTGCTGCTAGGCCTCCAGCAGCCATGTCCATTAAGGCCTTCGCCAGGGCTAAAGCAGCCAAGACTACTAAAACAGTGCCTGTTAAACCCCCTTCCACCAGGCCCTCTGCCAGTTCTCAAATGCTTACCTTGGCAGAAGATTTAATTTCATTAATTAGAGGATCTCAATCTCACCCAGACAGGGCCTCTCAGGCCCCAGAAAAGAGACCTAGGGCAGAGCCCCCTGCGCCAGTGTCCTCTGATGATTCTGCTGATGAATCAGACATAATTGACCAGCCAGAGGCTCCTTTCTCCAATTTTGAAGATTCTGATGCTGAAGAATCCATTCCAGCTGCTTCCTCCAGAAGAATTCTCCTTTGGGGAAACCTTGCATGCCATGCGAGAACAGTTCCAGTGGCAGCAACAGGATTTTTCAGACTCCAGGAAAAGACTTAGGACCTTTTTGCACCTACCACAGCACAGGCCCTTAGCTATCCCTCCTGTTCTCTCTGTGGTGGATGATGCTTTCAATGATGCCTGCTCAGCTCCAGATTCTTTACCCCCAGCCCCTGGCAAACCAGACAGATTTTACAGGGTGCCAGATACTCATCACCACCACTACAAGGCCCCTCTTGCCGACCCGAAACTATATCCCAGGGTCCCAAGGCAGTAGCGACTATAGCTAAAAACCCTGTTCCTTCTGAAAGGGAACCAAGGTCATTAGACAGATGGGGTATAAAAGTTTACACTTCAGCCACTCTTTCAGCTAGAGCTTTAAATTGTCAGTTTCACATGATACAATACCAAGAGTTTATGCTTGACCAGTTAACTAAAAAGCTAACCACTGATGAATCTCTTGATAAGAATTATGTATTAGAAATGGTAAATAACATACAGCAGGTTAGTAACCATTCTTTAAAATGTGGCTATGATGCACTGGAGGCTTCATTTAGATCAGCCATGACTGGCACAGTAATTAGAAGGCATGCATGGCTAAAGGAGCAAGCTTTGTCGGAACATGTTAAATCTAAATTGCTTGATGCTCCTATGGATAAATCAAGTTTGTTTGGTACACCTGCCCAGCAGGTTATGAAGAAAATGGAAGAAAAGGCAAAATCAGTCCAGACAGTTAAAGAATTCTTGCAGGTTCAACCCCAAGGTTTAGCAGGAACTGGCCTGCCAAAATTGGTCCTTTCCTGACTCCACAAGACCTCAAAGGGGCAGGAATAGACGCTCCAGAGGCAGAAACCAATCCAGAGGAGGTGCCTACAGAGGACGACAGTGGCAAGGTAACAACAGAGGCACAGAATCAACACCTGCCTCTACATCAACACAGCCACAGTGACTTAAACCTAAACCCGCCAACCAGGGAACAAATAGCAGCTCCTCTAGGCGGAAAGCTAACCTTATTTTCAAAAACTGGCACCACATAACAAAGGACAAGTGGATTTTACGAACCATAGATCAAGGTTACCGGTTCCACTTCCACACTTTACCAGTCAAAAGAGGAATGCCAAACCTACCTCCAAATCAAAAAAACAGAGGATCTACAACAGATAATGGAATTAGCAAACATGAGAGCTGTGGAAAAAGTGCCAACAGCAGAGCAAGGAAAGGGTTCTACTCCAGACTATTCCTAGTTCCAAGAAAGGAAAAAGTTGGAGACCAATTCTAGACCTGTCTACCCTAAATACTTACATCATTGTCCCAAAATTCAAGATGCTGACCCTACAGCAACTTCTTCCCATGCTGGGCAAGGAGTGTTGGCTGGTAACTCTAGATCTCAAGGAGGCATACCTGCACGTCCCCATTCGACCTATCTGCAGAAGATACCTCAGATTTCTTGCAGGATCAGAGCACTATCAATTCTCAGCATTGCCCTTTGGCTTATCTACTGCCCAGAGTATTCACAAAATGCCTGGCATCAGTAATCGCCATTGCAGACTACAGGGAATTCAAATTTATCCATACCTGGACGACTGTCTGATACAAGGGGACAACAAAAGCAAGCTGACAACAGATTTACAAAGGGTCATTTACTTGCTTTAAGCACTGGGATACACAGTCAATTTACAAAAGTCAAGGCTGATACCATCCCAGACAAGGACTTTCCTGGGAGCGGAATTGGACACAGTAAGGCAAATGGCATTCCTAACTACAGAAAAACAAAAGAACTCCTCTTTACTTCTTGGCACTAACAAATCTGAACAAGTTAACAGCAAGAAAGGTACTGCAGGCCTTGGGTTTCATGGCATCATGCATAATCTTGGTTCCATTTGCCAGACTACATATGAGAAAGCTTCAGTGGTACCTAAAGAATTTATGGTCCCAACACAGACACAGCCTAGAAACGGAAATTCCACTAATACCATGCTTAAAACAGGAGTTCCTATGGTGGGCTCACACATGCCAGTCAAACCCAGGCCTGCCCTTTCGCAAGGTCAAGCAAGCCAGACCATCACAACAGATGCTTCAGACCTGGGATGGGGGCACATATGCTGGACAAATGCGTGCAAGGATTGTGGACACAGGACCAACTTCACCTGCACATCAACCTAAAAGAAATGCTGGCAGTAAAACTGGCAATCCAAAAGTTCAGACCATTTCTCAAGGAAGGCCAGTTGATGATAAGGACAGACAACACCACAGTCATGTGGTACATCAACAAACAAGGAGGCACTCATTCCTACCCCTATGCAGAATGACTTTGGAGCTGTGGACCCTGGCACTCAGCTACAACATCCAGTTACAGGCAATATTTGTACCAGGAAAAGAAAACTCTCTAGCAGATATGTTAAGCAGGACTACATCGGATGTCCACGAATGGCAGCTGCACCGGACATCTTCAAGACCATCTCAAGAAATGGGGAATGCCTCAGATAGATCTATTCGCATCACCTCTCAATCACCAGCTCAAAAATTCTGCACAAGGACATTCCACCCACTAGCATGGAAAGTGGACTCGCTCTCCTTCAGCTGGAAAGGACTAACAGCATATGCATTCCCACCTCTTCCCTTGATACACAAAGTATTACTAAAAATCAAGGAGGAACGCCCAAGGATAATCCTGATAGCTCCAAACTGGCCAAGACAACATTGGTACCCACTGCTGAGGAGCATGTCTCGAACAATATGTGGCCAATATCCCTGATGCCTTTGATGCTAACTCAGAACAACTACAGCACCATGCATCCAAACCTAAAAACGTTGCAACTGACTGCATGGAACATCACATAGCAGCTGCTAACCCACAGCTTTCACAAAGAGTTAAAGACATTATTCTTGAAGCACGCAGACCTTCAACAAGAAGAAACTATGCTGGGAAATGGAAAAGGTTTGTCATTTGGAGCTCAGAAAGAGGTAAAGATGTATCAAACATAGATATGCCCAACATTCTGGAGTATCTGGCCGAACTACTTCATTCAGGCCTGTCCTATTCCTCCATCAAGATTCATGCATCAGCTATTTCAGCAGAATACAGCTTTGATCCACCTGTTTTTCACACCCTTTGCTCAGGCAGTTCCTCAGAGGAATCAAGAATGTAAAACCTCCAAGGAAACCACCATTACCAGCCTGGGACTTGAACTTTGTGCTAGAAAAATTGACTCTATCACCTTTTGAACCAGCAGCAACAGCAGACCTGCAACACCTGTCATGGAAAACTGCTTTCCTACTGGCAATTACTTCAGCAAGGAGGGTTTCAGAACTACAGGCCTTAATGGCAGTGCAACCCTTTCTAATCTTCCACCAAGATAGAGTGTCCATGAGGACTAATCCTACATTTATGCCTAAGGTGGTATCCAGAGTGTCCTTAAACCAGGCAATCCACCTACCTACCTTCTTTCCCAACCCACAAAACAGAGGGAAAGAATACTGCATACCTTGGATGTACATAGACAGCTACGCTACTACTTGGACAGAACAAAAATAGCAGAAAGACTGACCAACTTTTAAGTAGCCTATGCAACAGGAAGGAAGGAAAAGCTATTTCCAAACAGACAATCTCCAAATGGATAGGAAATTGCATACGATTCTGTTACTCCTTCCATGGAAAGCAAATTCCACAGAACATAAGACCTCATTCTACAAGGGCAACAACCACTACCACAGCCTTCTTACGAGTGGCTACCAAAGACATTATTGAGGCGGCTACTTGGACCTCCGTGCATACATTTGCCAAGCATTATAATTTACCTCTATATTCCAGATCCCGAGCAGGGTTTGCCACTGCTGTACTGCAAGGGATCCTAAACACACCATAATCTACCTTTATCCTCCTCCCTAGTTGGCTATGGTATTCTACCCAGTTGTTATGACTGCAGATGCATCCATGAAGGACATAGTACAGTTTTGTACCTACCATAAATGTAGATGTCCGAATTGGATAGCATCTGCAGTCAGGATTACCCTCCCTCCTTCCCTCTGTGGTACTCCTAGGGTGTTTACCCTTCTAATAGCTAGCTAGTGGGGACTTCTTTCATGGTGTATTTGTTTGTATTTATGTACATACATGCTTATTTTTGTGTTTACCTCTATCTTTTGGAAACATTGGCATCTATCCAAAATTTTTAGCCTTCTAGAGGGCTTCTGGCATCTGGGGCAAGAAACACTGAAGAAAATGGCGTCGGCTGATGCTTATATACCCGAAGGCCAACAGAGATGACGTCGGGTGAAGTGCGACATCAGCCGAAGCCGGACCCGGACTTTGGAATCCGGCCGACTGAAGGGCTGCCTGACGACAGGACAACCCAGTTGTTATGACTGCAGATGCTATCCAATTCGGACATCTACATTTATGGTAGGTACAAAACTGTACTTTCACCTGCAAGCACAATTCCTGCCAGGAAAAACAAATACTCTGGCAGACTAACTAAGCAGAAACCTCATGGATCCCCACGAATGGAAACTGGATCCACAAGTCTTCAGCATGATAACAAGGAAATGGGGTTGCCCAGACATAGATCTATTTGCCTCCCCTCACAACTGCCAATTGCAGAGATTTTGCACAAGGATTTATCACAAGCAAGCATGGAAAGTGGACGCCCTGTCCTTCAGTTGGAAAAATCTAACCGTATACGTCTTTCCTCCACTGCCTCGCCTTCCCAGGGTACTCCTAAAGGTCAGACAAGAGAAGCCAAAAATGATACTGATTGCACCAGACTGGCCACACCAGCACTGGGACCCAGTCCTAAAGAGCTTGTCTCAAGGTCCAGCATGGATATTACCTCAAACTTCTCACTTGCTGACCCAACAAAACAATCAGATTCTGCACAGCCAACTCTGGACCTTAAATCTGGCAGCATGGTGGATAATGTAGCCATTCAGAACACTCCACTCCTCTTTCAAAAGCTGTTACGGATGTTATTTTGGAGGCCAGGAGGCCCAGTACCAGAAAATCTTATGCAGAAAAATGGAAGAGATTCTGTGCTTGTAACAAGGCATTTGACACACGTGTACCAAATATCCCTCAGATATTACAATACCTAACTGAGATGCTGAACAAAGGCCTTTCTTTCTCATCAATTAAGATTCATGCCTCTGCCATTTCAGCCCATTACAATACAGAACCACCTATCTTTTCTCATCCTTTAATAAGGCAGTACCTCAGAGGGGCCAAAAACATTAGGCCTCCAAGGAGAGTACCAATTCCACCCTGGGACCTCAATTATGTTTTGGAAAAACTCACACTGCCTCCATTCGAGCCAACCTCAACAGCGGATATAAAATTCTTATCCTGGAAAAACAGCTCTGCTCCTAGCAATAACCTCTGCAAGACAAGTCTCTGAGTTACAAGCACTCATGGCTGTGGAACCTTTTTTTTCATCCAGACAGGGTTTCTCTGAGGACAAACCCAACATTTATGCCTAAGGTGGTGTCCAGTGTGGCACTCATCCAAACCATTCACTTGCCTACCTTTTATCCAAATCCACAGAACAAGGGTGAGAAAATTCTGCATTTTTTGGACATACACAGGCAGTTATGCTTCTACTTGGACAGAACTAAAGCTTTCAGAAAGACTGAGCAACTTTTAGTGTCATATGCTGCAGGATCACAAGGAAAGGCCATCTCAAAACAGACTATTTCTAAATGGATAGGCCATTGCATCCGTTTATGCTATTTTCAGCATGGCAAATCAGTGCCTAAGGGCATTAGGTCTCATTCTGCCAGAGCAGCAGTCTTCCTCGGAGGAGTACCAACCAAAGATATCTTGGAGGCTGTAACTTGGAGTTCATTGCACACTTTCACAAAGCACTACCACTTACCTCTTTACTCTAAAGCCAGAGCAGGCTTTGCCACTGCAGTTCTGCAGGGCCTCATAGCCTCTCCTAATCCTATTTAGCCCAGCTACCCATCCTCAGCTTTGGGATTCAACCCAAGAGTAATGACTGCAACAGTGAAACACGATGAACATAGTACAGTTGTGTACCTACCATAAATGTAGATGTTAGAGTGTATTCACTGTTGCAGTCCACGTTACCCACCCACCACCCCCCTTTTCTTTGCTGGGACTTATCTGTACTTCTCTATCCTGTACAACCTATGTGGTGTATTTGCTTGTAGATGAAAGAAATTTTATTTTTGTGCATGCATGTTTATTGGCATATTTTTTCAGCCTACCAATTTGTGGGGCACCTGACATCTGGGGCAAGAAAAACTGAAGAAAATGGCGTCTGCTGCATCTTTTATACCCCTGGCGCACTGACGTCTGGGAAGAGGCGACAGCAACCGATGCCGGACCTAGACTTTGGAATTCTGGCCAGCTGAGGGTTGCCTGCCAGCAGGATAACCCAAGAGTAATGGCTGCAACAGTGAATACACTCTAACATCTACATTTATGGTAGGTACACAACTGTACTTTCTCTACTATCTCTCAGGTGACCAGGCATTCTATTAAGTGCAGCTATGATTCTGTAGAAGCATCATCCAAGTCTGCAGCATCTGGCTTTGTCCTGAGAAGGTATTCCTGGCTGAGACTCCCAGCCTCTACCCTTGGATATATAGGCCATATTACTTGATGCACGTCTGGATAATAAAGCCCTTTTTGCCATCGCTTCAGCTGAGCTCCTTAAATTCCTTCAAGGAGAGGGCAAAGAGCTGCAAAATTTGAAACATTTGTTCATCTCGCCCATTCCTAAATACCACAGGAACTACCCAGAAAAGGCAAATTTTGTAAGGAGGCAGTCCCTTCCACTTTTCTGCAGCCCAGTCTAAGGGATGGAGACGCCCTACGAAGCAAACCACTCGTAGATCCTCCACCACCTCAACCCCTACTTCCTTTCAGAGACAGCCTGACCCAGACAGAGCTCCTCCACTGCAACTCTCAAATTCCTTGCCCAGATCCACCCCCACCCCCATCCCTCCATCTAACCCTTTCTCTGCCTTCCTGGCAGAAAATCACTTCAGAGAATTGGGTCCTTTCTATCCTACAAAATGGTTACTTCATGACTTGGTAGGTGGTTCCCCCCTTCCAGGGGACCCCTCAACCTCCATCAAATCAGCTCCATTTTTTCCCTGAAATTCTGGATCAGCTCCTGTCTCTGGGCACAATAGAACACATTTCTTGGGATCAGACTGCCAAGGGATTTTATTCCAGAATGTTTCTGGTCCCAAGAAAGGATGGTCCTTTGAGACAAATTCTGAATTTGCCCATACTAAGTATCTCAAGGTGTCTATCTTCAAGATGCAAACCTTACAGCATCTCTTACCTCTTATCTCTGACCAAGCCTTTATGGCATCTCTGGATCTGAAGGGTGCTTACCTTCACATCCCCATTCACCCCAGCTACAGAAAATTCCTATGTTTCTCAGTGAGTTCTTCACATTTTCCGTTTTCTGTATTGCCATTTAGGCTCTCTACAGCACCAAGAGTATTCAGTGTCTAGCCCCGGTTATCGCTCATTGCAGAATGCAGGGCATACAAATTTACCCCTACCTAGATGACCTGCTATTCTTGCACCTGGAGTATCGCTCCCTGTTCCATCACTTAGATATGGTGTGCAGGATCTTGGAGGACGTAGATGTCGCAGGGAATCTACAAAATCACAAATGACACCAAGTCAAGAGCTTGTCTTCTTGGGGTGTAGGATAAGGATGGCTTTGGGCTCCTAAAAACGGAGGTGGCTAACTTCTTGGCACCATGCTAATGGAAAATAGCTGCATGACTACAGAATCATACACCAATGCACTGTACGGGCACATACACAAATGCAAGGACCTTGCCGTACCAAATGGAACTAAAACGCTCTCCTTTAAAAAAAGGTAGCCAATCTGGTGGTCCCCAGCCATCAGTAAACTACAACAAAAGGAAGAAACTGTTGCAGAAAAAAATAAAGTCACAAGACTGGAAAACCTCCCTTATCAGGCTCAACAAAAAGCTGAGATCCCTTATCAAATCCTGTAAAGCCAGCTAGGAAGGCAGAATTGTGGCTGACACCAAAAAACAACCACAAAGCCTTCTATAGCTGTATCAGAAATCTCCAAGGCAATACGCAGATTTGCTGTGAGTTATTGCACAGTGGCACCTCCTATACTGTGCCAACAGTTATAGCCAACATACTGGCCGACAGATTCAGTGCCAACTTTAACCCCCCCCCCCCCCAGGACCCTATCACAATACCAGAAGAAAGCCTGGTACCCGCCATTTCTGCGGCGCAGGTAAAAGCTGCATTGTCCAAAGCCAAGAATTCAGCGTCCATGGGACCTGATAATATCCCTGGCTGCATCCTACATGAGCTACAAAATGAACTGGCACCACATCTGTGTGCCCTGTTCAATCACAGCCTTATCTCAGGCTATGTCCCTAGCGAATGGCACACTGCTACAGTTATCCTGCTCCATAAAGGGGGAGCAACTACGGACCCTGGGAACTATCGCCCCATTAGCCTGACTAGTCTGGTATGCAAAGCTGTGGAGTGCATCATCATCATGGACCTGCTTAACAAAGATCCATCATCATGGACCTGCTTAACAAAGATCTAGGCAATCTCCAAACTCTTGACCCCACACAGTTTGGTTTTGTCAAGGGGAGATCCTGCCTGTTGGACCTGGTTGACTTCGAGGCAGTCACCAAAGCTGTGGATGAGGGTAAGGCAGTACATATACAGCTTGGCTAAGGCCTTTGATACCATTCTCCACTTTGGTATTATTGATGAACTCCCCAAACTAGGCATTAATCCTTACATCACTAGGTGGGTTGCAAATTGGCGCTCAGACAAGACCCACGGAGTGAAAGTTGCAGATTCCAAGTCAGGCTGTCGACCAGTCACAAGTGGAGTCCCACAGGCCTCTCCTGTTTGGCATCTACTTTTCAGAAGTCCAGGCCAACACAGAAGGACTTTGGCTGAACAAGTTCGCTGAAGACTGCAAGCTAGGAGTCATGATCAACTCCCCAAGTGATGCAGACATCCTACAAAAGGGCCTGTCTGAGACCAATGACTGGTGTCAGAACCATGGCCTGATGCTTACACCAAAAATAAGTTATCCCCTTTGGAAAAAACTCAGTTCCCATGAATTACCACGTTGATGGGAGCCCAGTGAACACTGAAGGGGCCATAAGAGTTCTGGGCACCCAGGTTGACAGCCACCTCACCTTTGACCACCACATTACCATTGTAGTCAGAAAGTCCTTCTACGTGGCACATCTTGTAACCAAAGGTTTCGCATCCAGGATGACCTCTCTACTCCTCCCTCATTAGACCAGTTATCAAATATAACGCCCTGATTGGCATGTACCTGACCAGACTTAGGCCTTAAACACATGTCCTACACGGACAGACTCAAGAAACTTCAGCTGTTCTAAGTCTCTTATCTGCTTAGAGGTGATCTCTGCTTGACTTAAAGCCATGTCTGACCCAGCCCTACTTGAAATGCTACACCTAAAGAAATTCCAATCTCCCCACGACATACACACTCCAGAGATCACAACCTCATTACCACAATTAACAGAACATGCTGAAGGGACAGGTTCATCTCCCAAAGACTGCCCATACTCTGGAATAAGCTTCCCATTCATGTCAAACAGAGCAACCTCACTGGCCTTCAAGAGAAATCTTGAGTGGATGGTAACAGAAGGTTCACCCCAAGGATCACTCCAGTTGCTCTACTGAATTGGGGCACTGTGAACTAACATTGAGTGGCACGGTGCCTGGACAATGTTTTTGGGCCAGGCTTGTAAAGGCTCCAGGGCCATTAGCCTAGTACACACCTATGAACATTGTCAGCCTTGATCTCCTGCCAGAAGGTGGAAACCCTCACCTACTACTTCCAATTTCTCCTTCCTCTCCCAGCCATCTCAGCCCGGGAATTTCTGATGGTCCTGGGCCACATGGCCTCCTTGATTCCCATGCTTCCCTTGGGTAGGCTGCATATGAGGAAGTTCCAGTGGGTCTTGAGGAATTTGTGGAGCCAACATACATCCTCTGGATGTTACTCCCTCTTCTCCCATGCTTGAAAAAGGGATGGTTATGGTGGATCTCCAGCATTACCCTCAATCAAGGGGTACCCTTGCAGATCCCTCCTCCCACACAACACCTCTACACAGATGCATCAGATCTGGGTTGGGGAGCCATCATGGGCAGTAACAACATTCAGAACAAAGTTCAGAGGGATTGGTTTACCCAGAGAAAAAAGGGCCACATCAAGATAAAGGAACTGAGGGCCCTTCTCTTGGCACTGCAGGCCTTCCAAGAGATTCTGCAGTCGGGCACCTTGAAGGTAA
This sequence comes from Protopterus annectens, assembly GCF_019279795.1. Classification (NCBI taxonomy): domain Eukaryota; kingdom Metazoa; phylum Chordata; order Ceratodontiformes; family Protopteridae; genus Protopterus; species Protopterus annectens. The sequence continues at coordinate 1,664,664,111 of NC_056725.1, read as the reverse complement.
TCACAGACAATATGACTGATGTTCTTCTGTTTCACTGTTGCAGTCATCACACTTGGGTTATCCTGCCAGGGGTAGCCCTCAGTCTGCCTGAATACCAGAGGCTTAGTATTTCTGCATCAGTTGCTGTCGCTCCAGGACTGAAATCAGGTTGTCGATGGTATAAAATCCGGCAGCAGACACCATTACATCACTTTCTTGCCGAGGAGCCCAAAGCAGAAGCAGTTAGCATGAGTGCTGGTTGGCCGCTACCAGAGTTTTTGTTTCCAAATTGAAGTTGAAGTCTCTTAAAGCTAAGTACCCTGTTGAGGATCCTTTTTTCTTGCTCTAACCGATGTCAGAAAAAGTTCTCTCCTGTGGAAAGCAAATACCACACTGAGACTTCTATTCTTAATGCGTTACCTGTTTAGGCCCAGACCATGACGTCCCTCACTGTCGCTTTTGTGCTTTGTTCAATGCCAGAACTGTCGCCAGGCCCTTATTGTAGCTAAATATTTTCGCTCTCAGTCCTCTTATTCTAATATGGCTTCAGTAAGCCATCCAACTACCGATCTTCCAAAAAAATAAGGATAAGGACAGACTGTACAGGTCAAAACTGCCGACGACGCTTCCGTTAAGCTAGTCATTAGTTCTCCGGGTCTCCGTTAAGCTAGTCATCAGATGTTCTTCGTGTTTCACTGTTGCAGTCATTACACTAGGGTTAGCCTGCTGGCAGGCTACCCTCAGTCGGCCTGAATTCCAAAGTCTAGGTCCGACGTCGGTTACGGTCGCCTCTTCCTTGACGTCAGTGCGCCAGGGGTATAAACGCAGCCAACGCCATTTTCCCCAGTCTTTCTTGCCGCGTGGTGCCCGAAGCATAAGCAGTTAGCAAGTGCTGGTCGGCCGACTCCTGAGATTTTAGTGTTCAAATTTCAGATCCGAAGTCTTCATTAAAAGCTGAGTACCCCATTGGGGAAGCTTTTTTTTTTTTTTTTTCTTGCTCCAGACCGATGTCAGAAAAAGTTAATAATTGTATTTCTTGTGGGAAGCAAGTACCTCATAAGGACTTTCATTCTTACTGTATTCCTTGCCTAGGCCCTGACCACGACGTTGCTAGATTTAACCAACGCACTATTAAGCGTCGGTACGATTTTGCATTTCACTATTTTGGCAGAAGATTTAATTATACAATGTAGTCAGATAGCCTTCCGACTACCGGAATTTACAAGAAACGCAAAGAAAAAGAAAGGCATCTCAGGTCCAAAATCGATGACGAGGCTTCTTCTAAGCCAGTCACCGGTTCTCAGTGAGGTGCCTTCACAGCCTCTGACGCCCGCTACTTTAGACCCGCAGGCCGCTACAGACTCCCATGTGGAGTCGACTAGGCCGCTGGAAGCTCAATGTATTGGGCCTTCGGAGACTATTCCCTCAGATTGGTCCGGAGCCGCTGAGCAGGCATCGGCTTCTGAGGGTGTTTTCAGACCTACTCAATTGTACATTAAAACGACTTCAGCTTCAAAAGCAAAGACTAAAGCACCTTTAAAGACAAATAAACAAGTACAACAGCCTCATGGACAGTCCTCCATGCCCAAAAAACAGATGCTCAAAATGGCCGAAGACCTAATTACTTTGATCAGGGGTTCCCATCCCCCTCCTGATAAAAGGCCTAGGCAAGAGACAGAATATAAATCTTCAGATCAGGTTTCCATTTCATCTGATTCCTCTTCTGATCAGGAATACTCTCTTCTTCCTTATGAGGATTCTGATGCTAAAGAATCTATCCCTTCAGCCTCTCCTCCTGAGGATTACTCTTTTGGGGAAACTTTGCATACCATGAGTCAGCATTTCCACTGGGAGAGCCAAGATTTTTCAGAATCTTAAGAAAAGGCTCAGAGACTTCTTTTACTACCACAACACAGGCCCCTAGCTATTCCACCTGTGTTAGACATTGTAGATGTATTTTCAGACTCCAGTCTGACCCCTGACTCTTTACCTCCAGCTCCTGTTAAGCTGGACAGGTACTGTAGGGTTCCTGACTCTCATAAGTTCCTTTTCTAAAACCCTGCTGCTGACCCAGAAACTCTCTCTCAGGGTCCCAAAGGGGTCATGGCTTCCACTGCAAAAAACCCTACCCCCTCTGACAGGGATTCTAGGGCATTGGACAGATGGGGAAAAAGATTTACACTTCTGCTACCTTGGCTATAAGGGCTTTAAATTGTCAGTTTCATCTGCTCAAATATCAGCAATATATTATGTCACTGCTTAAACAGAAAATGTTGATAAATTCTGAATGTGCAGAAAACAAAGAAATTCAGGATTTATTGCATGCAGCTGAACAAGTTGGAAAGCATACTTTGCATTGTGGTTTTGATTCTTTGGAAGCTTCCTGCAGGGCCGCTGGTACGGGTTCTGTCATCAGGAGGCATGCTTGGTTAAAGGAACAAAATCTGCCTGATCATGTCAAAGCAAAATTATTAGATGCTCCATTACAGCATGGTACCTTGTTTGGTGTTAAAGCAGAAGAGGTGTTAAAGAAAATGGAGGACAAAGCTAAATCTATGCAAACTGTCAAAGATTTCTTATAGGTACAGCCTCCAAGATTTAGCAGATACTGGCCTACAAAAAATTGGTCCTTTCCAGTGTCAGACAGACCTCAAAGGGGCAGATACAGACGCCCAAGAGTCAGATCCCAGCCCCAAGGTTCGTACAGGTCTAAACAATGGGGTGCTTCTACCTCCAAAAGTGGAGAAGACAAATCACAGCCATACAGGAAACAGTCCCAATGACTTCCCCCTGCCTGCACCAAGCACTTATCTTCTGGCAGCACCTTTAGGGGGAAAACTAGCACTTTTTTCACAAAATTGGCACATTATAACACAGGAGAAATGGGTCCTAGACATAGTGTTGCAAGGCTACAAATTTCGCTTCCATACCCTGCCAAGGACAAACGGTTGGCCAGACCTGCCAAAACATCAGTGGGCAGAGGCACAAAAGCAAGTCTCATCCCTCATGGATATGAGGGCCATTCAACTAGTACCAGAGCAAGGGCAGGGATGAGGATTTTATTCAAGACTGTTCTTGGTACCAAGAAAGGTCCAGTATTGGTCTCCAAATCTTGTCCTATCTATTCTAAACACATATCTGGATATACCAAAATTCAAAATGTTGACTCTACAGCAACTTCTGCCCATGCTGGGCAAGAAGGTTTGGCTTGTGACTTTAGACCTAAAAGAGGCATACCTGCATGTCCCAATCAGACAAACATGCAGAAGATACCTCAGATTCAAAGCTGGCTCAGTGCACTACCAATTCTCTGCACTGCCCTTTGGCTTATCTACTCCGCCCAGGGTCTTCACAAAGTGCACCAGTAATTGCATTCTGCAGACAGAGGAATACAAATATATCCTTACTTGGACAACTGCCTCATTCAAGCAGAGAACAAGGACATTCTACTACAGCATCTGGCGTTTGTAAAGAGATTTCTAACAGGCCTAGGGTACACAGTCAACAAAAAGAAATCAAAACTAGTACCCTCTCGAGAGATAATATTCCTGGGTGCAAGCTTAAATACAACTGCGCAGATGGCTTATCTCACGCCAGACAAGCAAAGGCAACTGACTACCTACTTCAGCCTGTTGGCAACAAAGGCCCAGTTATCTGCAAGAAAAATTCTGCAGGCTTTGGGCTTCATGGCATCCTGCATTATACTAATTCCATATGCGAGACTGCATATGAGAAAACTTCAATGGTACCTAAAAAGTGTTTGGGCTCAACATTGCAACAGCCTGGAAACAATAATTACCCTCATTCCCTGCCTGCAGCTAGAGTTTCGATGGTGGGTGAAGGCTCGTCACCAGAACAAGGGACAGCCATTCACCTTACCCCCAGCCAGGCAGACATCAACAACGGATGCATCAGATTATGCCTGGGAGGCCCACATGGCAGGAAGATGTATTCAAGGCACATGGTCCACAAACCAAATGCATCTACGTATCAATCAAAAAGAGATGCTAGCTGTTCAAAATGCCCTGACAGCCTTCAAGGACCTACTTCATCCGAGACAATTACTGATAAAGACAGACAAAACCACAGTCATGTGATATACAACACCACAGTCATGTGATATATAAACAAGCAGGGAGGCACTCATTCTTACCCCTTTTGCAGACTAGCCATGACTTTGTGGGACACAGCATTGACTTACCAAATACATCTGCAGGCACAATTCCTGCCAGGAAAGATAAATACTCTGGCAGACGAACTAAGCAGAAACCTCATGGATCCCCACGAGTGGAAATTGGATCCACAAGTCTTCAACATAATAACAAGGAAATGGGGATGCCCGGATATAGATCTATTTGCCTCTCCTCACAACTACCAAATAAAAAGATTCTGCACAAGGACTTATCCCATACAAGCATGGAAAGTGGATGCACTATCTTTCGGCTGGAAAAACTTAGCAGTATATGCCTTTCCTCCACTGCCTCTCCTCCCCAAGGTACTCAGACAAGAGAAGCCAAAGATGATACTGATTGCCTCAGACTGGCCCCGCCAGTACTGGTATCCAATCCTAAGGAACTTGTCTCAATGCCCGGCTTGGACCTTGCCTTAAATACCTCATCTACTATCCCAGCAAAACAATCGGATCATGCACAGCCAACTAAAGACTTTAAATCTGGCAGCATGGCGGATAATGTAATCATACAAAATGCGCCTCTCACTAAAGCTGTGATGGATGTCATTTTGGAGGCCAGAAGGCCTAGTACCAGAAAGTCTTACGCTGGAAAATGGAAGAGATTCGGTGCTTGGAATCAGGCACAAGGAATTGACACAGCTGTACCAAATATCCCTCAGATTTTGCAGTACTTAACTGAGATGCTGGACAAAGGCCTATCCTTTTAATCAATTAAAATTCATGCCTCTACCATTTCGGCTCATTACAATACAGAGCCACCAATCTTTTCTCATCCTTTAAGGCAGTACCTCAGAGGAGCCAAAAACTTAAGGCCTCCAAGGAGATCACCAATACCTGCATGGGACCTCAATTATGTCTTGGAAAAACTCACCCTGCCTCCTTTTGAGCCAGCCGCTGCAGCTGATATAAAGGTTTTATCTTGGAAAACAGCTCTGCTCCTAGCAATAACCTCTGCAAGACGAGTCTCAGAGCTACAGGCAGTCATGGCTGTGGAACCCTTTATCATTTTATATCCAGACAGGGTTTCTCTGAGGACAAACCTGACATTTATGCGTAAGGTAGTGTCCAGTGTGGCCCTTAACCAAACTATTCATCTGCCTACTTGTTATCCAAACCCACAGATTAAGGGGGAGAGAATTCTGCATTCTTTGGACATACACAGACAGCTACGCTTCTACTTGCTCTGACTTCCTGAAGGCTTTGGTTCTGTTCAACTATTAGTGGCATATGCTGCAGGATCACAAGGAAAGGCTATTTCATAGCAGACTATTTCAAAATGGATAGGCCACTGCATTCGTCTCTGCTATTCGTAACATGGCAAGCCAGTGCCTAAGGGCATTAGGTCACATTCAACCAGAGCAGCAGCCACTTCAGCAGCCTTCCTCAGGGGAGTACCAACCAAAGACATTTTAGAGGCTGCTACCTGGAGTTCAGTGCACACCTTTACAAAGCACTATCATTTACCACTCTACTCTAAATCCAGGGCAGGCTTTGCCACTGCAGTTTTGCGGCCTCATAGCCTCTCCTAATGCTATTTAGCTCCAGCCTCCCAGCCATAGCTTTGGGATATAACCCAATGACTGCAACAGTGAAACGCGAAGAACATAGTACAGTTGTGTACACTTACCATAAATGTAGATGTTCGAGTGTATTCACTGTTGCAGTCCAGGTTACCCACCCACCATCCCCCATTTATTTAGTGGAACTTATCTGCACTTCTCTAATCTATACAACCTATGTGGTGTATTTGCTTGCAGATGAAGGTAGAATATATTTTGGAACATGCATATTTTTTAGCCTACCCTTTTGGGGGCACCTGACATCTGGGGCAAGAAAAACTGAAGAAAATGGCGTCTGTTGCATCTTTTATACCCCTGGTGCACTGACGTCAGGGAAGAGGCGACAGCAACAGACGCTGGACCTAGACTTTGGAATTCAGGCTGACTGAGGGTAGCCTGCCAGCAGGGTAACCCTAGTGTAATGACTGCAACAGTGAATACACTCGAACATGTACATTTATGGTAAGTGTACACAACTGTACTTTCTCCGGGTCTCGGGCACTTTCGCAGCCCCTGATGCCCACTTCTTTGGATTCGCAGGTAGCTACGGAGACCCGTTCGGAGTCCGGTATGTCACGAGACTCTTCTTCGACTAAGAATCCCGCAGATGTGTCTACCTTGGATGTGTCTGGAGCCACTGAGCAGGCACTGGCTTCCAAGGAAGTTTTTCGCACAAACAATACTTGACACAAACAGACTTTTCGCATCTTCAGTTCTTTCTAAAACTACCAAGTTTCTAAGGCCCAGGGTACGAAGTACGCCTAAAAAAAGACCCAAGCTCCAGCACCTGCTTCCATGCCTCAATCTCAAATGCTTAAAATGGCGGAATACCTTATTATGGTTATTAGGGGAAGCCAGGCTACCCCTTCCAAAAGAAAGACTTGTCCCCAGTAGTTACTAAGCACACTTTGCAATGTGGCCTTGATGCTCTAGAAGCATCTTGCAGGGCAGCAGTCACTGGTTCTGTCCTTAGAAGGCATGCTTGGCTTAAGGAACAGACCTTGCCAGACCATGTCAAATCAAAATTATTGGACGCAGCATTGAACAAAGACAACTTGTTTGGCACCAAGGCAGAAGAGGTCTTAAAAAGATGGAAGAAAAAGCTAAATGTTTGCAGACATTTTAAAGACTTTTTACAGGTCCAGCCTCCGAGGTTCAGTAGGCATTGCCCCTCCAAACACTAGTTCTTTCCAGGCCAGCTCAGCCAAGACCCAGGGGAAGCAGAGTCCCCACCCTCCAACAGCAGTCCCAGGGAATGCAGAGATCTAAGCAATGAAGTTCCTCCTCTTCAAAAACAGGGAGTGCTAAGTCACCCCCTTATGGTAAGAACTCTAAATGACTTTACACTTCCACCCCTTACCTCTGCCTACCTGCTTGTGCCCCTAGGAGGAAAACTCTCATTCCATGCAAACAACTGGGCCTCTATTACCAGCAACTGATGGGTCCTCAACATAGTGTCCCAGGGATACAAATTTTATTTCCATACTCTGCCAACCCCAAAAGGGTTCCCAGATCTTCCTCCAAACCCATGGACAGAGGCCAAAAAGCAAGTCCAGTTCCCCCTCTCCATGAGGGCAATACAGCATGTTCCTGCAGACCAGATAGGCCAAGGTTTCTGTTCCAGACTCTTCCTGGTACCCAGAAAAGAGGGCACCTGGCGCCCAATCCTCGATCTAGACATTCTAAACACCTTTCTGGTGATAGCAAAATTCAAAATGCTCACCCTCCAGCAGCTTCTTCGTATGCTTTTCAAGGATGCTTGGTTAGCCACCTTAGACCTAAAAGAGGCCTACTTACACATCCCATTCAGGGAATCTTGCAGGAAATATATATGTTTCAGGGCAGGATCTATGCAATTTCAGTTCTCTGCACTTCCCTTTGGCTTATCCACTGTTCCCAGAGTTTGAGTTTTCACAAAATGCCTGGCTCCAGCCATTGCTTTTTGCAGACAAAGAAATATTAAAATTTACCCCTCCTTAGACGATTGCCTTATTCAGGCAGACCGTCAGGAAAAGCTGTTATAGCACCTGACCTTTGTAAAGGGCCTACTGATCTTCCTGGGGTATACTATCAATGAAAAGAAATCCAAAACTAGTCCCCACACAAAAAATTGTATTCCTGGGAGCAAGCCTGGACACAGCATCCCAGATGGCATTCCATACTCCAGAAAAACAAGCCTACTTGACAGGCTACTTGTCTCAACTAGCCACCAGGACTCAGTTATCCGCAAGTAAAATCCTGCAAGCTCTAGGGTTCATGGCCTCCTGCATTCTACTCTTTCCATATGCCAGACTGCATATGAGGAAACTACAGTGGTACCTAAAAAGTCTTTGGTATCAACACTCTCAAGACCTGGAAACTATTATACCTATAATACCCTGTCTAAAGAAAGATTTTCTTTGGTGGGCAGCAGCATGCAACTGCAACAAGGGACTCCCATTCTCACAACCCCATGCCGCCCAGACCCTCACCACAGACTCATCAGACTGTGCCTGGGGTGCACACCTGGACGGCAGGTGCATTCAGGGCCATTGGAGCCCAAATCAAATACATCTGCACATCAACCAAAAAGAGATGCTAGCTATTCAGCACACCCTGACAGCTTTCAGACCCGTACTCTCCCTGGGACCTCTAGTGATCAAAACAGACAACACCACAGTGATGTGGTGCATCAGCAAGCAGGGAGGGATTCACTCTTGTCCTCCCTGCAGGCTTACCATGACCCTTTGGCACATGGCCTCAGCCATGCAAATACACCTGCTAGCACAAATACTGCCAGGCTCCCTATATTCTCTGGCAGACAACGTAAGCAGAAACCTGCTAGACCACAGAACCTTCAACCTTGTAACCCAGAAATGGGGCACCCTGAAGATGGACCTCTTTGCCTCCCACTCCAATCGTCAGCTCAGCAAATTCTGCACCATGGAACTTCACAGCAAGGCCTGGAAAGTGGATGCTGTATCCTTCCAATGGGTAAACCTTTCAATCTATGCATTTCCCCCTCTAACACTCATTTCAAGGGTACTGCTCAAAGTAAGGGAGGAAAAACCAAGGGCAATCTTGATTGCCCCAGACTGGCCACGCCAGCACTGGTACCCACTGCTGCGCAGCCTGTCACCTTGGCACCTACCTCAGATCCCCAACACTCCTGACCCAGAAGAATGTAGAATTCATACATCTATAATTGCAGACCCTGAACATGGCAGCCTGGCTTATTCCCTGACCTCTCCACCAGCTGCCAGCCCTAAGCAAACATGTCCTGGATGTTTTACATGAGGCCAGATGCCCCAGCACTAAAACATCCTATGCTAACAAGTGGAAAAGGTTTTGCACCTGGATCCAGGTTAAGGAAGCCGAAACAGCACTGCCCTCCCTACCTCTCATCCAGGATTACCTAGCAGACCTACAAAACAGGGGTCTGTGCTTTTCTTCTATTAAAAATCATGCCTCTGCTATCTCTGCTCATTTACAGCACAGAGCCACCTCTCCTCTTCTCACACCCTCTCATCAAACAGTTCTTAAGAGGGGCTAACAACTTAAGGCCACCCAGAAGAGCTCCTACCCCAGCTTGGGACCTTACCTTTGTGTTAGAAAAGCTCTCCCTACCCCAGAGCCTGCAGCTTCAGTAGAGTTAAAATTCCTCTTTTGGAAAGTAGCCTTGGTTATGGCCATCACTTCAGCTAGAAGAGTTTCAGAGCTACAAGCACTCATGGCTGTAGAGCCCTTCCCACATTTTCCATGCTGACAGGGTCTCCCTCAGGACTAACCCATCCTTCATGCCTAAAGTGGTGTCCAGTGTGGCTGTCAACCAATCCATTCATTTGCCCACCTTTTTCCCTAACCCACAAAACAAGGGAGAAAGGATTCTGCACTCTCTAGATGTGCACAGACAGCTCAGCTCAGATTCTATCTGGATAGGGCTAAATCTTTTAGAAAAACTTACCAATTGCTAGTCAGCTTCGCAGCAGGGGCAGAGGGCAAGGCCTTATCCAAACACTCAATCTCCAAATGGATAGCACACTGCATCCATTTCTGCTTTAAACAGCATGGGGAAACTGCCTCCAAAGGGGGTCAGGACGCATTCCACCAGGCCAACCTCCACCTCTGCATCTTTTCTCAGAGGGGTCCCCACCAGGGACATCTTGTAGGCTGCAACATTGACTTCTGTTCATACCTTCACCAAGGATTACCACCTGCCTATCTTCTCCAAATCCAGGGCAGGCTTTGCCACCGCAGTCTTGCAGGGCATCCTAGTCAGCCCCCAGTCTTCTTGACTGCCTCCACCCTTTTCTTCATACCTTCACTAAGCATTACCACCTGCCTATCTTCTCCAAATCCAGGGCAGGCTTTGCCACCGCAGTCTTGCAGGGCATCCTAGTCAGCCCCCAGTCTTCTTGACTGCCTCCACCCTTTTCTTCATACCTTCACTAAGCATTACCACCTGCCTATCTTCTCCAAATCCAGGGCAGGCTTTGCCACCGCAGTCTTGCAGGGCATCCTAGTCATCCCCCAGTCTTCTTCACTGCCTCCACCCTTTTCTTCAGCTTTGGGAATCAACCCAAGTGTGACGACTGCAGTATTGAAACATGAAGAACATAGTACAGTTGTGTACACTCACATAAATGTAGATGTTTGAGTGTATTCACGGTTGCAGTCCTGATTTCCCACCCTCCATCCCCCTTGTCTGTCTCTCTGTCTCTCTCCTTGCATGGAAATTTTGGTATTTACTTTCTACTGGTGGTGTTCTTTCACCATAACCTAGCTCCCTATTTGGGGGCTCTTGACAGTTGGGGCAAGAAAAACTGATGTAATGGTGTCGGCTGCCTGATTTTTATACCACTGACAACCCGATGTCAGTCCTGGAGCGACAGCAACCAATGCAGAAATACTAAGCAACTGTCTAGCAGGGCCACTGAAGTTGATCCCAGGGGTAAACCTGCGATTTCCCATCCACTCATCAAGATTTCTCTTGAAGAGAGTCAGCGAATGGCTCTGCGTAACATAAATTGGGATTCTATTCCAGAGCGAGGGAAGTCTGAGACAGGAATCTATCCCTCCAGCATGTCCTGTTTATTTTGTGCTGAGGTTTAGTTCACTGGAGCGTGTGGCTCTAAGAGATTTGGTTTTCTTGAGGTGGAGCATGTCCATTAATTCCGGGTTGGACATGGCCTTGTACGTCAGGCAGAGATCACCTCTGAGCAGGCGGTAAGCAACAGAGTAAAGCTGGAGTTTTTTAGATGAGCTGCATAGGGCATCTCTTTGAGGCCCATGATCCTCTTGCTGAGGTACTTCTGTGGTCTTTCCAGCTGTTGCAGGTGTCTAGTAAGGTACATTCCAAATGGGCCATTGTACTCTTTTATGGGCCTAATGAGTGATGAGTAGAGGGGCACAATGACCTCTCTTGATCTAGAGGTGAACCCTTTCGTGATTAGGTGGGCTACATAGAAGGAATTTCTAACTACTTTGGCAATGTGATTATCGAAGGAGAGGTTGCTATCTACCTGGGGTCACTTTGTTTTTCCCAAAGAGGATGATTATGCATTTTTTGGCATTCATCTTGAGGCCATGGTTTTGACACCAGGTATCTGTCTCTGTGAGACCCTTCTGGAGGATGTCTGTGTCAGCCGGTGAGTCGATTATGGCCCCTAGTTTGCAGTCCTCTGCGAACTTGGTCAGCCATAGTCCTCCCGTGCTTGCCTGTACCTCAGAGAAGTATATACCGAATAGGAGTGGTCCCAGGACCGAGCCCTGCTGGACGCCACTTGTAACTGGTTTAGAGTCGGACATGGCACCCGCGACTCTGACCATGTGTGTTCTATCCGTGAGCCAGTTGGCCACCCATCTCATGACATAGGGGTTAATGTTCAAGCTGGTGAGCTTATCTATGATGCCAGAGTGTGGAATGGTGTCGAAGGCCTTAGCGAGGTCCAGGTAGGCTGTGTGGACTACCTTTCCTTCATCTATGGCCTTGGTAACTGTTTCAAAGAAGTCAGCTAGGTTTAGGAGGGCAGGATCTGCCTTTAACAAAGCCGAATTGGGTAGGGTCTAGTGTCTGGAGGTTCCCAATGTCTCTGTTTACGAGTTCCATGATGATTCGCTCCATAGTTTTGCAGACCAGGCTAGTCAGGCTTATAGGGACCCAAGTAGCTTGTCAGCTTTCCTTTGATAACCATGTTGCCAAAATGGTTAGAAAATCCTTCTATGTGACCCATCTGATCACAAAAGGGTTCGCATCAAGATCTAAGGATGTAATGGTGCCCCTCTACTCTTCCCTCATCAGACCCATTATTGAGTACAATGCACCAATTGGAATGTACCTGGCTAGACATCTCCAGCAGCTGGAGAGACCACAGAGGTACCCAACCAAGAGGATTACTGGCCTCAAACAGTTGCCCTATGCAGCACGATTGAAAAAGCTAAGACTGTTCTCTGTTGCATACCGCTTTCTCAGAGGCGAACTCTGTCTAACGTACAGAGCCATGTCCATCCCAGAATTGTTGAACATGCTTCATCTTGGCAAAACCAAATCTACTCAAGCTACACGCTCTAGGGATATAAACCTCAACACAACAATGAATAGAACCTGCTGGGGGGATAGATTCCCTTCGCAGAGACTTCCCTTACTATGGAACAGGGTCCCGATCTACATAACACAGAGCCCCTCACTGTCGCTCTTCAAGAGGATCCTTGATGAGTGGATGGGTAACAAAGTTCACACCGGGGATCACACCAACAGCACTACCAGATAGGGGCCAAGGGTCCTAGCTGCTAGTACAAGGGTCTAGGGAGCTACTAAAGGGGCAGTGAATACTGCACAACGTGGCTGGGCTAATATATGCCTTTGGGCAGATAGCCCAGTACCAACCTATGAAACCTATAGGACGATAGTTCCCTGGTTCTGTTGTGGCACCACCTTTGTGGAGTGGGATGACTGTTGCTGTACGCCATTCTTTGGGTACATAGCCTGTGGTAAGGCTGAGTCTGAACAGTGAATTTAGATGAGGGTTTAGTTCCTTTTGGAGTTCATGTAAGACTCAGCCTGGGACACCATCCGGTCCCATTGATGCTGTGTTCTTAGTTTTGGAGAGGGCTGTTTTTACCTGTGTGTCCGTGATGTCTGGGGCTCTGCATTCTTCTGGGATGGACACTGGCCCTTTTGGGGGTGGGGGTAAAGTTTGCACTGAATGTCCACCAGGATGTTGGCAAAGTCAGTTGGTTCAGTGTATTCTTTGCCATTTTGCACTAATTCAGAGCATATCTGAGAGTTACCACCTAGATTTTTGACTTGGCTAAAGAAGGCTTTGTGGTTGTCTTTAGAGTCCTTGGCAATTTTTCTTTCGAAACTGACCTTGGATGATTTTATGAGGGATCGTAGTTTCTTGCTAATATTGATCAGTGATGCCTTTCCTTTTTGGGATTTAGCTCTGTCATGTAGTAGTTTTCTCCTCCAGTTGTAAAGCTTATTTATGGCCAGGGACCACCAGACTGGTTTCCTTGATGTCCTTCAAGGATGCATCTGCAGTCCTTACAAATGGGTTGTCCTGTCGTCAGGCAGCCCTTCGGTCGGCCGGATTCCAAAGTCTGGGTCTGCCCTCGGCTGGTGTCGCACTTCACCCGACGTCACAGCTGCAGTTATTCGGGTATAAAGGCATCAGCCGACGCCATTTTCCTCAGTCTTTCTTGCCGCGTGGCGCCCGAAGCAGAAGCTGTTCGCAAGTGCCAGTCGGTCAGAACCAGAGATTACTACTTCCGAAGACTTCTAAAAAGCTAAGTACCCCGTTGGGGACTCTTTCTTGCCTCAGCCGATGTCAGAAAAAGTGAATAACTGTTTAACTTGTGGGAAACAAATACCTCATAAAGATTTCCACTCTTACTGCTTACCTTGTTTAGGCCCAGACCACGACGTAGTAGCTTGTCTAGCCTGTGCTTCTTTTAACCGACGGACGCTTAGACGTCGGTCGGAATTTGCTGAGGAGTTTTTCGGCTCCGATTTTGCTTACATTATGCCGTCGGATCCTCCGACTACGCAAATATCAAAAAAGCGCAAGGAAAAGGACCGACACTCGTGGTCTGCGGTTTCGGCCGAAACCGCGGTTAGGCCAACCGCGAGTGTCTCTGTTTCGGCTGAAACCGAGCAAGCGGTTCTTCCTTCAGCCGAAAACTTACCTCCTACCGAGGCCTTTTCCAACCTCGTGGAATCGGCTTCTGATTTACCTTCTGCTCTTGCAGTTTCTCAGGAATTATCTGACACTATCCCCTTGGATATCTCCACCCTGCACGTGGAGCTGCTAGGCCACCTGCATCCATGTCCATTAAGGCTTTTGCCAGGGCTAAAGCAGCTAAAACTACTAAATCTGTGCCTGCTAAGACCCCCTCTCACAGGCCTAGCTCTAGTTCACAAATGCTTAGTCTAGCAGAGGATCTCATTTCTTTAATCCGGGGATCCCAATCTCACACAGACAGGGCCTCTCACCCACCTCCAGAGAAGAGGCCTAGAGCAGAGCCCCCTGAACCATTTTCTACAGATGATTCCTCTGATGATTCAGATAATACTAACCCTCCAGAGGCTTCTTTCTCCCCTTATGAAGACTCAGATGCTGAAGAGTCCATCCCTTCTGCCTCTCCGCCTGAGGAATTTTCCTTTGGGGAAACCTTGCATGCTATGAGGGAACAATTTCAGTGGCAGGGCCAGGATTTCTCAGACTAGACTCTAGAAAGAGGCTTAGAACCTTTCTGCATTTACCACAACATAGGCCTTTAGCCATTCCTCCAGTTCTCTCTGTTGTAGATGATGCATTTAATGATGCTTGTACTGCTCCTGATTCACTTCCTCCGGCCCCTGCTAAGTCCGATAGGTACTACAGGGTTCCGGATACTCATCACCATTTGTATAAGGCTCCTTTTGCAGATCCCGAGACTATATCCCAGGGTCCTAAGGCTGTAGCAGCTACCTCTGCCAAAAAAACCCTCCCCTCTGAAAGGGAATCCAGGTCCTTAGAGAGATGGGGTAAAAAAGTTTACACTTCTGCTACTCTTTCAGCTAGAGCATTGAACTGTCAATTCCACATGATCCAGTATCAAGAATTTATGCTAGACCAGTTAACCAAGAAGTTGTCCTCAGATGAACCATTAGACAGAAAATCTGTTCAGGAAATGGTACATAACATTCAGCAGGTCAGTAACCATTCCTTAAAATGCGGCTATGATGCACTGGAAGCTTCCTTCAGATCAGCCATGACTGGCACAGTTATCAGAAGGCATGCATGGTTAAAAGAGCAGGCCTTACCAGACCATGTGAAATCAAATTACTAGATGCTCCCATGGACAAGATCAATTTGTTTGGCTCTCCTGCACAACAGGTGCTGAAGAAGATGGAAGAGAAGGCAAAATCTGTCCAAACAGTGAAATTTCTTACAGGTCCAACCTCCAAGGTTTAGCAGGAATTGGCCCTCCAAGAATTGGTCCTTTCCAGAACCCTCCAGAGTCCAGAGAGGCAGGAATAGGCGTTCAAGAGGCCGAAGTCAATCCAGGGGTGCCTACAGGGGACGTCAGTGGCAGGGTAACAACCAGCGAGGTGCAGCCACGGACACAGGCACCACCACTACTACACAATCACAGTGACTTGGCTCTAGCACCGCCTACCAGGGAACAACTAAAAGCACCCTTGGGCGGGAAGCTAGCTTTGTTTTCAGTAAACTGGCATTACATCACAAGAGACAAGTGGATTTTGCAGACAATAGACCAAGGTTACAGGTTTCACTTCCATACTCTACCAGGGAAGAGAGGAATTCCAAACCTACCTCCAAATCAAAGGGCAGAAGCTCTAAAACAAATATCTCAATTATTAAACATGAGAGCTGTGGAAAAGGTACCATCTATGGAGCAAGGACAGGGATTTTACTCCAGACTCTTCCTGGTACCAAGAAAAGGAAGCAAATGGAGACCTATTCTCGACCTGTCCGCTTTAAACACATTCATCATTGTTCCAAAATTCAAAATGCTGACCCTACAGCAGCTTCTTCCCATGCTGGGCAAGGAGTCTTGGCTGGTAACTCTAGATCTCAAGGAGGCATACCTGCACGTCCCCATACGACCAAATTGCAGAAGATACCTCAGATTTCTTGCAGGATCAGAGCATTATCAATTCTCAGCATTGCCCTTTGGCTTATCTACTGCCCAGAGTGTTCACGAAATGCCTGGCATCAGTAATTGCTCATTGCAGGCTCCAGGGAATTCAAATCTACCCTTACCTGGACGACTGCCTGATACAAGCGGACAACAAATTCAAGTTAGCAGAAGACTTGAAAAGGGTCATTTACCTACTACAAGCCCTGGGATACACAGTCAATATAAACAAGTCAAGGCTGATACCATCCCAAAGGATAACCTTCTTGGGTGCAGAGCTGGACACATCGAAACAAATGGCATTCCTAACAGTAGAAAAACAAGAGCAACTCCCTCTATACTTCTTGGCATTAACAAAGCAGAACCAGCTAACAGCAAGAAAAGTCCTGCAAGCCTTGGGTTTCATGGCATCCTGCATAATATTGGTTCCACATGCCAGACTGCATATGAGAAAGTTACAGTGGTACCTAAGGAATTTATGGTCTCAGCACAAGCACAGCCTAGAAACCCTAATTCCAATAATTCCATGCCTGAAGCAAGAGTTCCAATGGTGGGCTCAGGCCTGTCAATCAAACAAAGGATTGCTCTTCCACAACACTCAACCAAGCCAAACCATTACCACGGACGCCTCAGACCTCGGTTGGGGGGCCCACATGCTGGACAAGTGCATACAAGGCTTATGGACTCAAGACCAGCTGCACCTACACATAAATCAAAAGGAAATGCTGGCAGTAAATCTGGCAATTCAGACATTCAGACCATTTCTTCGACAAGGTCAACTGTTGATAAGGACAGACAACACCACAGTTATGTGGTACATCAACAAACAGGGAGGCACACATTCGTACCCTCTATGCCAGATGGCAATGGATCTCTGGAATGTGGCCCTGAGTTACAACGTTCAGTTACAAGCAATTTTTGTACCAGGAAAAGAAAACATTCTAGCAGACATACTAAGGACTACCACGGATGCCCACGAATGGATGCTGCATCCGGACATCTTCATAACCATTACAAGAAAATGGGGGCTCCCTCAAATAGACTTATTTGCATCCCCACTCAATCACCAACTAAAGAAATTCTGCACAAGGACGTACCACCCACTTGCTTGGAAGGTGGACTCCCTATCTTTCAGTTGGAAAAACCTGACAGCATATGCATTCCCACCTCTTCCTTTGATGCACAAGGTGCTATTGAAAATCAAAGAGGACCGTCCAAAGATCATCCTGATAGCTCCAGACTGGCCAAGACAACATTGGTACCCATTACTGAGGAGCATGTCTCGGGAACAAATATGGCACCTACCTCTTGTTCCCTTGCTGTTAACACAGAACAACTACAACACCCTGCATCCAAACCTGAAAACACTGCAGCTAACTGCCTGGAACATTGCATAAAAACAAATAACCCAAATTTATCCCAAAGGGTAAAAGACATTATCTTGGAGTCTCGCAGACCCTCAACAAGGAAAAATTATTCAGCAAAATGGAAAAGATATTCCATTTGGAGTACTGAAAAAGGAGAGAATGTGTCACTGGTAAACATAGCCAACATCCTGGAATACTTGGCAGAGCTCTTCCACAAAGGTCTGTCCTATTCTTCCATTAAGATTCATGCATCAGCTATTTCAGCAGAATGCGACTTGGATCCTCCAGTTTTCTCACATCCTCTGCTCAGGCAGTTTCTGAGAGGAATTAAAAATGTAAAACCTCCTAGGAAACCACCATTGCCAGCATGGGACTTGAACTTTGTACTAGAAAAATTGACATTCCTCCATTTGAACCAGCAGCAACAGCAGATTTACAATACTTATCATGGAAAACTGCTTTCCTACTGGCAATCACTTCAGCAAGAAGGGTATCTGAGCTACAGGCATTAATGGCAGTACAGCCCTTCCTGATCTTCCATCAAGATAGTGTCCATGAGAACAAATCCTACCTTTATGCCTAAGGTGGTCTCCAAAGTATCTTTGAATCAGGCTATCCCCCTACCTACATTCTTCCCCAACCCACAGAACAGGGGAGAAAGACTGCTGCATACCTTGGATGTGCATAGACAATTACGCTACTACCTGGACAGGAACAAGAGCAATAGAAAAACTGACCAGCTACTGGTAGCATATGCAACAGGAATGGAAGGAAAAGCAATTTCAAAACAGACAATCTCTAAGTGGATAGGAAATTGCATTAGATTTTGTTACTCCTACCATGGGAAGAAAACTCCAGAAAACATCAGGCCTCACTCTACAAGGGCTACAGCCACTACCACAGCTTTTCTTCGAGGAGTGGCTACCAGAGACATTTTAGAGGCTGCTACTTGGAGCTCCGGGCTGCAGCCACTACCACAGCTTTTCTTCGAGGAGTGGCTACCAGAGACATTTTAGAGGTTGCTACTTGGAGCTCCGTGCATACATTTGCCAAGCATTATAATTTACCTTTATACTCTAGATCCCGAGCAGGTTTTGCCACTGCTGTTTTGCAAGGGATCCTAACTACACCATAATTTCTTTTCTCCTCCTCCCCCAGTTTGGCTATGGTATTCTACCCATTTGTAAGGACTGCAGATGCATCCTTGAAGGACATAGTACAGTTTTGTACCTACCATAAATGTAGATGTCCGATAGGAATGCATCTGCAGTCAGGATTACCTCCTCCTTCCCTCTGTGGTACTCCTAGGGTATTTGCCCATCTTGTAGCTAGCTGGGGGAACCTATTATGGTGTATTTGTTTGTATATACATGTACATACATGCTTATTTTTGAATTTGCTCTCCACTATTTGGAATTTTTTGCATTTATCCAAATTTAGCCTTCCTAGAGGGCACCTGGCATCTGGGGCAAGAAACACTGAGGAAAATGGCGTCGGCTGATGCCTTTGTACCCGAATAACTGCAGCTGTGACGTCGGGTGAAGTGCGACACCAGCCGAGGCCAGACCCAGACTTTGGAATCCGGCCGACCGAAGGGCTGCCTGACGACAGGACAACCCATTTGTAAGGACTGCAGATGCATTCCTATCGGACATCTACATTTATGGTAGGTACAAAACTGTACTTTTTGGAGGAGTGAGTTTTGGTTTTACTTGGGATGGCTCTATGCATGCATCCCTGTAGATGCTCATAGAATGCACTTGTAAAGGATTCTGCGGTTTGGGAAGCATTATCCTTTAGCAAGGGGGCTGCGAAACTTTCCACTTCAGTTTTGAGAAGTGTGAAGTTGGCTTTTGAAAAGTTTTTCAAAATGGTTTCCTTGACTTGGGGTGGGGTCCGGGATGTGGATGTCCAGTGTAATTAGTTTATGATCTGATCTTACCAGCGAGGGGTTTACCTCTGGTGTTGAGTACTGATCCCCCATGTTGGTGATGATCAGGTCCAGTATGTTGTCACCTCTTGTGGGGGTGGTGACCAGCTGTTCCAGGGCGTTTGAGTTTATAAACTTTAGGAAGTGCTGGGCAAAGGAGTTTGTACTAGAGTAGTGTACCCAGTCAATGTTTGGGTAGTTGAAATCTCCCAATATCATGGTGTTAGGTAGGACCTTTGTATTTTCCAGTGTTCTCAGGAATGCTGATTGGGGGGTCCTGAGACCAGGTAGGTGATCTGTAGCAGGCTATGATCTGAAAAGCAGCTTTGCCCATTGATAGTTGCACATGGATGGTCTCCGAGGCCTCGTGCTGTACTACTAACCTGGAGGCGTGGGCATCCTTTATGAAAATGGACACACCCCCTCCTTTTGTATTTCGGTCCGGGTTTTTGGGCCGAAAGGTATGGTATAAGTTGTAGCCTGGTAGTGCTGGGGTGCTCTCTGGAGCTTTGAACCAGGTTTCTGTTACTGCACAGATATCTATTTGCTCCATGCTAAGGAGTGCCTCGAGTGCATGCATTTTGAGGTTTAGACTTCTGGCATTGAGTAGCATTACCCTCCGTTTCTGGTTTCTTGTGTTGTTTATGGAGATGGGTTTGTCTTTTGAGCCTTGCCTAAAAAAGGCACTATGGGGGTGGCAAGAGCCTTGGCCAGTATTCGAAAGCTTAGGGGCGACAGGTGCAAGCCATCTCTGGCAAAGCAGCGTGGCTTGTCAAGCATGTCGTTCCAGGCTGACAGACACTGGATCCCCTTTGAACAACACCAATAGCTTAGCCAATTGTTAAAACTGATCATTTTTTCTTCGTACTGTGGCATCATTCTTGGTGAGGCAAGATGCTACTCAGGGTCATACCGGCCTGGGCTACATGATCAGAGAGCTCCTCTGTCTCTTTTCATGTAGTCCAGGGAGGTACGTCTCAGGTCGTTCACACCAACATGTACAATGACAGAGTCATATTTGTACTTGTTTTGGAGTGACCTGAGTGCTTGTGTGATGTGGCAGATCCTGGCACCCAACAGGCAGCGTACAGTAACCTTCTCCTTCAGTCTAGTGAGTGGGACGTCAGTGTGCCTGACAATAGAGTCACCTATTACTAGTGTATTGGGTGTGTTGTTGTGCCTTAAGGGCTGCGGTTGTGTGGCACACTGACTTTATGAAGTATGTGATACGTGGTTGTTGTTTGAGGGTGGAGGTTGCTTGGACGTCTACTTTGGAGGTCTCTGCTGCTTAGGCAGATTTTTATTTAGAGCCTCCGAGTATGTTTTTGTGTTGTTTGCTGGTGCATGTGTAACTGTTTTGTGAGACTGGAAGTGTGGTGCAAGTGTTTCCCTTCTCCTCCTGACTGGCTTAAGTTATGTACTTGGAAAACAGTTTTGCTGGTAGTCCGTACTTCTGCCAGGAAGTCTGTGAAATCCAAGCCCGTATGTCCACTCCTCCATACTTTATCTTCTATAGAGATAGGGTCTCCCTTGTGACCAATCTTTCCTTCATGCCTAGGGTGGTTAATGAGCTCTCCTTGAATTAGGCCATTAATCTACCCGTTTTCTCTTCCCTCAGCCTTAGAACTCCTCAAAAAGGACTTTGCATTCCCTGGATGTTCATAGACAACTGAGGTGTTATCTGGACAAGACCAAATCCACTAGAAAGTCTGACCAGCTTTTTGTCTCCTTTCACCCTAGAGCCCTGGGCAAGGCGGTGTCAAAACAGACAATTGCCTCATGGATTTTAAGGCCATCTCATTTTGCTATTCCTTTCATGGGAAAGAATTGAACTCTAATGTGAAAGCCCATTCTACTAGAGCAGCTGCCTCTTCGTCAGCTTTTTTTCAGGGGCATTGACTACGCTTCCATTCAGGAAGCGGCTACCTGGTCTTCTGTACATACTTTCAGCAAACATTACAAGTTAGACTTGATTTCTAGAGCATGGGCTGTGATTGCCAGGTCAGTTTTGCAGGGTCTCATTGAATCTGTCTCTCAACCTACCTCCCAGTATCCTACTTAAAGCTTCGGTACTCTTCCTGCTGTTATGAATACTGCAACTTGGTCATAAGGCAGTTTGAAGACTGAGAAAAGCAGATCACTGTTTCAGTAGCATAAAGATATACAGGAGTATTCTATCAAGAATTTGGACAATTTACAGAAGCTTTTGGGTGCCTTATTTGCACTGTACATCTGTAGAAGCAGAAGAGCGTACTTGTTTAAATGGGACAGAACAACACTAAAATTCAAAACTCTTGCAGTTGTGTTCATTCAGACATCTAGTCTACACAATCTTCAGTGTATGCAGTTGGCTTGTGTCTCAGTTTTGTGGTCAGATATGTACCTCTTTAGGGACCACCACCTTTTTTCTCTCTCTCTCTCTCTCTCAAAAAAAAAAAAAATGTTTTTTTTTCTCTCAAGTCTGTCTTTGGTGCGGAAAATTGTGTGTGGTAGACTGATCCCATTAAAGGACTTGCACACTGCCTATCCTTTACCCCAAACCATTCGCAGTCAGAGGAATAGCCTCAAACTTTTCTTGGAAACTAGCAACTCAAAGGCCTCACTTAGGTCTTCATGGCTATTGACTGTTCTTTTGTTGGATGTCCCCCTTAAGTCGGAGAAAGAGAAAAACCCTTTAACGAGGTTATAGAAGGGACTCTTCCTTTGACCTCTGACTTTTTGTTCTGAGACTGACTTACCTGCTGTGGCAGTCTGAGACCTCTGACAGTCTGTCTGATCTTCCTCTCTGGTGATGCTCCACTGAGAGCCACAAAGTGTCCGTAAGGTATATCTAGGCAAAGCAGATGTCTGGAATCAAGTGAGAAGGGAGAAAACAAATGTATTATGTTTTCTTATGTGAAGGAAGGAATCTGGAGGAAGGAATCTGGTCTTGATAAGAGGTGAGGTTGTAGGGCTCCCTTTTACAGGTCTGGATGTTGGAAGCCTTCAGAACTGTTATGGTTGAGGCACCTAGGGAAAAATCACAAAAAACTAAACCGGATTCTACTCTGGCTAGTTTCAGTGATTCTCAAGAATGGTATAATTTTGCTAAGGGACTTTTCAAATCTTACAAGCTTCTACCCCCTCTTTTTTCTCATTCTAAAAGAAAAAGGTCTCCCTCGTCTGAAAAGCTGACTTCTAAAAAGGGCTATAATTTTATGCTTCAGTTATCTTCATTTCCTTAATCAGTCTAGAAAAAATATTTCTGATTCTTCTCTTGCGGTGATGTACATTTCTGACACTGTATTTCATTAATAAAAGATCTGTTTAAATGTGAGAGAAGAGAATTTTGAGGCACAGAAGCATTATGATCTTAATGTTTATTCCCTAACCCCCTGGCAGTTCCATCAGCTTTTGAGGATGC
>NC_056725.1:1664611556-1664636556 GCF_019279795.1 Protopterus annectens | reverse complement strand
GCTTCCAAAATGACATCCATCACAGCTTTACTGAGAGGTGTCGTTCGTATGATTACATGATTATCCATGCTGCCAGGTTCAGAGTCTGTAGTTGATTGTGCAGGATCTGATTGTTTTGCTGGGGCAGTAGTTGTGGTCTTTGAGGCAAGGTCCAAGCTGGGTATTGAGACAAGTTCCTTAGGATTGAGTACCAGTATTGGCGGGGCCAGTCCGGGGCCATTAATATCATCTTTGGCTTCTCTTGTCTGACTTTTAGAAGAATCTTGGGTAGAAGAGGCAGAGGAGGAAAGGCATAAACTGACAGGTTTTTCCAACTGAAGGATAGGGCGTCCACTTTCCATGCTTCTCTGTGAGAAGTCCTTGCGCAGAATCTTTCAGTTAATAATTTTGAGGAGAGGCAAATAGATCTATGTCTGGGCTCCCCCATTTCTCTGTTATCATGCTGAATACTTGTGGATTTAGTTTCCACTTGTGAGGATCCATAAGGTTTCTGCTTAAATAGTCTGCCAGAGTGTTTTGTTTTCCTGGCAGGAATTGAGTTTGAAGATGTATTTCGTAGGTCAAAGCTGTGTCCCACAGTGCCATGGCTGATCTGCAAAGGAGGTATGAGTGTGTGCCCCCTTGCTTGTTTATATACCACATGACTGGTGTTGTCAGTCTTTATCAGTAGTTGTCCTGGATGAAGTAAGTCCTTGAAGGCTGTTAGGGCATTTTGAACAGCTAGCATCTCTTTCTGGTTGATATATAGATGCATTTGTTTTGGTGCCGTATGCCCTGAATGCATTTTCCTGCCATGTGGGCCCCCCCAGGCGTAATCTGATGTCTTTTGAGGTTTGGCTGGCAGGAGGTAGAGTGAAGGGCCGTCCCATATTTTGGTGACCGGCCTTTGCCCGCCATAGAAACTCATGTTGCAGGCAGGGAATGCGAGGAATCATTGTTTCCAGTCTGTGTGAATGTTGACTCCATAAACTTTTTAGGTACCATTGAAGTTTCCTCATATGCAGCCTTGCATATGGAATTAGTAGGATGCAGGATGTCATGAAGCCCAGAGCCTGCAGAATTTGTCTTGCAGAAGACTGGGTTTTTGTTGCCATCATTTTGAAGTAGTCCGTTGCCTTTGTTTGTCTGGTGTGAGGTAAGCCATCTGGGCAGTTGTATTCAAGCTTGCACACAGGAATGTTATCTTTTGAGAGGGTACCAGCTGTGATTTCTTTTTGTTTATTGTGTACCCTAGGCATCTTAGAAGCCTTTTCACAAATGCCAGGTGTCGAAGAAGAGTGTCCTTGATCTCTGCTTGAATGAGACAGTCGTCCAAGTAAGGATATACTTGTATACTTCTTTGTCTGCAAAATGCAATTACTGGTGCCAGGCACTTCCTAGGCACAGTAGATAAGCCAAAGGGCAGTGCATAGAATTGGTAATGCATTAAGCCTGCCTTGAATCTGAGGTATCTTCTGCATGATTGTCTTATTGGGACATGTAGGTATGCCTCTTTTAGGTGTAAAGTCACCAGCCAAGCATTCTTGCCCAGCATGGGCAGAAGCTGCTGCAAAGTCAGCACTTTGAATTTTGGAATGTCCAAGTATGTGTTCAAAGTCGATAAATCCAGTATTGTTCATCAGACCTTGTCCTTTCTGGGTACAAAGAACAGTCTTTAGTAAAAACCTTGTCCTTTTTCCTGTTCTGGTACTGTCTGAATGGCCCCCATTTCCATGAGGGACGTAACCTGTTTCTGT
Source organism: Protopterus annectens (assembly GCF_019279795.1). NCBI lineage: Eukaryota > Metazoa > Chordata > Ceratodontiformes > Protopteridae > Protopterus > Protopterus annectens. The sequence goes on along the minus strand of NC_056725.1, from coordinate 1,664,634,820 downwards.
GCCTCTGCCCATTGATTTTTTGGCAGATCTGGCCAACCACTTGCCATTGGCAGTGTGTGGAAATGGAATCTGTATTCCTGTGACACGATGTTTAGTACCCACTTGTCCTGGGTTATTAACTGCCGATTTTTGAGCAAAAAGTGCTAATTTTCCCCCTATGGGTGCTGCCAAAAGATAAGTGCTTGGTGTAGGCAGAGGGAAGTCATTGGGATTGCTTTCTGTAGGTTTGCGCTTTATCTCCTCCAGATTTGGTGGTGGAAGCTCCCCATTGCTTTGACCTGCATGAATCTTGTGCCTGGTACCTGGAAACCCTTAGGGCGTCTGTATTTGCCCCTTTGAGCTCTGTCTGACACAGGAAAGGACCAATTTTTTGTAGGCCAGTGTCTACTGAATCTTGGTGGCTGCACTTGTAAGAAGTCTTTAACAGTTTGCATAGACTTAGCTTTGTCTTCCATTTTCTTTAAAACCTCTTCTGCCTTAATACCAAACAGAGAGTCATGCTGTAAAGGTGCATCTAGCAATTTAGCTTTAACATGATCAGGCAAATTTTGTTCCTTTAACCAGGCATGCCTCCTAATCACAGATTCAGTAACTGCGGCCCTGTAGGAGGCCTCTAAAGAATCAAAACCACATTGTAAAGTATGCTTTCCAGCTTGGTCAGCTGCATGCAATAATTCCTGCAATTCTTTATTTTCTGCACATTCTGAAATCAACATCATTTTCTGTTTCAGCAATCCCATAACATGTTGTTGGTACTTAAGCATATGAAATTGACAGTTTAAGGCCCTGATTGCCAAGGTTGCAGATGTATAAACCTTACTCCCTTTGGACCCTGTGAAATAGTTTCAGGATCAGCAGCAGGGTTTCTAAATAAAAATTTGTGAGTCAGGGACCCTGTAATATCTGTCAGGCTTATTGGGAGCCGGAGGTAAGGAGTCAGGGGTCAAGCTTGACTCCGAAAACACATCATCCACAATGTCTAAAACAGGGGGAATGGCCAAAGGCTTGTGCTGAGGGAGAAGGAAATCCCTAAGCCGCTTTTTTGATTCTGAGAAGTCCTGACTCTCCCAGTGAAAATGCTCCCTCAAAGTATGCAAGGTTTCTCCAAATGAATAATCCTCAGGAGGAGATGCAGATGGAATAGACTACTCAGCATCAGAATCCTCATAGGGAGGTAAAGATAATTCCTGATCAGAAGAAGAATCGGAAGAAATAGAAACCTGATCTGAAGATTCATAATCGGTGTCTTGCCCAGGCCTCTTATCTGGAGGGGGATAAGTACTCCTGATCAAGGTAATAAGGTCTTCAGCCATTTTGATCATCTGTTTTTTAGGCATAGATGCTTGTACATGTGGCTCATGCGTCAGTTTTTTAGTTTTAGAAGTTGCTTTTGTCTTTGATTTTGCAGCTGTCATCGGTTTGATATACAAATGTTGAGGTCTGAATGCACCCTCAGAAGCCGGTGCCTGCTCTGCGGCTCCGGACCCATCCAAGGAAGATGCATCCGTCAGTCCAATACCTTGAGTATCTTGCAGCATGCCGGACTCCACATGGGTGCCTGTAGAGGCCTGCGACTCTAAGGTAGCAGGTATCAGGGACTGAGAAAGTGCCTCACTGAGTACCGGCGACTGGCTTAGGAGAAGCTTCGTCATCTGTTTTCGATCTTGACTGCCTTTCTCTGTCCTTTTCTTTGCGTTTTTTATGTACTCCGGTAGCCTGATTGCTATCCGACATTTCTGGGTAGTTAAATCTGTTTCCAAAATACTTTGATGCAAAAGTATACCGACGCTTAAGAGTGCGTTGGTAAAATCTAGCGCAAAACCGACAGCCAGGCACGTTGTGATCAGGGCCTAGGCAAGGAATACAGTATAAATGGAAATCCTTATGAGGTGTTTGCTTCCCACAAGTAATACAGTTATTAACTTTTTCTGACATCGGTAAAAAGCAAGAAAAAAGTTTCTCCAACGGGGTACTTGGCGTTAGTGAAGAGTTCGGTTCTGAAACTCAAACTCGAATATTTCAGTAGTCTGCCGACCGGCAATTGTGAAATGCTTCTGCTTCGGGCACCGCGTGGCAAGAAAGACTAAAGAAAATGGCGTCGGCTGCATGTTTTAAACCCCTGATGACCTGATGTCATGGAAGAGAAGATGGCAACCGACGCAGGACCTAAGACTTTGGAATTCAGGCCGACTGAAGGCAGCCTGCCAGCAGATTACCCAAATGTAATGACTGCAACAGTGAATACACTCAAACATCTACATTTATGGTAAGTGTACACAACTGTACTTTTCCAGATGAGGAATTTGTGGTGGGGGACTCTTCCCCCTGAGGACATTTACTTTTGATGAGACCATCACCAAGATGGATTACTTTAAATGGGATACTTCCCAAATGACAGACACCCAAAAAAGGTGCTTTGAACTGCTGCAAGTGGAATCCCTCTCCCCTTCTTGCAGTTCCCCCTGTTCTGCCTGCTTACTTGGATGCCTTCAACTCTGCTTCTAAGGCCCCTGACACACAGCCTCCAGCCCCCGAGCATCCTGACCATGTCTATGAAGTACCAGAGGACCACAAATTTTTAGTTAAGCCACACTTGGCGGACCCAGCTGTTATTGCCACCACAGCAAATAAGCAATCTAGACTGCTGCCATCTGCCTCCCTGTTACCCACTGACAAAGACAGTAAAAAGGTGGGCAGATGAATGGATTGGTTAAGAAAGATCACTGACCACTGTAGGCATAAAAGAGGGGTTGGTTTGCAAGGACACCCTGTCTTTGTTGAAGACTGTGTAGGGGGGGGGGACAGGCTATTAAAGCCTGCAATTCTGGCACTCTTCTGACTACATGGATAAGATGGGGAAGGTGTACACTTCTTCTACTTTGGCTTTCAGAGCCATAAGTTATCAGACCCACATGACCAGGTATGCATTAGACTTCGTCTCTCAAGCCTCCTCCATGCTGGCTTCCTTGCCTGACAGTCCCAGCAAGACGAACATTTCATCCAAACTTTCCTTGGCCAACAGGTAGCCAAGCACTGCATTCGGTGCAGCTGTGATGCTGCAGAAGCATCTGCCATGTCCGCAGCATCTGCTTCAGCCCTCAGGAGGTACTCATGGCTAAGACTCCAGAAACTCCCTGCGGACTTCAAGGCCAAAATCCTGAATGCCCCTCTGCACCACAATGTGCTTTTCGGAAAACAATCCGCTGACTTTTTTAAAAATCTACAAGAAAAAAGCAAAGAACTCCATGATATTTAGCACCTGCTGGTGTCGCCCATACCAAAGTATTATAGGAACTACCTGCTAAAGCCACCTTTGCAAGACGTACTCCACAGTCCTCCTCTTCCAGGTCCTCTCAGCCCGCCTTTCCAATTTACTGCCTTGTACTTTCCGCGGCCCCCAGGGTCTTTACAAAGTGCCTAGCCCCAGGCATCCCCTTCTGCAGAATTCAGGGGATACAGATATACCCATATCTGGATGACATCCTGATTCTGGCAGAGTCCAGGGATGCTCTATTAAAGCATCTACATTTCACCATGTCCCTTCTGCAGAACCTAGGACTCACCATCAACCTCCCCAAATCCTCTCTGATCCCAAGCCAGGACAAGATTTTCCTCGGCTGCAGAATCAGAACAGACTCAATGAAGGCCTTTCTACCTCAGGACAAGGTTCTGTCTTTAACTTCCCACTTCCAGGAAGCTCTCTATCCCGAAAGGTGACGGCAAAGCATTTTCTTTGCCTCCTGGATTTAATGGCAACAACCATCCCCATGCTACCACTGGCAAGAATGCACATGCGCAAGCTGCAGTGGTTCCTGTAGAACATCTGGTCCCAGCACCTACATCCCCTAGAGCAGGCCATCCCCGTCCTTTCCTGTCTGAAAACAGAAATCAAGTGGTGGATCCAGCAAGTGCAATTGAACCCAGGGCTCCCACTACAGCCCCCCACCCCAACCCAAGTTATGCATACAGATGCCACAGATTCAGGTTTGGGAGCAACTCTGGCCTCATACAAGATTCAAGAAAAATGGCATCCCTCTCTTCAGGCCAAACACATCAACATCAGGGAAATGACAGCAGTTCTCTTAGCTCTACAGACCTTCTACCCCCTTCTGGTTCCAGGGGTGCTCCAGATTATCACCGACATCATGGTGATGTGGTACCTCAAGCAGGGAGGAACAAAGGCCCATCAGTTGTGCAGTCTATCCCTGCTGATATGGGACTTTAGTCCTTCAGGCGGTCTACATCCCCTCACAGGACAACCACCAAGCAGATCTATTAAGCAGGACCTCCTCGCCTCAGCACGAATCGAATGGTTGCTGAACAGGGAGGTCTTGCATACAGTCCACTGGTGGGGTGCTCCACAGATAGACCTGTTTGCCCCCCCCCCCCGAACAGGCAACTGCAGACCACCTGCTCAAAAACCCGCTCCCCTCTAGCATGGAGAGTGGATGCTTTCAGCATCTCTTGGGAGAGGAAGTTCTTTTATGCCTCCCCCCCCCCCCCCCCCCATTGCCACGGATTCAGAAAGTCGTCCTGAAAATTTCAGAAGGGCAAACCAAAAATCTGATTAGTGACTCCCCACTGGCAAAGGCAGCACTGGTTCCCCCTACTTCACAAACTAGCCAAGAGCAATCACTTCAAGTTACCCTACAAGGTGGACCTACTGTCACAAGGCAAAGGAACTCTCCTACACGCACAGGTACAGATGTTGTCTCTGACTCTGTGGGTGATTAAACTTTTGATCCCTTTCAGACACCACTACTCAGAGGACGTGCTTTCAGTCCTAAGGGAGACAAGGAAACCTACCACCAGAAAATCTTACCTGGCGAAATGGGAAAGACTTGCAAAATGGTATCTGCAAAAGGGGAGGGACCCCAGCTCCCCCGAGGTTCCCCTGGTTCTAAACTACTTGTGTCAGTTTATAAAAAGTGACCTTTCTTATTCTTCTGTAAAAGTACACCTATCGCTCATTTCAGCCTGCCTGCCCCTGGGAAACCCCCCTTGCTGGCCAGGCTCAACGTAAAGCCCTTTCGTAAAAGGGTTCTTGCACATGAGACCACCTAGGAAACCTATCCCTCTGCCTTGGGACCTTAACTACATCTTAGAGAAGTTAATCCAACATCTCTTTGAACCTGCCGGGCCTTCCTCCTTGCAGATGTGTACATGGAAGACTGTCCTTCTGGTGTCTAACTTTAGCCAGAAGAGTGTCAGAATTGCAAGCTTTAATAGCCTGTCCCCCCCCCCCTACACCATCTTCCACAGACAGGGTGTCCTTGAGAACCAACCCTTCCTTTATGCCTAAAGTAGTCAGTGATCTCTCTCAACCAATCCATTCATCTGCCCACCTTTTCTCCCTCACCCACTAATGAAGGGGTGAGGATACTGCACTCCCTGGATGTGCACAGACAACTTAGATTTTTACCTGGACAAGACCAAGAACATCAGAAAGACTAACCGTCTTTTTGTCTCCTTCCACCACAGAGCTCTGGGCAAGGCAGTCTCCAAGCAAACCATTGCACGCTGGATCAGGAAAGCTATTTGCTTCTGCTACTCTCACCACGGAAAGGAACCCCCAAGGGGAATCAAGGCCCATTCCACTAGAGCCGTGGCCACCTCAAGGGCCTTTATGAAAGGCCTAGACACAGCATCCATTTTGGAAGCAGCCACCTGGGCCATCATCCACACCTTCACCAAGCATTACAAATTGGACCAAGTCTCTAGAGCTAGGACAGGATTCGCCAGGACAATCCTGCAGGGTCTTATAAAACCCTCTGCATCTCGGGTGAGAGGTTGGTATAATGGTTAAGGTGTTTACCTTACAGACACAGGGTACAGGGATTAATTCTCACATGGAGTAATTGGCTAGGCTTAAATGATCTACAAGGGCAGTTAGCCTAGTACAAACATATGAACCTACCACCAGCCCAGCATCCTCTTAAGTTGTGGTACGCTCCCACACCTAGAGTACAGAAACATAGGAATAGAAGGACATAGAGTAGTTGTGTAAAATCTTGCCATAACCATAGATGTCCTTCTCTTCCATGTTGCAGTATTCCTTCCTGCCCACCAGTCCCCCCAGGTTGTATACCTTTCTTGTACTACCTACATTTTAGTAGGTCTTAAAGTCACACACCTGTAAGCAACTGGCATACCTCGTGCTGGGCCTTATTTTCTGCCTGCTGGCCTTTAAGTTTTGAGGATTGTGCATGCAGACATCACATTTAAGGCCCCTGGTTTATGGCCGTACATGTGACGTCCCGTGAACACTACAGCAGCCAAGCTGAAGCGGTTGTATATAAGCCAACATACAAGTTGCCTGAGGGCAGGAAATCCCACACCTAGAATACTGCAACATGGAAGAGAAGGACATATATGGTTATGGTAAGGTTTTACACAACTATTCTTTCTGAATTTGTTTTTGAAAAAGTCTAGCATTCAAAATGTTAACCCAGTGCAAGTCTGTTCCTTTTTCTATCCCAATCCATTCTAATAACAGTGGACTTTAAAGATGGATATTATCATATTTCAATTCCCAAACACTTCAGGTGTTAGGAATTTTTGTCTGGCTTACATTTTCAATTTACACCCATATCTTTTGGACTTTCTGCAGCCTCCAGAGTTTACAAATGCCTAACGTCTGTAGCTGCCTCCTGCAGAATTAAGGAAGTCTTGTTTACCCTTACCAGATTGCTTCATCCCAGCAGATTCTGCTCAAGATGATAATTTTTGCCGTACACCTTTTCTGAAAACTGTTAAAGACTAAACCTGGAGAAATCTTTCCTACTTCCATCTCAGAAGTTAACATTTCTTCATGCGTTTTGGATACCTCTGTCAAGCTGAGCTGATTAAAAAGACAGGCTTGGTTATTAAGAGGAGCTTTCCTGCCATTGTGAAGAGTGGTCTCCTCTATGGGCTTTTTTGGAGCAGTTGTCTGCTTGTGCTCTTCTTTTGTTTGGCAGATAAATTCCTCTTGGTGGGGATCTTCCATATTAAAAAAAAAATTGAAGCCATGGGTTTGTTTTAATGTACTGTTATGAGACTTCACTGTACTTTTAAATGGGAGCATACTTCTTTCCAGTCCATTTTTAAAAGTTCTTTTAAAGTAGATGAAAAACTTTTTTCTGTGGAGAAAATTACTTTTTGGGGCTGACAAGTGTGCTTTTTACTGTTTTATGAGGGGAAAAAAAAGACTACTCTTCTCTGACGTTACATTTTTTACTTGCTTGTGCTTTTTGGTTTCCCTGGGAAAGAAGCACCATTTTCAGGTTTACCATGGAACAAACTACTGGTTCTATGGTCTGTCCTCCTGCCAGCCACAAAAAGAAAAAGTTAAGCAAACAGTAGCAGTTTGCTTCAGCCTTAGGTGGGTAACTCTGCTGTGACCAAAGCTGGTTCCTCAGACTGTCTTTTATTCCAGATCTGTCTGTCTGTAGCACATACAACCAGTAGGGACTGGAGGTTAGCCCCATCCTCTGGCTGTTTGGGTCCCCTCAGTGGGCATGGTAAAGCCACTGTTGTCACTCCTGAGAGAGAAAACTGGGAAGACTTTCCTGTTTGGTAAGAATGTTGTACCCATCACAGAGGAAGCTAATGCGGCTATTAACATTGGTCCTATTTTTTCCTATCAAAAAAGAAAACTAAACCTGTATCATCTGCTCCTCAAATTTTGTTTAACAGGAGTAGTTTACTGGGGGTGGCACAGGGCTTAATTCAGGCTGTTCATCTTACTTATAAGGTGGTTTCTGGTAAAAGGAGGAGGGATGCCTCCTCTCCTGATGAGTCAAGATTCTGAATCTGGACAGGAAGATGAAGGGACATATTTTTCCCTCTGATTTCCAATTCGGATTCTGAGAAGAGCTCCGTTTCAGATTCTCCTTCTGGGGAGGGTTCTCTTTTTCTGAGACTGTTTCCAGAATGTGCCCATGTTTTCAGTGGGAGAAAACAGGTTTCTCAGTCCTTCAGAAAATACTGTGAGGTGTTACAGAAGGAATGACCAGATCCTTCACCTATTCATCCACTTTGGTGGATGTGTGTGTCACTGCTTTCAGTTTTCCTGATAGTCTGCCTTCTATCCCTAAAAAGCCAGATAGAATGTATAGAGTTCCTTAGTCTTTTAGGTTGTTTATATGTTCATCCGAAAGCTGACCCAAACGCTATAGCTTTGTGTAGCGACAATAGTATTAACTGTTCGGTTAATTTCAGTCCTTCTCTTTCTGATAAGGATGGGAAGATTATTGCTAATTATACATAGAAAAAAGTATATGCTTCAGCAATTTTGATTTTTCAGAATTTTGAGTTGTCAGGTTCATAGTTTATTCTGATTAACAGTGCAGAGAAAGCATTCTTTCACAATCTTCTGAAGAAGAATCTGCTTTAAATTTACATCTCATGTTGTCCTTTTCATTCATTCCTCAATTGGGTCCAGATCTGAGACTTGGATTTGACTGTGACACTTCTACCAGATCTTTGGATCCAAAACCCTGAAGCTCTTCTCTTTACCATTAATGCCATGCCAGCCTAACATTCCCAAGATCTCGTCTGCCACCATTCAGCATCAGATGCAGATCCTGTCACTATCGCTTTTGTATTATTTTCTCTTTTTCTTGTTAGATCCTCAAAAGTTATTGTATCTTATCTTAATTTTTCTATCTCCCTTACCTGTTCTTTTTCTTTTTAGCAGATTACTGTCTTTTTTTAGTTATCAATTTGTCAGTACCTCTCTAAAGTACCATCTTTGGTACTTTTCTGTCAACTTAAACTTACTATTTAGAGCACCCTTTCACTGCCATTGCTGAGCGTTCTTTCTGTCTATTCCCCTTCTTTTAAAAAAAAAAAAATCCATCTTTCCTTGGCTTTTCAACTTTTTTTTTCTTCCCTGGCAGTTCTGGCCAAAAAGCCTACTTGTTTTAAAAAGTCCATTACCTGTGCATATAAAGTCTCTAACTTGGATGTCCACAGGGAATGTGTATATTGTTTAGGACCCTCGCTCTTGGACTTGGACGTGGATTGTTCTATCTGCTCTAGATTCAACTCCAGAGCTCTTACTGACCTTTGGAAGAAATTAGTGCTGAAGGGCCTTCTCCCTTCTACTACCTCCTCTGCTTCTGTAGCTGGGGCTGAAACCTTGTCAAAAAAAGACAAAGGGAAGCCAGAGTCTGCTTTTAAGGATAGAGTCCTGCAAGAGATCCCCAGACCTCTTTCTCATTGGGTCCTTCATTGTAGCCACCTACTATGATGCTAAAAAAGTCCAATCTAACAAATTCAGATTCGTCTGGCTCCATGTCTGTCTCCCAAGATCTGAACTCTGCCGCTTCTGCTGGTCTGTTCACTTCATGGTTCCTTTCATTCTCTTTTTGGAGAGATCCTCCACACAGGTATTCCAGACTTCCATCCTCCACATTTCTGTTGGGTTTTCCAGAAGCTTGTCCAAAGCTAACTTGGATATGATGATGAGAAAATTTCTCAGAGCTCCAATTCAGAAGGGGAGGTACTCCCGGCTCTGACTCCCAACAGATAAGAGCCAACTTTTTTCCACTTCCACCTTGGTCTCTCCTCCATTTTGACCCACTGGTTTGGAACCCTCAGATCTGAGAACCTTAGGGGAGTGTCCTCATTGGATGCAGAGACGGTCTGCTCTAACTTCTGTAACTTCCCTGAGTTGCCTGGCCTGAGCCTTTCAGAGATGGAAGACTTTCTTGGCTGAGCATTGGCACCAAGTCCAGGGAGTTGGGATCTTGGTCCTTTTCAAGACTCCTGTGACAGTAGTTCCCCCAGAGGTGGGGGGGGGGGACCACATGGAAGACTCCTTCCCTATTGCAGAAGTGGCCAGCAGAATCAAGGCTTATGGGACTCCTCAGGTAAACTCTGCTGACGCTCCTGAAGGGAGGCCTGACTGTTGCCCTCTGGAGGCAGTTTGGGGACACTTGTCTCTGCACCAAAGAGCCTGGCTATCTGTAACAAAAGATCCCTGGTTGCAGAGATTCATATCAAGAGGTTTATGTAATGCCATTTTCCCAAATTTCCCCAACCAAAATGAAAATAATCCCCAATGTTCCACCCAATCAGTGGGAAGCAACAGCATTAGAGGTAAAACAGCTGCTAGAAAAAGTCATCCAAGAGTTCTCCCCGGACCAGAGAGGATACAGGACCTATTCAGAATTGTTCTTGATGCTCAAAAAGACCAGGGACTTGAGACCAGTTCTGGATCTCAGCAAACAAAATCAGTTCATGCAGTATTGAAGATTTCAGATGGTCACAGTTCAGTCCATTTTGTCACTACAGCAAAAGGACTATTGGATGTGCTCGATACATGATGTTCTTCGTGTTTCACTGTTGCAGTCATTACATTTGGGTTATCTGCTTTGCAATAGCCCTCAGTTGGCCTGATTAAGAAAGTCTTGGGTCCTGCGTCGGTTGCTGTCTCTTTTTCCATGACGTCAGGTCGTCAGGGGTATAAAACATGCAGCCGACGCCATTACATCAGTCTTTGGTGCCCGAAGCAGAAGCGGTTCGCAAGTGCCAGTCAGCTGACTACTGAAATTTTCATTTTCGAGTTTCAGAACCGAAGTCTTCAACTAAAGCCAAGTACCCCATTGGGGAAACTTTTTCTTGCTCCTTAACGATGTCAGTAAAAGTTAATAATTGCATTACTTGTGGAAAGCAAATACCTCACAAAGATTTTCATTCGTACTGTATTCCTTACCTAGGCCTTGACCATGACGTACCTTGCTGTAGGTTTTGTGCTCTATTTAATCAGCACACTATCCGTCGTCAGTATATCTTCACCTCTAAATATTTTGGTTCTCAGTTTAATTATCCAGAAATGTCATCTGTTAGCCATCCGACTACCGGGATTCCGAAAAAACGTAAAGATAAAGACAGAGACAGGCCGCCGAGGTCCAAAACTGCCGACGACGCTTCTCCTAAGCCAGTCGCCAGTTTGCCAGTACTCGGTGAGGCACTTTTGCAGCCCCTGATACCCACAACTTCTGACTCGCAGGCCTCTACAGAGACCCATTTGGAGTCCGGTATGCCGTGAGATGCTTCAACTGTGGAGCCTGCAGATGTCTCTACCTTGGATGGGTCCGGAGCCACTGTGCAGGCACCAGCTTCTGAGGGTGTATTCAGGCCTATGGACTTGCATATTAAACAGACGTCTCCATCTTCATTTAGGCCAAAATCTCGAACCATGCCTAAGAAGCAGACGCCCAGACCATATGCTCAGGCCTCTAGGCCTAATGGCTGAAGATCTTGTATCTCTAATCAGGGGAAGCCAACCTCCCTCTTCTAAGAAACCTAGGACTGAAGTTTATGAATCTTCTGACCAGGATTCTGATTTTTGTGATTCTTCTGATGATCTGGATTTGCCCATATCTACTTATGAGGACTCTGATGCAGAGGACTCTATTCCCTCTGCTTCCCCTCCAGAGTTTTATTCTTTTGGTGAGACCTTACATATTCTCAGGAAACATTTTCCACTGGGAAAGCCAGGATTTTTCTGATTTAAAGAGGCTTGGGGATTTCTTACTCCTGCCTCTGCATATGCCTTTAGCTATACCTCCTGTACTGGACATTGTTGATGTCTTTTCCGAATCTAGTTTGGCTCTTGATTCTTTGCCTTCTGCTCCCAGAAAACATGACGGATATTACAGGGTTCCTGATTCACACAAGTTCCTTTTCAAAAACCCTGTTGCAGATCCAGAGACTATTTCACAGGGACCCAAGGGTATTAAGGCTTCTACTGCTAAAAATCCTACCCCATCTGATAGGGACTCCAGGGCGCTGGATAGATTGGGTAAGAAGTTTTACACTTCTGCAACCTTGGCCATTAGGGCTTTAAACTGCTAGTTTCATATAAAGTATCAACAACAATGTTATTGGGTTGCTTAAACAGAAAATTATGTTGATTCCTGACTGTGCCGAACATAAAGAATTACAGGATTTAATGTATTCTGCTGAACAGGTTGGAAAACATACTTTGCAATGTGGATTTGATTCATTAGAGGCCTCTTGCAGGGCTGCTGTTACTGGGTCTGTGCTCAGAAGGCATGCTTGGCTTAAGGAGCGATCTTTGCCTGATCATGTTAAAGCTAAATTGTTGGATGCTCCCTTAAATCAGGACTGCATGTTTGGCAACAAGGCTGAAGAAATTCTTAAAAGGATGGAAGATAAAGCTAAATCTATACAAACCGTAAAAGATTTCTTACAAGTTCAGCCTCCTAGATTAAGTAGGCATTGGCCCTCTAAGAATTGGTCCTTTCCGGCCCCTTCCAGGTCTTCTCAAGTCAAACCCAGACACAGCATAAACCCCAGGTTTCAGTCCCAAGGGACACACAAGACTAAGCCGTGGGGGGTTTCCACACCCAAATCTGGGAATAGTAAGACTCCCCCCTATGGATAACTGCCTCAATGACTTGCTTTTAAAATTTCCAAGCACTTCCCAGCTGAATGCTCCTTTAGGCGGAAAGATTGGTCTGCAGGCCAGAAACTGGGAACTCATTACCCAGGACAAATGGGTTTTAAATATAGTGTCCCAAGGATACAGATTTCACTTCCACACATTACCAACTCCAAGCGAGTGGCCAGATCTACCCCCAAATCAGTGGGCGGAGGCCCAAAATCATGTACTCCCTCTTAATCATGGAGGCTATTCAATTGGTACCAGAAGAGGAAAAGGGACAAGGTTCTATTCGAGACTTTTCCTGGTACCCAGAAAAGGCAATACATGGCATCCTGTCCTGGACATTTCTACACTAAACACCTTCCTGGTGATTCCAAAATTCAAAATGCTGATGCTTCACCAGCTGCTTCCTATGCTAGGCAAAGATGCATGGTTAGCAATGCTAGACTTAAAAGAAGCATACCTGCACATCCCTATCTGGGAGTCTTGCAGAAGATACCTATCCTTCCAAGCAGGCTACATGCACTATCAGTTCTCTGCACTGCCTTTTGGCTTATCTACTGCGCCCAGGGTATTCACAAAGTGCCTAGCTCCAGTCATTGCATTTTTCAGGCAAAGAAATATTCAAATATACTCATACCTGGGCGATTGTCTAATTCAGGAAGAAAACCAGGACATACTTTTGAATCCTCTGGCCTTTCTTCAAAGGGTACTGACTTGTCTGGGGTACACCATAAACGAAAAGAAATCACACCTGGTACCCTGGCAACAAATTACATTCCTGGGAGCAAGCTTGAATACAACTTCCCAGATGGCTTTCCTCACGCCAGAGAAATTGATTCATTTGACAACCAACTTCAAACAAGTGTCCACAAAAACCCAGCTATCTGCAAGGCAAATTCTGCAAGCCTTGGGGTTCATGGCCTCCTGCATTCTTCTAATTCCATATGCAAGGCTGCATATGAGGAAACTACAATCATATCTCAAAAGCCTATGGTGTCAACATTTACAGTATCTAGAAGCAAGGATTCCAATCATACCTTTCCTACGCCTAGAGTTCCTTTGGTGGGCAGAGGCCTGCCACCAGAAAAGGGGACTACCATTCACACTACCATCTGCCACCCAAATTTTAACAGATGCATCAGGCTATGCATGGGGGGGCTCACCTGGCAGGGAAGTGCATTCAGGGCAAATGGAACCAAAGTCAAATGCACCTGCACATAAATCAAAAGGAAATGTTAGCTGTACAGAATGCATTGACAGCCTTCAAGGACCACATTCTTCCAGGACAACTAATGGTAAAGACTGACAACACCACTGTGATGTGGTACATAAACAAGCCGGGGGTACTCATTCATATACCCCCTCTGCAGACTAGCCATGGCATTGTGTAACACAGCCTTGAGCTACCAAGTGAATCTACAAGCTCAATTCCTGCCAGGAAAACTAAATACACTGGCAGACGGACTAAGCAGAAATCTCATGGACCCACACGAGTGGAAACTGGAACCAAGGATTTTCAACATGTTGACAAGCAAATGGGGGAGCCCAGATAAAGATCTGTTTGCCTCCCCCCCCAGAACCATCAATTGGACAATTTTGCACAAGGATTCCCACAAGCTAGCTTGGAAAGTGAATGCTCTATCCTTCAGCTGGAAAAACTTTTCAGTTTATGCCTTTCCTCCTCTGCCTCTGCTCTCCAAAGTACTACTGAAGATTAAACAGGACAAGCCAAGGAAGATTTTAATTGCATCAGACTGGCCTCGCAAACACTGGTACCCACTCTTGCGCAGTGTGTCACACTTGGCTCCATGGTACCTGCTTCAGACTCCTTCCCTGTTGTCTCAGCAGGAGAACCAGATTCTGCACCCTCAGCTGCAAACCCTGAACCTAGCAGCCTGGCTAATTACCTAATCTCTCCTTTACCATCCCTCAGTAAATCAGTGATGGATATTATTTTAGAGGCAAGGAGGCCCAGCACCAGAAAATCTTATGCTTCAAAATGGAAAAGATTTTGTGCCTGGAACCAATCTCAAGGAATGGACGTAGCAGTGCCCAATTTACCTCCGATTCTACAATACTTGACTGAGATGCTTCATAAGGGCTTGTCCTTTTCCTCCATCAAAATTCATGCCTCTGCCATTTCAGCTCATTATAGCACGGAGCCTCCCCTCTTCTCTCACCCACTGCTCAAGCAGTTCCTCAGAGGGGCCAAAAACATAAGGCTACCCAGGAGAGCTCCCAACTCCAGCCTGGGATCTTAACTTTGTCTTTGAGAAACTCACTCTTCCTCCTTTCAAGCCAGCTGCTACTGCAGATTTAAAATTTCTTTCCTGGAAAAAAGCTTTCCTTTTAGCTATCACTTCTGCAAGAAGGGTATCTGAATTACAGGCCCTTATGACAGTGGAACCTTTCATCATCTTTCATGCGGACAGGGTGTCCCTCAGAACCAACCCCTCCTTCATGCCCAAGGTGGTATCCAGTGTGGCTATTGATCAGTCCATTCATTTGCCTACTATCTTTCCTAACCTACAGAACATAGGGGAATGGATACTGCACTCTTAAGATGTGCACAGACAGCTTAGATCCTACTTGGACAGGACTAAACCTCAAAGGAAATCTGAACAACTGCTGGTGGCATTTGCTGCAGGGACAGAGGGGAAAGCCATTTCAAAACAAACCATTTCAAAATGGATAGGCCACTGCATTCTTTTCTGCTATAAGCACCATGGAAAACCTATCCCACAGGGCATCAGACCCCATTCAACCAGGGCTGCATCTACCTCTACAGCCTTTCTCAGGGGTGTCCCTACTAGGGACATCCTAGAAGCTGCTACCTGGAGTTCTGTACATACTTTCACCAAGTATTATCATTTGCCAATTTTCTCTAAATCCAGAGCTGGTTTTGCCACTGCAGTCTTGCAGGGCCTTATAGCCTGTCCTAATTCTAGTTAAATTCCTCCTCCTAACCTTAGCTTTGGGAATCTATCCAAATGTAATGACTGCAACAGTGAAACACGAAGAACATAGTACAGTTGTGTACACATACCATAAATGTAGATGTTAGAGTGTATTCACTGTTGTTGCAGTCCTGGTTACCCTCCCTCCAGCCCCCTTTCTTCTTTTGCCTATACCTCTACTCTCACTTTGCTCAAAAACCTTTTTTTGGTGTATTTGCTTTTTTGTTGGAGGTATATCCTTGTATTTATAGATTTAATTGCTTCCCATTAGGGGGCACCTGACATCTGGGGCAAGAAAAACTGATGTAATGGTTTCGGTTGCATGTTTCATACCCCTGACGACCTGGCGTCATGGAAGAAGGGACAGCAACCGAAGCAGGGCCCAAGTCTTTGTTAATCAGGCTGACTGAGGGCTACTGCAAAGCAGATAACCCAAATGTAATGACTGCAACCTTCTACATTTATGGTAAGTGTACACAACTATACTTTTGTGATGCATACTATCACATGAAAGTGAACAGGCACTCTAGGTGGTATCTTGCACCTCTGGCTGGGAGACGGTCATTATCAGTTCAGAGCACTGCCCTTTGGTCTCACCATAGCCCCCATAGTGTTCAGCAAATGCATTACAGTGGTAGCAGCTCACTTGAGACTGCTGGGATTCCGAGTGCTTCCATATTAATGACTGGCTCCTATCTTTCCCAACCAGGCATAAACTCCTACAAGCAAGGGACTACTTACTCCAATTATGTATCCATCTAGGCATCACAGTCGGTTAAAACAAATAGCAGCTCACACCTACGCAAAGTCTGGAGTACGTACCTGCTCATCTGGACACAGTCAGATAGCCTCCCTTCCTCCTGCTCGAATCCAGACACTGAGGTACCAGGTCAGAAAATTAATTCAAAATTCTTCTCTTTCAGCGCAACTAATTTTGCAAGCTCTGGGGTCCATGGCAGTTGCTATCATCCCTCATTCCTCTGGCCAAGTTTCACATGCAAATACTTCAGTGGATTCTGTCGACTCATTGGTCCACATCATCCTTTAACCGCTCCAGCCAAGATCACACAGGCATGCAAAAGGTATCTTCTTTGGTGGATTAATTTGAACGAGCTTTTGTAAGGTCATCCATTTGTTCTCCCCTCTGCTCATGGCCATGGTGACCATGTTGACCTCCCATCTCGGGTGAGCACTACTTGGGAAGGACAGTCCAAGGTATGTGGTCTCCCGAAAAGGCTAAGATTCATATTGGTGTCCTGGAAATGAGAGCAGTTCTAACATTGCAGGCCTTTCAAGACTCTTCCCCCATACAGGACAATTTCCATTCAGATGGACAGTATGTCACTGGTATGGTACATCAACAAACGGGAATCAAATCTCATCTACTTTGTGGAGAAGCAGTGAGAGTGCAGCAATGGACAGTCTCTTCTGGTCACTTTCTGACAGCAACTCACATTCTGGGGAAATCCAGGTTGTGGACAAAACTAAGCAGGGTCTATTCTGATGCATCACAAGTGGTCTCTAATTGTCAAAGTGACCGACACAATTTTCCATCAATGGGGCCAGCCACGCTGTGATCGGTTTGCCTTTCCCCTAAACAACAAGTGCAGCAGGTTCTTTGCTCTGATCCCTCCAACAAGGAAGTCCCCGAGAGATGCTCTAGTCCACGACTGGCCCTCTGGTCTCCTTTATTCTGGTCTGCCATTGCCTCTCATTCCCAAATTTCAACAGAAAGAATTCCGTTTAAAGAGCACAGTTATCCTCATTGCCCCCTGTTGGCCTATACAGGTTTGGTTCCCCTTATTTGGCCTCTCCTTCTGCATCCACCCTGAGTACTGGATTCCATTCCAGACCTCCTGTCTTGCCCAACAGGTATGACTCATCTGGACTTAACAGGCCTCACACTGACTGCATGGTTTCTCCAATTCTATTGATAGCTAGACAGTCCAGACTCTCCTCCCTAGTCTGTCATATGTTATCTTCTCAAAATGCTTCTAGTAGGAAGATTTACAAAAGTAAATGGAGCTTTTTTTCTGGGCCCTTCGCAGGGACTTGGATTCCTTTTCATCACCTGTGCCATCTCTCCTTGAATTTTTAGTTTCAATTTTCAGTGAAGGCAGTAGTTATTCAACTATTAAAGTTAAATTGGCTGCCATTTCTAATTTCCACCTGGGTGAAAGTAACTCTGCCTTGGCTTCTTCTAAACTATGTAAAGCTTTTACTTGGGCCTTCATTAAATGATCATACTCCTCCTCTGGATTAAACTATTGTGCTTCAGGCCTTAACCCAAACTTCTTTTGAACTGTCAACCAGAGCAGATATAAAATATTTGTCTCTAGGGGAAACCATTTTTCTGGTCCTTGTTTTTCCAGAAAGACAGGGTGTCCTTGCTCTGATACCCCAGGCAAGACTCCATAAGAAAGATACCATAATATTTGAAGTCTCTATGGTCGTAGCACCAACATCCTATGCAGTTTCAAAATTCCAGTGCTAGGGTTTGTCAGAAGAGAAATTCATTTTTGTGCCTGAGGTAGCTTCTGAGTCCAACATAAACAAAGTCATTAATCTCCCGCTTTTTCCCAGCTTTTCAAATAAGGGAGAGCCTACATTCATCTCTTGGATGTGCGTAGACATCTTTACTTTTGTCTCTATAGAAGCAAAGACATCAGGAAAACCAACCAGTTGTTTCCTTCTCTGACAGATTGGCCAGTGTAACTTTGGAGACTGATTTTCCCAATGGTTAACTGATAGATTGCATCTCCGTTATCAGTGGTAAAAAAGGATTATCCTTGCTTAAGCCTCTTAGAGCTCACTGTATGAGGTCTATGGTGGTCTCTTCAGCTTTTTGGTCAGGGGCTACCTTAAAATGACACTTGTGCAGCTGCAGCTTGGACTAATACTCGCACTTTTATTGCTCATTACAAATTAGATTTTATTTCCAGAGTAGCCTTTGGCTTTGCAGTACTCTGGAATGTCCTTCCATGAGGGCCACCCAAGGTTCGAGTTGCTGGGGACTGTCCCATTAGTTCAGGAATGAATGAAAAAGAAAACCGATTAAAAAAAAAAAAAAAAAGTTATGTACTTACCATAACACTCCATCTATAATTGTCTATTTTCATTCTTCAACTTCCTGCCTACCTGCCCCCCTCCCCCGATCCTTTACAGGAATCTCTGTTCCTTGTTTGAGTTCCAGCTTCCTTTTCTCCTTTCTGCCCTTAATTTCTTTAAAAGGCTGTCCTTATATATCTAGGGGCAGCAAACTCGATCTGAGGAATGTTAGGTTGGCTGGCTTTATGGGTAAAGCAAAGAGCTCAAGAGTTTTGAGCCCAAAGATCTGGTAGGAGCAGCCAAGCCAGATCCATTTTTCTGATCCTGACCCCATCAGTTGAGAAAGAGAGAAAATGAACAACACAGATGGAATGTTATGGTGAGTAAATAACTTTCTCTTCTATCTTTTGCCCACAACTCCTTGTTTACAGTCTCACCAAAATGCAGGCAAACAGACATTTTAAGAAGAAATTGTGTTTGGGGGATACAGAAACCCTCTGAAAACTAGGACAGTCCAAATTAATTACTATTTTATAGGACCTTGAACCCCTTCTTATCAACCCTGGCAGTTCCTTTCCCTTCCAGAAAGTCTGAATCTCCACTTCTCTTTGGCAATGGATAGTTTCAAACAAATTAGGTTCTGAAGATCATTAATCAAGAGAACAGATGGCAGTGGAAAGAAATCCCCTCTTTCCAGGGGTAATTCCTCCTCCACCAGACCAGACCCCTATATTTCCCCCGGGAATGATAGAACTAGTTCTGCCATCCCAGGTGGGGAAAAGTTTTATTCAGGAATGTTTTTGATGCCAAAGAGAAAAGGATTAGAAACTAGTTCTGGGTGCCTCATTAGTTTCCTGGTAACACTAGATTTAGGAGATGCTTATCAGGTCCCTGGTCATGCAGACTTCAGGCTTTTCTTAATGTGATCCAGATGCACAAAACCTTATCAGTCCTCCGCTTTGTTTGAAAACACTCCTGGTGCAGCGGTAGTCCAAAGTGTCTAACTCTAGTTTTATAACTCTTTGAAGCCGCAGGTTGTCCACATTTGTCCCATATTTAGACAAATTGCTAATCTTTGCAGAGTCATTTTAAGTGTCAGGAATCTCTCATTTGGGTGAGATCTCTCTTGCACAAGCTGGGATTCCAAAAGAACATTCAGTTTTTTTTTTTTTTTGACTTCACACAGGATTGTGTTCCTGGGGTGTCAACTAGACAACTCGGTTCAGAGATTTTTTTCTCACAGGGGAAAAAGATCTAGATCTATTTCTAAGGTTTTCCATCCAGACTTTGGTCTCTGCAAGGGAATATGTCAAGATTTTGCGTCTTGTGGCTTGATTCTCATGATACCCATGGCAAGACTCCATAAGAAAGATACCATGATATTTGAAGTCTCTCTTGCCCCAGCACCAGCATACTGTGTAGTTTAAAATTCCAGTGCTAGGGTTTGTCAGAAGAAATAAATGCAAAGTGTGGAGATGCCAAGCACAGTATGTAAATCTAAAAAAGATGCATGCCTTGATCAAGGCACTTGAGTCTCTGAATTATCTTTGGTCCCCTGGACCTCTTCATGTGGCACATCAGTAAGCAAGGGGGGACCCAGGTATTACCCACTTTGCTGACTGACCATGTTAGCTTGGATTATTATAGCTTCACAGCACAATCTGTCTATATAGGCATCCTGTGTTCCATTACAGCAATGCTATGTGTCAGATAAGCCGAGCAGGACAAGGGCAGACCCTCAGAAATGGAAACTAGATCAGGGAATGGGTCCTCCAAATTTGATCCATCTATGGGGAGTTACTCAAGTTCTGCTCCAGTACTCTGTGCAAGAAGGCCTAGAAGACTGATGCTTTTCCCTTTGCTTTGACAGGAGTATTCCTTTATGTTTTTCCACTGATATCCAGAGTACTTTTGACGATTCAGAGGGAACCCCCCCCCCAAAAAGAACATTGTGGTGACTCCCTTTTGGCCCAAACAGTGGTTCTACCTTTTTTGGAAATGGACAGTGGCAAGTTACCTCAAACTTTCTCAGAGAATGGATCTTCTCACACAAGATCAAGGGTGTTTGCACCCCAACTCCCATCATCTTCCAACTTACCGCCTGGATGATAAGGTCTTTAATTCCCTTTAAACCCCTATTTACTGAGAATGTGCAGCAGGTACTAGTGGAGGTAAGAAAGCCTGCTTATAGAAGACCATATATTAGCAACTGGAAAAGGTTTTCTAGTTGCTGCCAGCAACATAGCCAGCACCTATTCAGAGCCAGTGTTTCTATGGTTTTACAATATTTGTGAGTTGCTGTCCTATGGCCATTATTACTCCATCAAGGTTCATTTATCTGCCATTTCAGCATGTCTTCCCATGGATCAGTCTTGTTCAATGCATTCTCATGTCAAAATGTTTTTGAAAGGGGCATTACATAAGTGGCTCCTCCTTGGAATCTTAATTTTGTGTTAGAGAGGCTGACACTTGCTCCATTTGAGCCAGCAAATCTGGCTGATTTGAGGTTCTTAACATGGAAAACTGTTTTACTGGTTGCTCTGACCTCTCCAAGAAGAGTATGCGTTGCAACCTCCTTTGAGTCAACCCTATCGCATTACCCACAGATGGAGTTTCTTTGAGAAAGGATACTTCATACCTTTGACAACTCTGGTATTATCTTGACAGAGCTAAATCTCTCAGATATCCATATCAGTTCATTTCTTGTGAAGATAAGAAGGGACAGCCTGTATAAAAAAAAAAAAAAAAAAAAACAGACTTGCCTTTTATTCTCACCACAGCAAAACTATTCCTGGCAGAGTCGAGGCCAACTCGACCAGGTCCTTGGCTTCATTTGTGACTTCTGGAAAAGGGTTGGATTCTAGAAGCAGCAAGCTGGTCCTCTATACAAACTTTTATAAGGCACTGAAAGCTCAATTCTTTCATTAAGTGTAGATCAGTCTTTGCTAAGACCATTGTCTGATCATTCCTGGACTCTTCCCCTTCCACCTCTCAAATGTAGTAAGCTAAGGTAGTCTACCTGTATAGTTAAGGCTACTGCAGCAGTGATGTATGATGAACATAGTACTGTTGTGCAAGAAAACTTACCCTAACAGTAGATGTTTGAATAGCCACTGCTGCAGAACCAGCCACTCCCTCCATCCCCCTTGTTTTTGGGTACTTTTTTTAATACCAGGGTGTGGAAGTTTATATTTTGTTGCTGCTAAGTGTCCATTTAGGACTCAGCCTAGGTCTCTCAGTTGGTATGAAAGTTCTAAAGGACTTCATGTCCAAACATTTACGTTGTCTCAACTTAAACTGACTGTTCATGCATGTGGAATGTGCCCAGAAGTTTTGGAAGCTGGTTTGCTGTTATATTTAACCCATATTGCTAATGCTACTGTAGTAGTGATCATTTGAACATCTACTGTTATGGCAAGTTTACTTGCGCAGCGATATTTTCTTCAAATCTGAACTCAAGCACAAGCAACCACACTCTATCCTTTCTGTGCCAATGTTGGGCCTCATTAAGGAAGAACTCCTGTGGTGGGAAAATACAATTTAATTCAAATCCTAGGTCATGCTTTCACTCGGATTCTGAGTTGGTCTAACAGTAAATGCTTCAGATTTTGCTTTGAGAGCAGCTCCCAAAGGGATCAGTGTTCAGGGGATTGGGGATCCTCACCTTAGGGGGAAATGCATTAATCTCAAAAACAATGTCCTTGATAAAAAAGCATTAAAAGCCTTGAATCAACTGTGGACTCCCGGACCACTGCTGGTGATTGCAGACAACACCACAGTGATGCAGGACATAAACTGGGGGAACCAGGTCTTGTCCCTTGTGCAGACTGTCCATGATTGCCTGGGAGATGGCATCTTGGCAGTCTCTCCCTTCAAACACCTAGGTCCTGTCAGAGCAGAACACTGTTGCAGACTGAGCAGATCAGGACAGACTCTCAAAAATGGATATTACATCCAGAGGTCTTCCAGGAGATTACCCATCTGTGGGGAGCACCCCAAGTAGATCCGTTTACCTCCAGTCATAATAAGTTTTGTACTAGGACTGCTTGCAAACAAACTTGGAAAACTAATGCATTTTCTTTCCAATAGATGTTGATGAACTACATCATTCACACTGCCTCAGTGGCATATGGGTTTTCTGCCTGCAGAAACCCACACTGATATGCTTCCAGAGTTCAGAATCCCCTCCTCTGACTCCTTGTGATAGGGCTTTGGCTAAGTCCCTCCTATCGGGGGAAGTCTAAGCCAGTCACAGAAATCGATTGTTCAGGCTTTTGGTACTAATTAGCAAGAACCAATAAGATCTAGAAGCAAGACTTGCCTGAAACCAGCCAATTAGCCAACCAACAAGACAATGAGGTTGGATACAATCGAACAATGTATAAAGTAATGCTATGGGTGTGTGCTGCCCCTGAGGCAGTGTGAAATTCAAACATTAATTTTGGTAGGCAAGTAGAACTTGCACAGCTTTACTATGTTCATCATTCACACTGCCTCAATGGCATATGGGTAGATTTGCAAAGCTTACCCTATCCAGGAGGAGGAAGGATAAGGATCCAAGTGCCCCTGGATTATGGACCTTGCAAAGCCTGCTCTGGAATTTGAGAGAGAATCCAGTTTGTAGTGTTTTGTAAAGATATATGAACCAGAGGACCAGGTTGCTGCCTCTACAATGCTTCTAGAGTCCACTCCTTTCAAGTATGCCACTTAAGAGTGTAAGGCTCCTTTGGAGTGTACTTCAGCCTTGCCTAGAATAGGTTTACCATGGTGGGAGTAACAAAAATACAACAGCAGGGGACAACTAATGGGCAATTGTTTACTTAAAAACAGGTCAAACCTAACGAATTTGCTGCACA
>NC_056725.1:1664591556-1664596556 GCF_019279795.1 Protopterus annectens | reverse complement strand
CATTTGTAGCATTTGAAACATTTGCTACATTTGTAGCATTTGAAACTAGGTGAGCATTTGTAGCATAGGAATCAACACAGACATTTGTAGCATAAGAAACATTGCGCCCATTTGTTAAGTCTGCCTCATTTTCTTGTACTGGCCATGAACCATGTATCATATGTGAGAAATACGTCACATCAGAACCATTTAGGGTATTAGAAATTCGTAAACCATTTGTTAAACCTGAAACAATCGACACATTTAGGTGAATGGGCATATAAGTATTTGTTGGATCTGAAATATGTGAACGACTTGAATCAATTGTATCAACAGAATCACTGGCAGTATTAGAGGTATTAAGAGACATTGCAAACATGAGATACATTAGAGATATTGGAGATATTACTGAACAGTATCACATTTCTCTGTTCATTGCTCGTTGCTGGATTTATTGCGACTATAGAAGGATTTAAGACATTATACTCATTTGAAACATTGTTGCCGCTACTGTTCGTTAGGCTTGGGTACAGTTTGTTGGTTGCTGGTCTGTATGTCCTGCTCGTGTAATTTCTGGCGCGAAATATTGCGTCCTCCTCGTTGCACAGAGCGTTCCCCAGTAAACCGTCCAAGTTGGAAGGTTCTGGGGATTCTATGAATCCTTTTTTGCTGCTAAAGTTGTTTTTGAGGTTGAGTTTGCGACAGTATAGTTTCAGATCGAGTATAACTTCAGTCATTTTGGCTCTCTGGGTAGGAATGAAATTCAGACCCTCTTTCAGTAGGTCATACGTGTAGTTATCTAGTACTGTATTGGATAAGTTATAGACAATAGTATCACAGGCATCATCAGTATTTAAAATATTGTGGCAGTTACCTTTGTTTAGCGTTTCCTTGTAGTCCGCTCGTTGGTGGTGGTGTTTTTGGATCTGTTGGTCGGTCTGCCCCTCACTCCTCTTTGGTTTTCTCTTTTCACTTGCTGGGTCGGGCTGATTAGGTCTGGGAGCTCTTGGTCCATGCCCATGGCTAAAAAAGACTCCTCGTTCATGGCTAAAAAAGACCATTCGTTGTTAGCTCTTGGTGAACTTGGTTGCCTTTGTGGTGTTGGGTTGCTGCTATCTGCAGGGGGGTGGAGTGCGCTCTTCTGTTCGTCGTCAGTTATCATTCCCATCTGGGTCTTGTACTGGCGGGTTCCTGATAGTTTTTTGTCCTTTGGTCGTTGGTGTTGGAGCGTCTTTGTTGGTCTTGTGGTCTGTTGTCGATGTTCATCGTGTTTCACTGTTGCAGTTATTACACTTGGGTTATCCTGCTGTTCCAAAGTCTAGGTCCGGCATCGGTTGCTGTCACCTCTTCCCTGACATCAGTGCGCCAGGGGTATAAAAGATGCAACTGACGCCGTTTTCTTCAGTCTTTCTTGCCGCGCGGTGCCTGAAGCAAAAGCAGTTCACAAGTGCAGGTCAGCCGACTCCTGAGATTTTCAAAATAGAGTTTCAGAACCGAAGTCTTCAATAAAGTTAAGTACCCCGTTGGGGAAACTTTTTCTTGCTCCAGACCGATGTCAGTAAGTTAACAATTGTATTTCTTGTGGGAAGCAAATACCTCATAAGGACTTTCACTCTTACTGTATTCCTTGCCTAGGCCCTGACCACGACGTAACTAGTTGTCGGTTTTGTGCTAGATTCAACAAACGCACTATTAAGCGTCTGTTTGATTTTGCTTTACATTACTTTGGCCGAAGGTTTAATTACATAATGCCGTCGGAACAACCGACTACCGGAATTCATAAACGCAAAGACAAGGAAAAGGACAGGCATCCGAGGTCCAAAATCAACGACGAAGACTCTTCTAGGCCAGTCGCCGGTTCTCAGTGAGGCGCTTTCGCAGCCCCTGACACCCGCTACCTCAGAACTACAGGCCGTATCCGACTCCCATGTGGAGACAACTAGGCCTGTGGATACTCAAGGTATTGGGCCTACGGAAACTATTCCCTCAGATGGGTCCAGAGCCGCTGAGCAGGTATCAGCTTCTGAGGGTGTTTTCAGACCTTCACAGCTTACTGTTAAGTCCACTGCAGCAGCCAAGGCACAGTCAAAAACACCATTAAAGACAAGGAAACAAATACAGCATTCTCCTGGACAGTCATCCATGCCAAAGAAACAGATGCTTAAAATGGCCGAAGACTTAATTACTTTGATCAGGGGTTCTCATCCCCCTCCTGATAAAAGGCCTAGGCAAAACACTGACTATGATTCCTCTGACCAGGTTTATATTTCCTCTGATTCCTCTTCAGATCAGGGCTATTCTTTCCCTCCCTATGAGGACTCTGATGCTGAAGAATCTATACCTTCAGCGTCTCCACCTGAGGATTATTCTTTTGGGGAAACTCTGCACACCATGAGGGAGCATTTCCACTGGGAGAGCCAGGATTATTCAGAATCCAAGAAAAGGTTCAGAGACTTTCTTTTACTGCCTCAGCACAGACCCCTGGCTTTCCCCCCCTGTGCTTGATATTGTTGATTGTTTTCTCTGAATCCAGTCCGTCTCCTGGTTCTTTACCCTCTGCACCAGACAAGCCAGACAGGTATTACAGGGTCCCTGACTCTCATAAATTTCTTTATAAAAACCCTGCTTCTGACCCAGAAACAATTTCTCAGGGTCCCAAAGGGGTCAAGGCTTCCACTGCAAAAAAACCCTGTTCCCTCTGATAGGGATTCTAGAGCTCTGGATAGATGGGGGGAAAAAAGTTTATACTTTTGCTACTTTAGCTGTAAGGGCTTTAAACTGCCAGTTTCACATGCTTAAATATCAACAGTACCTCATGTCTTTGTTAAAACAGAAAATGCTTACAAACTCAAAGTCCTAACAATAAGGAAATGCAGGATTTATTGCATGCAGCTGAACAAGTGGGAAAGCATACTCTGCAATGTGGTTTTGATTCATTAGAGGCTTCTTGCAGAGCCGCAGTTACAGGCTCTCATTCGAAGGCATGCTTGGTTGAAAGAACAAAGTTTACCTGAACATGTTAAAGTAAAATTATTGGATGCTCCACTACAGCATGATACTTTGTTTGGTGTTAAGGCAGAAGAGGTGTTAAAGAAAATGGAGGATAAAGCAAAATCAATGCAGACAGTAAAGGATTTCTTACAGGTTCAACCACGTAGGTTTAGCAGAAACTGGCCTTCAGGAAATTGGTCCTTTCCGGTGTCAGGCCACAAAGAGGCAGATACAGATGCCCAATAGGCAGATTTCAGCCCCAAGGCTCCTACAGACCTAAACAGTGGGGTGCTTCTGCCCCCAAAGGAGGAGAAGACAAATCACAACCTTATAGGAAACAGTCCCAATGACTTCCCTCTACAAAGGCCAAGCACTTACCTTTTGGCAGCACCCCTAGGGGGAAAGCTAGCATTTTTCTCACAAAATTGGCACATAATCACCCAGGACAAATGGGTACTGAATGTAGTTTCTCAGGGTTACAGGTTCCACTTTCACACCCTTCCAAAATCAAAAGGTATGCCGGACCTGCCACACAACCAATGGGCAGAGGCACAAAAGCAAATTGCTGCTGTCATGGACATGGGAGCTATTCAAAGAGTACCACAGCAAGAACAGGGACAAGGATTTTACTCAAGACTTTTCCTGGTACCCAGAAAGGACAAAGCCTGGAGACCAATACTGGACATGTCAATCCTAAATACTTTTCTGGATGTTCCAAAATTCAAAATGTTAACACTGCAGCAACTTCTACCCATGCTGGGCAAGAAGGCTTGGCTAGTTGCTTTGGACCTCAAGGAGGCATACCTGCATGTTCCAATCAGACAATCTTGCAGAAGATACCTCAGATTCATAGCTGGCTCAATGCATTACCAATTCTCTGCACTGCCCTTTGGCTTGTCTACTGCGCCCAGGGTCTTCACAAAATGCCTGGCACCAATAATTGCATTTTGCAGACTAAGAGGAATTCAAATATATCCCTACTTGGACGACTGCCTTATTCAAGCAGAGAACAAGGACATTCTACTAAAACATCTGGCGTTTGTAAAAAGATTATTAATTTGCCTAGGGTACACAGTAAATGAAAAGAAATCAAAACTAGTGCCCTCTCAATAGATAATAATCCTGGGTGCAAGCTTAAATACAACCGCCCAGATGGCTCATCTCACACCAGACAAACAAAGGCAACTGACTCCTTACTTTCAAATGATGGCATGAAAGACCCAGCTCCCTGCAAGAAAAATTCTGCAGGCCCTGGGCTTCATGGCATCCTGCATTCTACTAATTCCATATGCAAGACTGCATATGAGGAAAGTACAATGGTATCTAAAAAGTGTTTGGACTCAACATTGCCACAGCCTGGAAACAATAATAACTATAATTCCCTGTCTACAACAGGAGTTTCGATGGTGGTCCTGGGCCTGTCACCACAACAAGGGACAGCCTTTCACCTTACCCACAGCCAGGCAGACAATAACAATGGATGCATCGGATTATGCCTGGGGGGCACACATGGCAGGAAAATGTATTCAGGGCACGTGGCCCAAGGAACAAATGCATCTTCACATCAATCAAAAAGAGATGCTAGCTGTACAGAATGCCCTGACAGCCTTCAAGGATCTACTACATCCAGGACAACTATTACTAAAGACGGACAACACCACAGTTATGTGCTACATAAGCAAGGGGGCACACATTCCTACCCCCTCTGCAGGCAAGCCATAACTTTGTGGAACACAGCACTGACCTGTCAAGTACATCTACAGGCACAATTCCTGCCAGGAACGAAAAAAATACACTGGCAGACGAACTAAGCAGAAATCTCATGGATCTGCACGAATGGAAACTAAATTCACAGGTCTTCAGCATGATAACAAGGAAATGGGGATGCCCAAACCTAGATCTTTTTGCCTCCCCTCACAACTGCCAACTACAGAAATTCTGCAAAAGAACTTATCACTCACAAACATGGAAAGTGGATGCTCTTTCATTCAGCTGGAAAACCCTGAGAGTTTATGCCTTCCCTCCACTGC
>NC_056725.1:1664366556-1664569056 GCF_019279795.1 Protopterus annectens | reverse complement strand
CATTGCCAGAGTATATGTTGCCTCTGAAAATGACTAAACCCAAGTACCCTGTTGGGTACCTTTTTCTTGCACTAACAGATGTCCAAAAAAAGTCAATAATTGTCTCCGCTGTGGAAAACAAATAGCACACCGACACTTCCATACCTTGTGCGTTGCTTGTCTAGGCCCAGACCATGACGTTCCCCATTGTCAGTTCTGCACAGTTTTCAATTCTAGGACTATTCGTCATAGAGCTGAATTTGTAGCCAGGCATTTCCGAAGTAGTTCCTTTGATTACGAAATGGCATCCATCAGTCAGCAGTCTGTGGATATTCCCAAAAAATGAAAAGATAAAGAAAGGGACAGACCACACAAACTTAAGCCTTCTGACGACCCATCCCAGAAGCAAGTAGTCGGTTCTCAGGAATTCAGTGAGGCACATTCGCAGCCCCTGATGCCTGACCCATTTCCTTCGCAGGCCTGTATCGAGACCCTTTCTGAGTCCGGTATGCCATCGGGGAATGCTTCATCATCCGATCCCTCGGTTGTCTCTGCTTCGGTAGGGTCCGAAGCCACTACACAGGCACAGACTTCTGAGGAGGTTCTTCACACAACCGATTCAAGGCAAAAACTGACATCTACGCCTCTGACTACGGCATCCAAATGACAAATGGATTTATTAAGGTCTAAAAGCAAGATCACGCCTAAAAAAACAGTCTCTAGTTGCCATCTTATTCCTTCTCCACCCCCTCAGACGTAGTTACTGAAAATGGCAGAGGACGTCATCACTTTCATCAGGGGTAGCCAATACGACTCCTCCTAAAAGAAAAAGGGATACTTCCCCAGAAGTTCACACAGAACCGGATTCTGAAATTTCAGACTACCTTGATTCAGATGAGGAACAACAACCTCTCACCTCCTTTGAGGATTCTGATGCAGAGGAATCCATTTTTTTTTTCTGGCTCCCCTCCCCCCAAGGATCTTTCATTTGGGGAAACCCTGCACACACACTGAGAGCATTTCTGCTGGGAAGCCCAAGATTATCCTCAGTCGAAGAAAAGATTTAAGAATTTCTAGACCTTCCTCGGCACAGACCCTTGGCCATCCCTCCTATTCTGGATGTGGTGGTTAATTTCAATGACTCTAGCCTCACCCCTGATGCTTTTCCCCTGCTCCTAGAAGACCTGACAGGTACTACAGGGTGCCTAATTTCACATAAATCTATGTTTAAAAACCCTGCAGCAGACCCAGAGGTCCTCACACAGGGGAACAAAGGGGCCAGGGCTAGCTCATCTAAAAACCCATTTCCCTCTGACAAGGACTCGAGAGCTCTAGACCGATGGGGTTAAGAAAGTGTACACCACCTCAACTTTAGCTATTAGAGCTCTTAACTGCCAGTTCCATATGCTAAAATGTCAGCAGCACACCTTGGAACTTATGAAACAAAAAATGTCATCTTTACTTAACACTAATACTTCCAAGGAGTTGGCAGATCTTCTGCACTCTACTGCTCAAGTAGCTAAACACTCCCTGCACTGTGGATTCGATGCTCTAGAAGCCTCAAGTAGAGCCGCTCTGGCAGGTTCAGTCATTAGGAGGCACACATGGCTAATAGAACAGCCACTGCCTGATCATGTAAAATCTAGATTAATTGATGCCCCCCTGGATAAAGACTGCTTGTTTGGATCAAAAGGAGAGGCGGTCATCAAAAAGATGGAGGATAAAGCTAGATATATGCAAATAGTAAAAGACTTCCTCCAAGTTCAACCTCCCAGATTCAGCAGAAACTTTCCCTCTAACCACTGGTCTTTTCACAGCCCCCAATAGACAGGTTCAAGGGAGGCCTCTCGGGGACAGACCAGTTAGATTACAAAACCAAGTCCACTCACTACTCTGAGAACGTGCAAGGACTCCCACTCCACCTCTCATCAAAGGTTAGGAGGAAGGCTATCCCTTTACAAACAAAATTGGCTGTCTGTAACAAAGGACCAATGGGTTTTACAAATCATTTTCCAGGGCTACAAATTTACCTTCCAACAAGTACCAACCTTATCAGGTTACCCAAATCTATCTCCAAATCAGTGGGCAGACGTATTAAAACACGTGCACATACTCTATGCCCAAGGAGCAGTGGAACCTGTACCACAGGAGCAAGCAGGAAAAGGATTTTACTCCAGACTGTTCCTAGTGCCAAGGAAAGAAGGCACTTGGCGATCCATCCTCGACCTGTCCACTCTAAACACCTTCCTAGAGGTCCCAAAATTCAAAATGCTAACTCTTCAAAAATGTTTACCAATGCTGGGAAAAATTCATGGCTGGCCACTATAGACCTGAAGGATGCCTACCTTCATATACCCATAAGGGAGTCTTGCAGAAAATACCTACGCTTCAGAGCAGGTTCACAACACTTTCAGTTCTCACAAAAAAACCTCACAGGAAGGAAAATTCTGCAAGCCCTGGGTTACATGTCATCCTGCATTCTAATGATCCCCCTGGCCAAGCTGTACATGAGACAACTCCAGTGGTACCTAAAGAACCTTTGGTGCCAACACACTCAATCTATGGAGACCACTCTTCCCCTCATTCCATGCATAAGGAACAAGTTTCTTTGGTGGGCAGAGGGATGCACAGAACAAGTGCTTTCCCTTCACCTACCACAAGGCCAGACTGTCACCACAGACGCCTCAGACCTAGCTTGGGGGACTCATTTAGACACCTGGTGCACCCAAGGCTCTTGGGACCTATGGCACCTTCACTGGTATATCAATCTAAAAGAAATGATGGCAGTTCACAAGGCTATTACATCCTTCCAAAACCACCTAAAACCAGGGATCCTCCTCATAAAAACAGGCAATACCACAGTCATGTGGTACATCAACAAGCAGGGGGGGGGTCACACTCCTACCCTCTCTGCTGACTAGCCATGACCCTCTGGCAGACAGCCTAATTAATGGGCCTACACCTGATAGCCCCGTACATCCCAGAAGTAAACAACACCCTAACAGGCCATCTAAGCAGAAACTACTTAGACCCCCACGACTGGAAACTCCAAAAGGGGACATTCCTCCAAATCACCCAAGCCTGGGAGACACCAGAGGTGGACCTCTTTGCCTCCCAACACAACAGTCAGCTGCAAAAATTCTGCACAAGGGAGTTCCACCCCCTAGCTTGTAAAGTGGATGCTTTTTCATTCCAGTGGACCAATCTCTTCATTTATGCATTCCCTAAAACCCTTACTCCCAAGGGTACTGCGCAAAATAAGTCGGGAAGGACCAAAAGCCATCATTATAGCACCAGATTGGCCCAGGCAACATTGGTACCCCTTGCTGCTCAAACTGACCAAGGAGCCTTACAGGCCCCTGCTATTAACTGCAGACCTCTTGACCCAAGCTAGAGGGGAGATTCTACATCCAAACCTGCACACTCAGACTTTCTACATGCTTTATCCCCCCAGGGACCAGGGATAACCCACAGTTGAGCAAGCAGGTCATAGACATTAAGGAAGCCAGAAGGCCCAACACCAGGAAATCTTACTCGGAGAAATGGAAAGGATTAAACTCCTGGTGCCTATCTGAAGGTCACAGCAGCTCCCTCCCATCCCTTCCACTTATTCTGGACTACCTAGCAGAGCTATATGGCAAGAGCCTCTCCTTTTCATCCATTAAAATCCACGCCTCAGCCAATTTAGCACACTTTTCATGCTGATCAGCCTGTCTTCTCTCACCCTTTGATTAAGCAATTCCTCAGAATTGTATCTAACTTTAGGCCCCCTAGAATGGCACCCACTCCAACCTGGGACCTGAACTATGTCTTACAAAAACTGACATTGCCTCCCTTCGAACCAGCTGCATCAGCCGACCTAAAACACCTTTCCTGGAAGACCACCTTCCTCTTGGCTATTACTTCGGCTAGGAGGGTGTCAGAACTTCAAGCACTCACGGCCACTGAATCCTTCATTGCCTTCCATGCAGACAGGGTGTCTCTCAGGACTAAATCCCTCATTTGTGCCAAACGTAGTATCAGATGTGACCCTAAACCAGGCTACTCATCTCCCCACCTTTTCTCCAAACCCTCAGAATAAAGGGGAGAGAATTCTGCACACACTGGATGTGTACAGACAGTTAAGATACTACCTGGACAGAACAAGTCCATTAGGAAGACTGATCAACTGTTGGTTGCCTTCATCCCAGGGAAAGAGGGGAAGCCTATTTCCAAACAGACCATTTCTAAATGGATATCTCACTGCATACAATTCTGCTACACTTTTCATGGAAAAGCTCCTCCTAAATCTATCGGAACACATTCCACTAGGGCAGCCTCTAGTTCCACTTCCTTAGAGGAGTACCCACCAGGGGCATCCTGGAAGCTGCCACTTGGACCTCAGTCCACACCTTCACCAAACACTACCACCTGCGTCTGTTCTCCAGGGCTTGGGCAAGCTTTGCCTGTGCAGTCCTGCAAGACATGCTAGCTCAATCCTAGGAATTTCATACTTCCATCCTCCCTATTCCTCAGCTTTGGGAATCCTCCCACAAGTGATGACTGCAACAGTGAAACACAAAGAACATAGTACAGTTGTGTACACTTACTATAAATGTCTATGTTGGAGTGTATTCACTGTTGCAGTCCTATTTTCCCTCCCACCTTCCCTCTTAATCTTATCTTTTTTTGAGATTAACTGTCATTCTTGTGGCCTTGGGCCTCCACAGCCTCTCTAAACATTTCCTTCAAGGGGCTTCTACAGGTTCGGGCAAGACAAACTGATGTAATGGTGCCAGCCGCTCTCCTTTATACCACTGACTACCACCTGACGTCAGTCCACAGGTGACTGCGGCCGGCGCAGGGGGAAAGCTTTACTCTGGTATTTGGGCCGACCGAGGGCTACCCAGCAGGGATAACCCCACAAGTGATGACTGCAACAGTGAATACACTCTAACATCTACATTTATGGTAAGTGTACACAACTGTACTTTGACTTTTACAGAGGTAATGTTCAGTTTTTTTAAGGCTTGCCCAGTCAGAAGGGATTTGTTTGTGAGGATGTTCACATTTCTTAGTAGGACAAGTTGGTAGAATGGTAAGAGCTACTGTGAATGAACTGCTATATTTTTGTTAATAGATATGATTTGGGAAACTGCTCTAGATAACTGGGGAAAAGTGCTTTGCTGGTTTGCTAACCAAAACCCAAAGTATTTTCATTTGTTCAGAAAGTGATTAGGTCTGTCTTTGGATAGTGCCAGCTTAATAAATATGCAAGATTTGGACAAAGTTGCTTATAGGTGAGTTTTGATGTAAAACAAGTGAGGAAGGTGTACGTCAGCTTCAGACTCCTCCATCCGGTCATTTGTAATGTAGGATACTGATGAATGGATGCTTGCTGCAAAGCAGTGAAGTCTGTTTTAGGTTCCTCAAGCTTTGATTGTATTCTGATAGAGTAGTCCACTACTACTCCAGAAAGTATCATAGCTCTTGATATAATCTGTACTTTAGAAATGAGGGGGCTTTTTATTCTGCAGAGATTGCCCCCACCCCATCTGATTTAGTTCTTAAAACTTCATGAAAGTTGATAAAGCGAAGGTCACAAATGCACCTAGCAGGGAATTCGTCATAGTCTCCAGATGTGCTTGCACAGTACCTTTGCTATATTATGCTGTATACATTACTGCAGTGGTGGTGCTGCGGTAGCGTTGTCGCCTCACAGTAAGATGTTGTCCTGTTCGATTTTCAGCTAGAGCGTCGTCTGTGTGGAGAAGTGCGTGAATAGGCGTACCTTCGTTGAAGATTGTGCGTCATGGCCGGCAACTCGGCACGTAAAAATCTACTGCCAATCATTACCGGACCGGAGTTCCGCTGTTGCGACCCCTAACCGGGAAAAGCTGAAAGACACAACAACAACTGTCCCACATAAGTATGCCTTCATTTTTTATTGCATCTTGCATCACTTTACCATTTGTGGAGGGAAAGAATATTTGATTAGTACTTTACTGAGAACCAGGAAGATGTCTTGGGCTGAATAAAATTTCTTGAAGGCATGGCATAGCCTTGACATGCTTATTTGTAAGTATGTGATTGGGAGGTAAGGGTTATTGCTTTTATATGATAATGCATGGAAAAACTGTTGTATGTATTTCATGTACTGTGGTGCAAAACCATGACCATGAGCATGCTTGTTTTATTAGGGATGTTAATACTATTGCACTTTCGAACGTAATGGGGTTCATCATGAATATCCCCTGCAGCCTTTGTTGGGGCCCAGTGAAGCTCCCATTGAAGCGACAGCATTGGATTTGTGTTCGAGAGGTGGGCGGGACCTACTACAACCTTGATTCCAAATTAAAAGCACCAGAGCGAATTGGCAGTGATGAAGAACTCCGGTAATACTTTTGTTTTTTGTGGAAACCTACTTGAATGACAGAAGAGGACTTTATACTAGCTACTTAAAGGTCCTAGTTTAACTTGATTTCTTAGGCAATTACCCTTTTTTAGCATATTTTATTGAATTCTGCTGTTTTTAAAGATGGTTGGTACTTAAGAAACATCCCTGTCTCCATTTTTCTTGGTCTACTTTTGTGTGTGTATTTGAAAGGTGCTGCCATTTTGGGCTGTTGTCTTGATATGTTGTCTCCATTGTCAGTGCTTTCCAAGATGTTATGTATACAATACATTTAGTGTTGTAGCATCTGTTGCACCATTTTACTGTCTGTCTTTTGGATAGTCTGTAAGTTTTAGGAAGTTCTCCCAGAACTATATGCATAACTTGAGATAGGTGGACCAAACCAGCAGGGCCCCTTCTCACCTATTATCTAGTTAACTGCATCTGTACAGGGGTGAGAGTACAACAGGAGGGCACAAGCATTGCGTTAACAATGGTGCACTACATGCATTAAGTAATGTGCACGTTACAAAAATGCTAGAGCGTCCTTGTATTTACCAGCTTGCTGAAGGCCTAAGACATAAACTAGAGCATGTGAATGACCACAGCAGTAGAGCAAAGTGGCATTTCAGAAAGTAGTGCAAGTTTGGCAACACCTTTTTCTAAAGTGATGCATAGTCTTCCTAGTTTTTAATTGCAGTGTTTTCCCCCATCTGCCCTAATATTCTTCAATCCTGTCTTAGAATTCTGACATTGCTTGCCCACCTTTAGGATATCTCTTGCTCTGGGTGCACTTGTCTTTGTGATCATTTCTGTTGCACAGGTTGCAGCATATTCATTTTCAAAGGTGCATTATTTCTTCTGTACCATAGCTAAAGCTTTCCAGATGTCATTTGCATGCTACCAACTAGACATATCAGAGAAATGGCCTCAGGATACTGGTCCTTTTGCTTGGAGAAGATGTCTTTGCTTAGGGTTGTTACTGTTGCTGGTTTTAGTCTCAGTCTTCTAATTTCAGTTCTTGCCACTTTTGTTCTACAGATTTGAAAGTTCCCTTCCCTAGTCCTTAAACATTTACTCACCTATTCCTTTTCTGCCTTTTAGTAGCTCTTTTCTGTCGTTTTATACCTTTGCTTTTTTTTTTTTTGCTTCTTTGTGTATAAATATGTATATACATACATTCCCCTCTCCCTCTACACGCATTGTTTTTGTTGTATTTGGCTTCTGAGCATGGATAGTTGGCTGCTTTTTTTTTTTTTTTTTTTTTTTTTTAAGCTTTGTTTGTGATAAACTGCTTAACTGTTTGCTCCAAAAGACATGTTCCATATTTAACAAAAGTTAAATTACACTTGCACCACATAGCAAATGTGCTGATGTATTGTATTTTTTACCTTGAGGAATAGTGCAAGTAAATGTGATATGATGGTTTTCAGAATGTGGGGGGAGGGGGTGCAGCCATTTTATTTATTTTTATTTTACATTTGTTAACCGGGAAAGTCTGACTGGACACCGGTCCATTTTCAGTGGAGGCCCGGGGAGAAAAGCTCCAAGCAAACAATACAGTTCCATACAAACACAGTAATAATATACATATAGGATACATATGAGGACTACAGTTAAGTGTAGATAGCTCCAAGCACAAATATAGGTACAAAAATTGCTCATCATAACAGAGCATTCAGTATATATGAAAAACAGATGTTTGGCAGAAAGTTAGTTTTAAGATATGTATAAAGGATAGAACCCCCTTTTTTCTTTTTTTTTTTTTTTTTTTTTTTTTTTTTTTTTAATAATAAGGTAGCAACCATTTGATACTAAACAAATTTCTATCAGGACATACGGAGCAGCCATTTGATCCTTAGCAGAATCCTAGCACCAGTGCAGTGATATGAACTAGCCTGGGGAGCAGCATGTGCAATGCCAGTTAGATATGTAGTGGGGTTTGAGAGACTTTTTTTTTAAATTGGGAAGTAGTGGTGGTGGTGAAAGTTAAGTGGCTTGGGAGTGAGTTCCAGGTTCTGGCGATGGTGCAGGCGAAGTGAGATTTACCTGCATCATTTTTGTTTGATGACTTTTATGTGGTTCTGATGGCTAGATCTTAGGGTCCTCATGGTGGTGTATGGGTGAATTATGTTTTGAAGTGCTGGGTTTTTTTTCCGGGAATTAGTAGAATTTGTGCTATTGAGAGTTGGTTTAGTAGGAGTAGTTGAGGAAGTTTGAGCCAATTTAGTTGCTTAAGGGCAAGACAGTGGTGGGACCTATGAGAGGAATCCGTAGCAAATCTAGCAATCTTGTAGCAGGATTCCAGTTTATTTCGTTGTGACGAAGATTAGTTAAGAGAGGGGAGGCATAAAGGAGAATGGATAAAAGGTGTGTTCTTGCTAAGGTGGCCTTAGTAGGTCTAGTGAGGAACTCTCAATTTCTGTAGAGGAGACCAAGCTTTTTGTTAACTTTCTTAATTGTTTGGGCTGTATGAATGTCAAATTGTAGATTATTGTCGATTTCTACACCTAATAGTTTTGTGTGTGTAGTTGGGTTAATTTGAATACTGTCTCTAGATGTTATGGTAAAGTCATTATTTGGTGGAGGAGATGTACCGGGTCCAAAGAGAATGAGTTTAGTTTTTTAGGGGTTAAGAATAAGTTTTATGTTAGTGAACCATTCTTTGGCTAAGGAGAGTGAACCATTCTTTGGCTAAGGAGAAGTTTTTTTGGGTTATGGCTTTTAGTTCCTGGAGGGTAGGGGAGGCACATATATAATGGTGGTATCATCTGCATACTGCACAACTGAGGCAGTGTGTGTGGATGAGGATATTTGGTTAGTAAATAGTGAGAATAACATAGGTCCTAGGATGGCCCCTTGGGGGGAACACCTATACCTACTGTTAAAAGAGGGGAAAGTTGCTCTTGCCAAATAATTGTTGGCAAGTCTTTGGTGCCAGAAGAACCTTGGGGATGGGCTGTCAGCTTTTACTTCTGAGGTTGTGATGCAGGTTCATTTGATTCTCCTAGGGCCCAAAAAAGCTCAAACATAGAAGCAAGAAGCAGAGATCTTTTTGTCCAGGCAAAGATCTCAGCTTTGCTTAAGAGTCATGAATAAAGCTAAAAGTAACTGGAGACAAAGGTCCAAATCTGGGGACCATTATATTATTGCAATTTAATTAAAAGCTAATAGAAAACCTGTTTTGCTCAGACCTACATTTTCTGAAGAATAAGTAGTATGAAACTGTCTGGTATTTATTGACTTACTGTAATCCTCAGCATTTTCTCAGAAAATCAGATGTTTACTAGGGATATGCAAAAAATGAGACTGTTACTAACAGTTGAGAGCCATTTGTGTTTTAATGCTACACAACGCAAATCTGATGATGTAGTACCTACTACACTATTGAGTAGTTGCTTCTAAATCTCCTCCACTTATCAAATCACCTTGTTTGATTTCATTAACTGACAAAAGTTGTATAAATTAGAACTTTCAGACCAGCTTTTAAGGTATATTTGCATTCTGCCACCTAAAATAAATGCCTCCTTGAAGTTCTAATCTGTCTTTCGGATGAGTAGAAAATGTCTGCTGTTAATCTGGTTTTCAGTGGAAATGGAGGCCTTTTTTCTTGCTCCTCTCTTTTCAGCTAATATATTCTTGTTTTTCTAGATTAGCACACGTGACACTGACACCACTCCCAAGGTAGCCTGTGTTAGTCTGTATGGTACCAGTGTCAACATTAGAAGACCTGTTGACGCTAACTGTATCCTGAATCTCAAGCTGTTTGAAATAGTTGTCAGTCATGCTAATGGCATCAGTGACCTTTGTGTCAATAATACCAGTGTCATCAGGTACATCTGTCCCATTGCAGGAGTGTGGAGGTTAGTACAGGTACCAGACTTCTGGCCAGAAGGCTCAGTGATGTCACCATTCTAAAGGTCTGTGTCAAAGCCTTTATTGTTAATAGATTTTTGCACCCAAATCAGTGCTGTTTGCACAGGCAAATCTGACTTGGCATTTTGTTTGCAGTAGACTGTACAGGAGACATTTTGGACCACCACCTCCACCAACTTCTGGTTGGTCACACCACTTGTTAAATTGGTCATCTCAAAGAGACTTGACAGGATCTCCCAGCCATGTAAGGATTGGAATTGGTTGGAGTCCCTGAAGCCTGACACCGATGTAGCAGTCACTGCCATTTTAAAGGATTTAGCTCCAGAGAACCCTTTTGTCCATGCGTTATAGTCCAGGGCTTTAGACGAGTTCACCAAGCAGTTTTGATGCATCCTTTACTTCTTTGGTTTGTTTGTTTGGAGGACCATACACTGTATTTCATTTCAGTAGGAGCTCTCTGAGATGCAGTAGTTAGTAGACCAGTTTACCAGATGGACAGCTGTAACAGAAGATGTCCTTCTGTTCTTGTGTTGCATTATTCTCACATGTGGGATCTTCCACTTGAAGGCTACCAAACGTCCGGCTCCTCTAGCAAAGCTAAAGTCTGGTAGCTGTAAGGTGCATGGGACGTCATACTTTGCCATAAACCGTGGGCCAAAAGTGTGATGTCTGCATGCACAGACCTCAGAGCTTTGCTGCAGTCAAACGTCAGCTTGCTTGTTCTGCTCACAGTCTCTGAAGATGCTTAAGATAACTACCTCGTTGGCCTTCTTGTTTTTGTCTCCGCTTAGGTTGCTGTTTTTTCTGCTGTTAGCTGATGTCATGTAGAAAAGGGGGAAATTTAAGTACGGTCAGCAAATTCCACACAAAGATACCCATGATCTTTGCTTGTTTTGCTTAGGGCCATTGCATGACCATACGGCCTGTAAAATCTGTCAGTCGTTTGTCCCCAAGACCTTGCACAGCTGTCTGGCAACCCTTAAATTATTTGTAGAGAATCAGCAACTCAAATGCTTGGCCCTCGGTATGGATCCTAAACCAGCCGTTGAGGTGAAACTGCCTAAAAAGAAGGCCAAGGTTTCTAGGCCGGATACTGCACCTCCTACTTCAGACATTCCACCAGCTGCTGGTCTAGGAGCTAAAGAACGTCCGATAGAACTGGCAGCTTTGGCAGGTACCATTTCGGAAGCTGCCCTTGGTTCTCCAGTCTTCATGTCAGAGGAGGTTTCTGTGATGTCGGCCTCCGCCGATGACTGGGGAGACCAGGCTCGCCCAGACGGCCAACTTTAGATGTTCATCGTGCATACAGCTGCAGTAATCACAGATGGGTTTTCTGCCATCAGGCGGGTCCTCGGTCGGCCGAATTCCAAAGTCTAGGTCCGGCGTCTGTTGTTGTCGCTTTCTCCCCTGACGTCAGTGAGGCAGGGGTATATAAGACACAGCCGACGCCATGTTCTTCAGTCTTTTTTGCTGCGCTGTGCCCGAAGCAGAAGCAGTTCGCAAGTGCCGGTCGGCCAGCTCCTGAATTTATGAAAAATTGGAAACCGAAGTCTTCATTAAAGCTAAGTACCCCGTTGGGGAAACTTTTCTTGCCTCCGACCGATGTCAGAAAAAGTTAACAATTGTATTTCTTGTGGGAAGCAAATACCGCATAAGGATTTCCATTCCCTCTGCATACCTTGTTTAGGCCCAGACCACGACGTCTTGGGCTGTCGCTTTTGCGCTACTTTCAATAAACGCACTATTAAGCGTCGGGCGGAGTTCGCCCAACACCTTTTTGGTAAAGCCTTTGATTATAAAATGTCGTCGGAGACTCAGACTACCGTTTTATCCAAAAAACGCAAGGACAAGGACCGACACGCGAGGTCCGCGGTCCCCACCGACACCACGCCAAAATCGGCTACACGTGGTCCGGTTCTCAGCGAGACGCCTATGCAGTCCCTGACTACCGACGACACTTCTTTGGCGGTGTCTTCTGTAACCGAGACCGCAGGTACTTCGGCCCTTACCCAGACTACAACCACCGAAGCCAATGTGAGTGTTGAGCCTACTAATGTGGACAGGGCCACATCCACCCATGGTGTCTTTAGACCCTCATCTTCCTTCTCCATTAAGGCCTTTACTAAATCCAAATCAGCCAGGCATCCCAAGAGGCCTGTTGCACAGGGCCCATCTCCAGGCCCCATGCCTAAAAAGCAGATGCTTAAAATGGCTGAGGATTTAATTACTCTTATCAGGGGTTCCCAGCCCCCTCCAGACAAGAGACCCAGAGTGGAGAAAGATTATCCCTCTTCTGATCAGGGCTCCATTTTTTTCAGAACATTCTGATGTAGAGGAACACTCTTACTCCCCTTTTGAAGATTCGGATGCAGAGCAGTCCATTCCTTCTGTATCTCCTCCTGAGGATTTTTCCTTTGGGGAAACCTTGCACACTTTGAGGGAACACTTCCATTGGGAAGGCCAAGACTTTTCTGATTCCAAGAAAAGACTTAGGGAATTTCTTTTGTTACCTCAACACAGACCTCTGGCAATACCTCCTGTCTTGGACATACTTGATGTTTATTCGGAGGCTTGCCTTAATCCGGATTCCTTGCCTCCTGCCCCAGTCAAGCCTGATAGGTACTACAGAGTTCCTAACTCTCACCAATTTCTCTACAAAAGCCATAATGCTGACCCTGAAACCATTTCTCAAGGCCCCAAGGGAATGAAGGTCTCTACTGCTAAGAATCCACTACCTTCCGAAAGAGAGTCAAGATCCTTAGAAAGGTGGGGTAAAAAGGTATATACCTCGGCCACCCTAGCCATGAGGGCCTTAAATTTCAGTTTCATATGCTTAAATATCAGCAGTTTCTCTTATCACAATTAAGGAATAAAATGTCTCAACCTGAACAACCAGATTTGAAGGAGTTGCAGGATATGATGCATAGTGCAGAACAAGTGGGTAAACACACCTTACAATGTGGCTGTGATGCCCTAGAGGCCTCAAGTAGAGCTGCTGTTACAGGATCAGTCATTCGTAGACATGCCTGGCTTAGGGAACAAAGCTTGCCTGATCATGTGAAAGCTAAACTTCTAGATGCTCATTTACAAAAGGATGTGCTGTTTGGTACTAATGCTGAGGAGATATTACGGAAAATGGAAGAAAAAGCCAAATCTATGCAAACTGTCAAAGCTTTTCTACAGGTTCAACCACCACGTTTTAGCAGAAATTGGCCTTCTAAAAACTGGTCCTTTCCAGCCACGGACAAGCCCCAAAGAGGTAGATACATGCGCACTAGGGGCAGAGGACAATCACAAGGATCATATAGAGGCAGGCAATGGCAAACTCCAGCACCAAGAGGTAGCGAAGACAGTGCACAACAATACAGGAAACAAACCCAATGACTCCCTCCTTTCCATGCCAAGCAAGTCTCAGCTGGCAGCACCCTTGGGAGGAAAGCTGGCATTATTTACAAGAAATTGGCATATTGTCACAACAGACAAATGGATCCTGGACGTTATAAACAGAGGCTACAGATTTCATTTCCACACTCTTCCAAAATGAGAGGCATGCCAAACCTGCCACACAATCAAAGGGCAGAGGCACAACTACAAATTTCAAAGCTCATAGACATGAGAGCTATTCAAGAGGTACCTACTCACGAACAAGGTCAAGGTTTTTATTCCAGACTATTTCTGGTACCAAGGAAAGGAACCGACTGGAGACCCATTTTGGACTTATCCATCCTAAACACATTCTTACTCGTACCAAAATTCAAGATGCTCTCATTACAGCAGCTTCTTCCCATGCTGGGCAAGGAGTTTTGGCTGGTAACATTGGACCTCAAGGAGGCATACCTGCATGTCCCAATCAGACAAAGCTGCAGAAGATACCTCAGATTTCTTGCAGGTTCAATCCACTATCAATTCTCTGGATTGCCCTTTGGCTTATCTACTGCACCCAGAGTATTCACGAAATGCCTGGCATCAGTAATTGCCTACTGCAGACTTCAATGGATACAAATTTACCCTTATTTGGACGACTGCCTGATCCAAGCGGACAGCAAGCACATACTTCTGGAACATCTGGCTTATGTAACACGGTTACTGCATTCTCTGGGATACACAATCAACAAAGAGAAATCCAGGCTAACACCATCTCAGAAAATAACTTTCATGGGTGCCAACTTGGACACAAACACCCAGATGGCCTATCTTACGCCAGAAAAACCGGGGCAACTAACTCAGTACTTCAAAATACTAGCAAAATGTACCAGGCTTACTGCAAGGAAAATCCTGCAGGCTCTGGGCTTCATGGCATCTTGCATTCTTTTAATCCCATGTGCAAAGTTGCATATGAGGAAACTTCAATGGTACCTAAAAAACCTATGGTCTCAACACAGCCACCGTTTGGAAACAATAATACCAATAATTCCATGTTTGCAAAAGTAATTTCTATGGTGGGCCCAAGCATGTCAAACAAACACAGGTCTCTCATTCTGCAAGCCTCAAGCAAATCAAGTCATCACAACAGATGCCTCAGATTACGCCTGGGGGGCGCACATGACAGACAGGTGCATTCAGGGCAAATGGTCCCAAAAGGAAAAGCACCTTCACATCAATCAAAAAGAAATGCTAGCAGTGATA
Organism: Protopterus annectens; assembly: GCF_019279795.1. Taxonomy (NCBI): domain Eukaryota; kingdom Metazoa; phylum Chordata; order Ceratodontiformes; family Protopteridae; genus Protopterus; species Protopterus annectens. Next base: position 1,664,554,202 of record NC_056725.1, on the reverse strand, counting down.
AATGCAATTACAGCTTTCAAGGACCTCCTGCATCCAGGACAATTACTGATAAGAACAGACAACACCACAGTAATGTGGTACATAAACAAGGAGGAACACATTAATACCCCCTGTGCAGACTAGCCATGACACTTTGGAACTTGGCTCTGGAATGGCAAATCGAACTTCAAGCACAGTACTTGCCAGGTTTGGAAAACACGCTGGCAGACAATCTAAGCAGAAATATGACAGATCCACACGAATGGAAGTTGCATCCGCAAGTGTTTACAAAGATAATCCAAGCGTGGGGGAGGCCAGACCTAGATCTCTTTGCCTCCCACAGGAATCATCAATTGGAAAAGTTTTGTTCAAGGACCTTTCATCCAAAGGCCTGGAGAGTGGACGCCCTTTCATTCAGTTGGACAGCATGGACAGTTTACGCTTTCCCACCTCTGCCTCTTCTGCCCAAGGTGCTCTTGAAAGCAAGAGCAGACAGACCGAAGATGATACTGATCGCTCCAGACTGGCCAAGGCAACACTGGTACCCACTCCTGAGGAGCCTAACACATACTCCTCCCTGGTCCCTACCTCTAATGCCTCTTCTGCTGACTCAGCACAGCTACAAAACTCTTCACAGTCAGCTGAAAACACTCAATCTCGCTGCATGGAAAATTCCTTAACACCACAACAGACCCTACTCCCCAAAGTGGTGCAGGATGTCATTTTGGAGGCCAGAAGGCCATCTACTAGAAAGGCTTACTCCGCAAAATGAAAACTGTTTTGCTCCTGGAATGAGAAAAAAGGCCAGGACCCTAGAAAACTGAATTTGCCTCAGGTATTACAGTATCTAGCTGAGCTGCTGAACAGTGGACTTTCATTTTCCTCCATAAAAATCCATGCCTCAGCCATTTCTGCAGAATTCAATACGGATCCACCCTTCTTCTCTCACCCACTCTTAAGACCGTTCCTCAGAGGGGCTAAGAATATAAGACCACCAAGGAACCAACCAATACCAGCCTGGGATCTTAATTACATTCTAGAAAAATTAACATTGCCTCCCTTTGAACCAGCTGCCTCATCAGATTTGCAATATTTGTCCTGGAAAACAGCTTTCCTTCTGGCCATTACCTCAGCTCGTAGGGTTTCGGAACTACAAGCCCTCATGGCTGTGCAGCCCTTTCTCATCTTCCATCAGGACAGGGTTTCTCTTCGAACCAACCCGTCATTTATGCCTAAAGTGATATCCAGGGTAGCTTTAAATCAAGCCATACACTTACCTACCTTTTACCCCAATCCTCAAAACAAAGGGGAAAGGCTGCTACACTCCTTAGACATCCATAGGCAGCTACGTTATTATTTGGACAGAACAAAGCCCTTCAGGAAATCAGAACAACTTTTTGTGTCCTATGCTGTAGGGGCTCAAGGGAAGCCAGTTACCAAACAGACAATTTCAAAATGGATAGGCCACTGCATACGGTTTTGTTATTCCTATCATGGAAAATCTGTCCCCACAGGCATCAGATCCCACTCCACCAGGGCCACAGCTACCTCTACAGCCTTCCTCAGAGGAGTTCCTACCAAAGATATTTTGGAGGCAGCCACTTGGAGTTCTGTGCATACCTTCACAAAACACTACCACCTGCCTTTATATTCCGAAATTAGAGCAGGCTTTGCCACTGCTGTGTTGCAGGGCATTCTGGCTCATCCCAGTTCCACCTAGTGCCTACCACCCTGTGCGTAGCTTTGGGATTCTACCCATCTGTGATTACTGCAGCTGTATGCACGATGAACATAGTACAGTTTTGTACCTACCATAAATGTAGATGTTAGACTGCTAATACAGCTGCAGTACAGTTTTCCCTCCCTCCTTCCCCTCTTGGTAAAGGCCTAGGGCCTAACCCCTTTTCATACAACCTGATTGGGTTATCCTTCTATGGTATAGTTGCTTGCAACTACTAATTTTGGATTATATTGCATTACATGTATATAAATATAATTTATGTATTGCCTTCCTTCTGGGGGCACCTGACATCTGGGGCAAGAAAGACTGAAGAACATGGCGTCGGCTGTGTCTTATATACCCCTGCCTCACTGACGTCAGGAGAGAAAGCGACAACAACCGACGCCGGACCTAGACTTTGGAATTCGGCCGACCGAGGACCCGCCTGACGGCAGAAAACCCATCTGTGATTACTGCAGCTGTATTAGCACTCGAACATCTACATTTATGGTAGGTACAAAACTGTACTTTTCAGAAGTGGGTGCTTCAGCCTCAGGCCTGACGCCAGAATCCAGTCCCTTGGCCTCTCAGCCTATTCATAAGACTCCTCTCAAGAGGAAACAAAAGACCAGACATCTGTCTGCTCCAGTGGTGCATCAACCTGACTGGCAAACCTTCTCCCAGTCACTTTTTCAGGCCTTTATGGCCTTGAGGCCTTTTACATCTCAAACTTCTTCACTGCCTGACCTAAGCCCCAGGCCTGCATCTGCAGATTCCATCCCTTTACCCCCTCAGACTCCAGATGAAGACTCCTCCTCTGATAAATCTCTCACTTAGACTTCATAGATGGCCTCATCCCTGGAATATTGTTCCCCAGATGAAGACTCCTTCGAAGGAGACTCTCCATCAAAAGACATTGCTTTTGGGGAGACCATCTCCAGAATGAGAGAATATACTTTGAGACTCCACCCAAATGACTGAAATACAAAAAAGATATTTTGAGCTTCTCCAAATGGAGTCCCCCTCTCCCTCTGCTATCCCTCCACTGATTCCTGCTTACTTGGACACCTTTGCTGCTGCCTCAAATGCCCAGAATCCCAACCCCCACCCTTTAAAAGGTCGGATAGGTTCTGTAAAGTCCCCAATGATTACAAATACCGCATCAACCCCCCCCCCTCCCCATGGCAGAACCTGCGGTCATTGCTGTGGCACCGGACAAGCAATCAAGGCAAATTCCATCTTCTTCTTTATTGCCATCTGACAAGGACAGTAAGGTGATGTACAGACTGGGGAAAAAGATCTATACATCCTCTACCCTGGCCTTTAGGGCCATCAATTACCAAACTCTTATGATAACGTACGCCTTAGACCTCGTTTCCCAGGCATCTACTTTGCTCTCTTCTATGCCTTATTCCCTTAAGTCTCAAGTTGCCTGAAAACTTTCTTTAGGAGCACAGGTAACCAAAAATTCCATAAATTGCAGCTGTGATGCTGCTAAAGCCTCAGCCACATCAGTTGCATATCTGTCTCTATTGTGTTACACAGGTATTCCTGGCTCAGGCTTCAACCCCTGCTTGACTATTTCAAGAACAAGATCCTGGATGCCGCACTGGACAGCAAGTTCATGTTTGGCAAGCAATCTGCAGAGCTGTTCAAAAGTCTGCAAGAAAAAAGTAAGGAAGTGCAGGACCTGAAACATCTGCTTGTATTCCCAGTTCCTAAGTTTTACAGGAACAACCCAGCTAAACCAAGCTTTGTTAGAATGACATCTGCTCCTCCTCCTTTTTCTTCTTCAAAGCATAGGAAAGGGACCAGAAAACCCTTTCCCAGAACTACCTCCTCTCAATCTACTGCCTTTCCGGACAGGCCAAGTACTGGATGACTGCCAAAGTACCTCCTGTCATCTCCCCTTTTCTGTCCACCTCTCTCACTGTCTCCCCCTGTGGCAGCATGTACCCTCAGACTGCTGGGTTCTGTCAATAGTGGAAAAAGGTTTCTTTATGACCTGGCAAGAAAAGCCTACTCCGAGGCATACCCCTACCTCCAAAAAACAATCCCACCTGATCTCCTAGGTTATTCAGGATTTACTGTCTCAAGGCACCATAGAGGAAGTGCCAAGAGGACAAGACGGTCAAGGGTTTTACTCCAGACTCTTTCTGGTTCCAAAAAAGGAGGGCCCTTGGAGGCCAATACTGGACCTGTCCCTTCTAAACCTCTTCCTGCATGTTCCTTCTTTCCACATGCTATCCCTGCAAACACTTCTTCCACTTTTGACACCTGGGGCCTTCAAGGCCATTCTGGACCTGAAAGAGGCATGCCTACATATTCCCATCCACCCAGACTTCAGGAAATTTCTGCACTTTGCTGTGCCATCCTCTCGCACTATCAGTTTACTGCCTTGCCCTTTGGTTTGTCATGGCACCAAGGATTTTCACAAAATGTCTTGCTCCAGCAGTAGCCTTCTGCAGGACAAGGGGCATACAGGTCTTCCCTTACCTGGATGACCTCCTCATTCAAGCAGAAGAGGCAGGTACTCTTTAGGCACACCTGCAAATGTTCATCGTGCATACAGCTGCAGTCATAACAGATGGGTTCTCCTGCCGTCAGGCGGGTCCTCGGTCGGCCGAATTCCAAAGTCTAGGTCCGGCATCGGTTGTCGTCGCTTCTTCCCTGACGTCAGTGCACCAGGGGTATAAAAGAACCAGCCGACGCCATTTTCTTCAGTCTTTCTTGCCGCGCGGTGCCTGAAGCAGAAGCAGTTCGCAAGTGCCGGTCGGCCAGCTCCTGAAATTACGAATATTTTGCAACCGAAGTCTTCTTTAAAGCTAAGTACCCCGTTGGGGAAACTTTTCTTGCCTCAGACCGATGTCAGACAAAGTTAATTGTATTTCTTGTGGGAAGCAAATACCGCATAAGGATTTTCATTCCCTCTGCATTCCTTGCTTAGGCCCAGACCACGATGTCTCGGTCTGTCGTTTTTGTGCTACATTCAACAAACGCACCATTAAGCGTCGGGCAGAGTTCGCCCAGCACTATTTTGGCAAAAAATGTAACTATATTATGTCGTCGGATACTCCGACTCCAGATTTGTCTAAAAAACGCAAAGATAAGGACCGACACACGAGGTCCGCGGCCTCTACCGACACCACGCCAAAGCCGACTACAGGTGGTCCGGTTCTCAGCGAGGCGCCTACACAGCCCCTGCCTACCGACGACACTTCATTGGCGGTGTCTTCTGTGCCCGAGGTCGCAGGCTCCTCGGCCCACACTCCGACTACAGATACCGAAGCCACTCTTGGTGGTGAATCTCAAAATGTAGACAGGTCTGCCTCCTCTCAAGGTGTCTTCAGACCTTCCTCTTCTTTTTCTATCAAGGCTTTCACTAAGTCTAAAGCAGCCATGCATTCTAAGAGACAAGCTCCACAGGGCCCTTCTCCAGGCCCCATGCCTAAAAAACAGATGCTTAAAATGGCTGAGGATTTGATTACTCTTATCAGGGGTTCTCAAACCCCCCGGACAAAGGCCCAGAGTGGAGGAAGAATCCCCGTCCTCTGACCAGGCCTACATTATTTCAGAGCACTCTGATGAACAGGAACATTCTTACTCCCCTTTTGAAGATTCTGATGCTGAGGAGTCCATTCCTCTGTCTCCCCAAGAGGATTACTCATTTGGGAAACCTTGCATACCTTAAGGGAACACTTCCACTGGGAAGGCCAAGAGTACTCAGATTCCAAGAAAAGGCTTAGGGATTTTCTCTTGCTACCTCAGCACAGGCCTCTGGCTATACCTCCTGTCTTAGACATACTAGATGATGTGTACTCGGAGGCCTGCCTTAACCCGGATTCTTTACCTCCAGCCCCAGTCAAGCCTGACAGGTACTACCGGGTTCCTGACTCACACCAATTTTTATACAAAACCCATGCGGCTGACCCAGAAACTATCTCACAGGGCCCCAAGGGAATTAAGGCCTCCACTGCTAAAAAAACATTACCTTCCGAGAGAGATTCCAGATCCTTAGAAAGGTGGGGGGAAAAAGGTATACACCTCGGCCATCTTGACCATGAGGGCATTAAACTGCCAGTTCCATATGCTAAAGTACCAACAGTTTTTGTTATCACAGTTGAGAAGCAAAATGTCACAACCTGAACAACCAGACTTGAAGGAGTTGCAGGATTTGATGCATAGTGCAGAACAAGTGGGTAAACATACCTCCATCAAAATCCATGCCTCAGCCATTTCTGCAGAATACAACACTGATCCACCTTTATTCTCTCACCCCCTCTTAAGACAGTTCCTCAGAGGGGCAAAGAATATAAAACCCCCAAGGAAACAACCAATACCTTTCTGGGATCTCAATTTCATTCTAGAAAAGCTGACCTTGCCTCCTTTTGAGCCAGCTGCCTCAACAGATTTGCAGTATTTGTCCTGGAAAACAGCTTTCCTTCTGGCTATCACCTCAGCTCGTAGGGTATCGGAACTACAAGCCCTCATGGCTGTGCAGCCTTTTATCATCTTCCATCAGGACAGAGTTTCCTTACGAACCAATCCGTCCTTTATGCCAAATGTGGTATCCAGGGTAGCTTTGAATCAGGCTATACACTTGCCTACTTTTTACCCTAATCCTCAAAACAAAGGGGAGAGACTACATTCCTTGGACATCCACAGACAGCTGCGTTATTATTTGGACAGAACAAAGCCTTTCAGAAAATCAGAACAGCTCTTTGTGTCCTATGCTATAGAAGCTCAAGGGAAGCCAATTTCCAAACAGACAATCTCAAAATGGATAGCCCACTGCATACGCTTTTGTTACTCTTTTCATGGTAAAACTGTGCCTGCAGGCATCAGATTTCACTCCACAAGGGCCACAGCTACCTCTGCAGCTTTCCTCAGAGGAGTTCCTACCAAAGATATTTTGGAAGCAGCCACTTGGAGTTCTGTGCATACCTTCTCCAAGCGCTACCACCTACCATTATACTCCAAAACTAGAGCAGGCTTTGCCACTGCAGTCTTGCAGGGCATTCTGGCTTCTCCTAGCTCCACATAGTGCCTACCACCCTTTCTTAGCTTTGGGATTCTACCCATCTGTTATGACTGCAGCTGTATGCACGATGAACATAGTACAGTTTTGTACCTACCATAAATGTAGATGTTCGAGTGCTAATACAGCTGCAGTCCAGGTTTCCCTCCCTCCTTCCCCTATTGGGACAGGCCTATTGGCTAGCACCTCCTCATACAACCTGATTGGGGTATTCTTTTATGGTGTATTTGCTTGCATCTACTGTATTTTGATTATATTGCATTGCTTTATTACACAAATTTATGTATTGCCTTCCTTCTGGGGGCACCTGACATCTGGGGCAAGAAAAACTGAAGAAAATGGCATCGGCTGGTTCTTTTATACCCCTGGCGCACTGACGTCAGGGAAGAAGCGACGACAACCGACGCCGGACCTAGACTTTGGATTTCGGCCGACCGAGGACCCGCCTGACGGCAGGAGAACCCATCTGTTATGACTGCAGCTGTATTAGCAGTCGGACATCTACATTTATGGTAGGTACAAAACTGTACTTTTTCCGTCTCTCCTAGGAAGTCTGGGTTTTACACTGAACCTACTGAAGTCCTCCCTAACTCCATCCCAAGACCAGATCTTCTTGGGTTGCAGGATAAGGACAGATCTGATGAAGACCTTCCTCCCACAAGACAAGGATGTTCATCGTGCATACAGCTGCAGTCATAACAGATGGGTTCTCCTGCCGTCAGGCGGGTCATTGGTCGGCCGAATTCCAAAGTCTAGGTCCGGTGTCGGTTGTCGTCGCTTCTTCCCTGACGTCAGTGCGACAGGGGTATAAAGGAACCAGCCAACGCCATTTTCTTCAGTCTTTCGTGCCGCGCGGTGCCCGAAGCAGCAGCAGTTCGCAAGTGCCGGTCGGCCAGCTCCTGAGATTATGAAAATTTGGAAACCGAAGTCTTCTTAAAAGCTGAGTACCCCGTTGGGGAAACTTTTCTTGCCTCAGACCGATGTCAGACAAAGTTAATAATTGTATTTCTTGTGGGAAGCAAATACCGCATACGGATTTCCATTCCCTCTGTATACCTTGTTTAGGCCCAGACCACGACGTCTCGGTCTGTCGCTTTTGTGCTACATTCATCAAACGCACTATTAAGCGTCGGGCGGAGTTCGCTCAGCATTATTTTGGGAAAGCATTTAACTATACTATGTCGTCGGATACTCCGACTCCGGTTTTGTCTAAAAAACGCAAAGACAAGGACCGACACACTAGGTCCGCGGCCTCTACCGACACCACGCCAAAGCCGACTACACGTGGTCCGGTTCTCAGCGAGGCACCTACACAGCCCCTGATTACCGACGACACATCTTTGACGGTGTCTCCTGTGCCCGAGGTCGCAGGCTCCTCGGCCCACACCCCGACTACAGATACCGAAGCCACTCTTGGCGTTGAAACACAGAATGTGGACAGGTCCACCTCCACTCAAGGTGTCTTCAGACCTTCCTCTTCTTTCTCCTTCAAGGCTTTCACAAAGTCTAAAGCAACCATGCACTCTGAGACCAGCTACACAGGGCCCATCTCCAGGCCCCATGCCTAAGAAACAGATGCTTAAAATGGCTGAGGATTTAATTACTCTAATCAGAGGTTCTCAGCCCCCACCGGACAAAAGGCCGAGAGTGAAGGAAGATTCCCCCTCCTCTGATCAGGGCTCCATTATTTCAGAGAATTCTGATCAGGAACAGTCTTACTCCCCCTTTGAAGACTCTGATGCGGAGGAGTCCATCCCTTCTGTATCCCCCCCTGAGGATTACTCATTTGGGGAAACTTTTCATTCCTTAAGGGAACACTTCCACTGGGAAGGCCAGGATTATTCAGATTCCAAGAAAAGGCTCAGGGAATTTCTCTTGTTACCCCAGCACAGGCCTCTGGCTATACCTCCTGTCTTGGACATCCTAGATGATGTTTACTCGGAGGCCTGCCTTAACCCGGACTCTCTACCTCCAGCTCCAGTTAAGCCTGACGGGTACTACAGGGTTCCTGACTCACACCAATTTCTATACAAAAGCCATGCTGCTGACCCAGAAACCATCTCACAGGGCCCCAAGGGAGTTAAGGCCTTCATTGCCAAAAATCCATTGCCTTCCGAGAGAGATTCCAGATCCTTAGAAAGGTGGGGAAAAAAGGTATATACCTCGGCTACCTTATCCATGAGGGCCTTAAACTGTCAGTTTCATATGCTAAAATACGAACAGTTTTTGTTATCACAATTGAAAAGTAAAATGTCACAACCTGAACAACCAGACTTGAAGGAGTTGCAGGATTTGATGCATAGTGCAGAACAAGTGGGTAAGCATACCTTACAATGTGGTTTTGATGCTCTAGAGGCCTCATGTAGAGCTGCTGTTACAGGATCAGTCATACAATAGGCATGCCTGGCTCAAGGAACAAGCCTTGCCTGATCATGTCAAAGCTAAATTACTAGACGCCCCTCTTCAAAAGGATGTACTATTTGGTGCTAATGCTGAGGAAGTATTACGGAAAATGGAGGAAAAGGCTAAATCAATGCAAACTGTGAAAGAATTTCTACAGGTTCAACCCCCACCTTTTAGTAGAAATTGGCCTTCCAAAAACTGGTCCTTTCCTGCCACAGACAGACCCCAAAGAGGCAGATACAGGCACCCAAGGGGCAGAGGACAATCCCAAGGATCGTATAGAGGCAGACAGTGGCAAGCTCCTACACAAAGAGGTGGTGAGGACAACTGGCAATCTTTCAGAAAGCAAACCCAATGACTTTCCCCTTTGCATGCCAACCAGGTCTCAAATGGCAGCCCCCTTAGGAGGAAAGCTGGCATTATTATCAAAAAATTGGCATGTTGTCACAAAGGACAAATGGATCCTGGACATTATAAACAGAGGCTACAAATTCCATTTTCACACACTTCCAAAAATGAGGCATGCCAAACCTGCCACACAATCTAAGGGCAGAGGCACAAAGGCAAATTTCAGATCTCATAAACATGAAAGCTATTCAAGAGGTACCTACGCACGAACAAGGTCAAGGTTTTTATTCCAGGCTATTTCTGGTGCCAAGAAAGGGAAAAGATTGGAGATCTATTTTGGATCTATCCATCCTAAACACATTTCTACTCGTACCAAAATTCAAGATGCTCACTCTACAGCAACTTCTTCCCATGCTGGGCAAGGAGTCTTGGCTGGTAACATTGGACCTCAAGGAGGCATGCCTGCATGTCCCAATCAGACAAAATTGCAGAAGGTACCTCAGATTTCTTGCAGGTTCAACCCATTATCAATTCTCTGCATTGCCCTTTGGCTTATCTACTGCGCCCAGAGTATTCACGAAATGCCTGGCATCAGTAATTGCCTACTGCAGACTTCAAGGGATACAAATATACCCCTATTTGGACGACTGCCTGATCCAAGCGGACAGCAAGCACATTCTTCTGAAACATCTGGCTTATGTAATAATGTTATTGAACTCTCTGGGATACACAGTGAACAAAAAGAAATCAAGGCTAATACCCTCTCGGAAGATAATTTTCCTGGGTGCCAATTTGGACACAAACACCCAGACGGCCTACCTCACGCCAGAGAAGCAGGGGCAACTAATTCAATACTTCAGAACACTAGCAAATTGCACCAGGCTGACTGTAAGGAAAATCCTGCAGGCTCTGGGATTCATGGCATCTTGCATCTTACTAATCCCATGTGCAAAGCTGCATATGAGGAAACTACAATGGTACCTGAAAAACATATGGTCTCAACACAGCCACAGTTTGGAAACAATAATACCACTAATTCCATGTCTGCAAAAGGAATTTCTGTGGTGGGCTCAAGCATGTCAAACAAACACAGGTCTTCCATTCAGCAAGCCTCAAGCAAATCAAGTCATCACAACAGACGCCTCGGACTACACCTGGGGCGACATGACAGACCGGTGCATTCAGGGCAAATGGTCCCAAAAGAAAAGCACCTTCACATCAATCAAAAAGAAATGCTAGCAGTAATAAATGCTATTACAGCTTTCAAGGACCTTCTACAACCAGGTCAACTATTGATAAGAACGGACAACACCACAGTTATGTGGTACATAAACAAACAGGGAGGAACACATTCTTACCCCCTATGCAGACTGGCCATGTCACTTTGGAACATGGCCATGGACTTACAAATGGAACTACAAGCACAGTACTTGCCAGGCAAGGAAAACATGCTGGCAGACAACCTAAGCAGGAATATGACAGATCCACACGAATGGAAATTGCATCCAAAAGTTTTTACAGAAATAATCCAAGAATGGGGAAGGCCAGACATAGATCTCTCTGCCTCCCACAAGAATCATCAACTGACAAAATTCTGCTCAAGGATCTTCCATCCAAAGGCCTGGAGAGTGGTCGCTCTTTCCTTCAGTTGGACATCAATGACAGTTTATGCCTTCCCTCCTCTTCCTCTGCTGCCCAAAGTTCTATTAAAGACCAAAGCAGACAGACCAAAGATGATCCTCATTGCTCCGGACTGGCCAAGGCAACACTGGTACCCACTCCTGAGGAGCCTGACGCATTCCCCACCATGGACCCTGCCTCTAATGCCTCTTCTTCTGACTCAGCACAGTTTCAAAACTCTTCACAGCCAGCTAAAAACACTCAATCTAGCCGCATGGAAGATTCCTTAGCATCAGAACAGGCCCTACTCTCCAAGGAGGTGCAGGATGTCATTTTGGAGGCCAGAAGGCCATCAACTAGAAAAGCTTACTCCGCAAAATGGAAACGTTTTTGTGTCTGGAATGAGAAAAAGGGCCAGGATCCTGGAAAACTGAATTTACCTCCGATACTACAATATTTGGCTGAACTGCTAAGCAGTGGACTTTCTTTCTCCTCCATCAAAATCCATGCCTCAGCCATTTCTGCAGAATACAACACTGATCCACCTTTATTCTCTCACCCTCTCTTAAGACAGTTCCTCAGAGGGGCTAAGAATTTAAGGCCTCCAAGGAAACAACCAATACCTGCTTGGGATCTTAATTTCATTCTGGAAAAACTGACCTTGCCTCCCTTTGAGCCAGCTGCCTCATCAGATTTGCAATATTTGTCCTTCTGGCTATCACCTCAGCTCGTAGAGTTTCAGAACTACAGGCTCTCATGGCTGTCCAGCCTTTTATCATCTTCCATCAGGAGAGTTTCCTTACGAACCAACCCGTCCTTTATGTCTAAAGTGGTATCCAGGGTAGCTTTAAATCAGGCCATACATTTACCTACTTTTTATCCTAATCCTCAAAACAAAGGGGAGAGATTACTACATTCCTTGGACATCCACAGACAACTGCGTTATTATTTGGACAGAACAAAGCCTTTCAGAAAATCAGAACATCTCTTTGTGGCCTATGCGGTAGGAGCTCAAGGGAAGCCAATTTCCAAACAGACAATCTGAAAATGGATAGCCCACTGCATACGTTTTTGCTATTCCTTTCATGGCAAAACTGTTCCTACAGGCATTAGAACTCATTCCACCAGGGCCACAGCCACCTCTGCAGCCTTCCTCAGAGGAGTTCCTACCAAGGATATTTTGGAAGCAGCCACTTGGAGTTCTGTGCATACGTTCTCCAAGCACTACAACCTACCATTATACTCCAAATCTAGAGCAGGCTTTGCCACTGCAGTCTTGCAGGGCATTTTGGCTCCTCCTAGTTCCACCTAGTGCCTACCACCCCTTTCTTAGCTTTGGGATTCTACCCATCTGTTATGACTGCAGCTGTATGCACGATGAACATAGTACAGTTTTGTACCTACCATAAATGTAGATGTTCGAGTGCTAATACAGCTGCAGTCCAGGTTTCCCTCCCTCCTTCCCCTCTTGGGACAGGCCTATAGGCTAACACATCCTCTTACAACCTGATTGGGGTTTGCATTTATGATGTATTTGCTTGCAACTACTGTATTTTGATTATATTGCACTGCATTATCACACAAATTTATGTATTGCCTTCCTTCTGGGGGCACCTGACATCTGGGGCAAGAAAAACTGAAGAAAATGGCGTCGGCTGGTTCCTTTATACTCCTGTCGCACTGACGTCAGGGAAGAAGCGACGACAACCGACGCCGGACCTAGACTTTGGAATTCGGCCGACCGAGGACCCGCCTGACGGCAGGAGAACCCATCTGTTATGACTGCAGCTGTATTAGCAGTCGAACATCTACATTTATGGTAGGTACAAAACTGTACTTTACTTCACTAACCAGTTATTTCCAAAGCCTCCAAGTCTCACTCATCTCAGCCAGGGAATTTCTCTGCATGCTTGGCTTCATGGCAGCTACTCTTCTCATGTTACCCCTTGCCAAGTTACACATGAGGAAGTTTCAGTGGTATCTGAAGCATATCTGGTCCCAACACAATTACCCTCTGGATTTCCAGGTTCCTTTTCTGCCCTGCTTGAAAAAAGTTAGGCTGGTGGCTGCACCACATACTGCAGAATCCAGGCCTCCCTCTACAGCCATCCAAGACAGTCCAAATCATGTACACAGATGTCTCGGACCTGGAGTGGGGGCCACTATGAATGGTCTCAAAGTGCAAGCCGAATGGGAGCCCTCCCTCAAGAAAAAAACACATCAGTGTGAGGGAAATGATTGCTATTTTCCTAGTTCTGCAAACCTTTCTCCCGTTCCTACAGCCTGGCCCCTTACAAGTCTTCATAGACAACACCACAATGATGTGGTACATCAACAAGCAGGGTGGGACCAGATCCTGTTTACTCTGCAATGGCCATACAACCTTGGTAGTTGGCCAGGCAGTACAGTGTCACCTTCCAGGCTGTCCACATTACATCGCAGGACAACCATCTAGCAGATGCCCTCAGCAGATCACTCTCAAAATCACGAATGGATGTTGAACAGAGATGTCTTCCTAGACATTGTCCACCAATGGAGTACTCCACAAATAGACCTGTTTGCCTCCCCTCAGAACAGACAACTGCGGCTATTCTTCTCCAGGCTCCCACCCACACTGGCTTGGAAAGTGGATGGCTTTTCAGTTCCCTGGAAGGGGCTGTTTTGTACGCATCCCCCCATCTCATTCAAAAGGTCTTGCTGAAGATTCAGAGGGACAAGCCAAAAATCTTGCTGATGACTCCCTGTTGGCCAAGGCAGCATTGGTTCCTTTTATCTCCTGCCAAGGGCAGTCACCACATGTTGCCTCACAAGGTGGATCTCCTCACACAGCAGAAGGGATCCCTCATCCAAAACCCTCAGTCTTGCCCTGTGAGTGGTAAACTTTGGATCTCTTTCAGACACCTGTACTTGGAGAACGTGCTATCTGTCCTGAGGGAGGCCAGGAAGCCCAATACCAGGAGATCCTATTTAGCTAAATGGGAAAGGTTCTCCAAATGGTGTCATTAAAGGCAGCTAGACTCCTTCCAAGCAGCTCTACCTCTAGTGTTGGCCTACGTGTGTAAGCTTCTAAAGTCAGAGCTTTCATACTCTTCAGTGAAAGTCCACTTGTCAGCCATTTCAGCCTGCTTAACCATGGATCCTCCCTTATCTAGTTTGCAGGTGAAACTTTTTCTAAAGGGGGGGATCTTCCACATCAGACCACCAAGGAAACCTATCCCTCCTCCTTGGCATCTGAACTTTGTGCTTGAGAAACTTACCACTGCCCCCTTTGAACCAGCAGCCTCTGCCACTTTAAAGATGTGCACTTGGAAATCTATCTTGTTAGTAGTCCTTACCTCAGCTAGGAGAGTTTCTGAGCTACAGGCACTAGAGGCTACCCCACCCTACACCATCTTCCAGAAGGACAGGGTTTCTCTTCGTACTAACCCCTCCGGGCCCAAACTGGTAAATGAACTGTCCATTTACTCCCCTTCTGACACTGAGATGATGCTCTATTCCTTTGATGTTCACAGGGAACTGAGGTTTTATCTTGATAAGACCAAGAGCATTAGAAAGTCCAATAAACTCTTTGTATCTTTTCTCCCCCAGGCCCTGGGGAAAGCTGTATCTAAACAGAATATATCCTCCTGGATGCGCAAAACTGTATCCTTCTGTTACACTTTCCATGGCAAGGAATTGGCCCACATAGTCAGGTCCCCACTCCACTAGAGCAGTGGCCTCTTCAGAGGCCTTCCTCAAAGGCCTAAATACAACTTCTATCCTAGAGGCAGCCACATGGTTTTCTGTGCACACTTTCACTAAGCATTACAAATTGGACAACATCTCCAGAGCCAGGGCAGGATTTGTTAAAGCTATCCTCCATGGATTCTTGGAGACTGCCACCTCTTCCTCCGCCCTTTTCTCTGCATGAGCCGTGGTACTGTCCCCCATATGAGAATACTACAACATGAGAATAGGACAACGTAGATTAGTTGTGTAAAATATTACCATAAATATATATGTCCTTCTCTTCCATGTTGCAGTATTCAATTCCCTCCCTCCTAACCCCCTGAAGAGCCTTTTTTCCCTGATCTGGATGGCATCCTTTCTCTTTCCTTACGCTGTTGTCCAACTGGGCAGTCAGTTCTAAGGTCTCTGCATGGGGATGTCACATTTATGGCCCACAGTTTGACCCTGCATGTGACGTCCCATGCACTTTACAGCAACCAGGCTTAAGCTTTGGTAGATGAGCTGGACATTTGGTCGCCCTCAGACGGAAGATCCCACACTTGAGAATACTGCAACATGGACATCTATGGTTATAGTAAGATTTTACACAACTAATCTTTAGCCTTAGTTGGCAACAGTGTTCGATTTATATTTTCCCAGTGAGGTTGGCTTACAACTCTGTTAAATTTCAGATTAAGCAGCAGGTACCATCTTTGCAGTGCACCAACATATACCTAGTCTGTCAGATTTTGCCAAAGGGACTAGAGTGACCATTTTAAAATCTCCCTGTGATTTCTACACTTGTTTCGACCTAGTGTAAATACACACCAGTCCTGACAGCAGTTAGCATAGAGTTTGGACTCCAAGGTACCTATTCAAGCATTCAAAAGAGTTCACATCAACTTTTGGTTTAGGTGTGGCCAACACTAACAGAATTAGAGGTCTGGAAGGAACCATTGACTTTGTGGCAGTGTACATAATATTCATTCACCAACAGTGAGGGCAATGGACAGCAGTAGGATTGCTACAGTCATCCTGGAAGGCAAAAGTTAAACCTCTGAGGCCTTGCCTGATTAGTTTTACTATGCAAGCAATCGGCAAGTCTCACAGAGGCAGGCCCCATCATGCAAAATAGTTCATGATAAATGCTGTAGTATTCCAGGTGTATACAATTATGTTTCCCCACCCTATCAGAAAAGTGCAGTAATAAAAAGTGGTCTTAAATCTTCTGACAAAGAACCACCAAAGAGGTCCCATGACACCAGAAAGGGTTTGGTTTAGTATTCCTGTTTCTTTTTAATACTGATGAAGGCAAGAGATCCGGAAC
Source organism: Protopterus annectens (assembly GCF_019279795.1). Lineage (NCBI taxonomy): Eukaryota > Metazoa > Chordata > Ceratodontiformes > Protopteridae > Protopterus > Protopterus annectens. The sequence goes on along the minus strand of NC_056725.1, from coordinate 1,664,538,059 downwards.
TTGAGCAGCAGACTAAATTCCAAAAAGACATCCTTTTTGGATGGTCACTGTGCAGTTAATTTTTCCATGCCTATCTGAAAAAGATTAGATCAGCTGTTTGGACCTACAGGATCTGTACCTCCACATCAAGGTAACCAAGAAGTGTAGGAGGTACGTACATTTTAGATCACAGTTGTAGTAGTCTGAACTGCTAGAAATCCCTATACATACATGCATGCATACAGTCGGACTTCTACAGCTCAGTATCCTTTATGCAGCATATGTCATGCAGCTTGCAAGTCTAAGTATATCAGAATAATAGGTTTCTGTCTGCACTATTTTAGAACTTTCTTGCCACACTTTAAATGCAGATGCCCATTTGTAGTTTGTATTATGAGCAGTGTTTACCATTCTCTACTTAGCTGGCTAACTTTGGAGCTCCGGATCAGATAAATACCTTGTTGGGGAACTTTTTATTTCCTTACTTTTATTGCTTTATGTATTTGATACTTTTGCAGTGACTTTCGCTGTTTGCTTTGTTACTGGGGAGCTTTCGAGCAGAACTTAAAAATACAGAGGTGTGGGGTGCGATTCTAGGAAAAACAGTGTAAAGGAAGAGTTTGCTTTGATTCAGGAGCTCTGAGCCTTCAGCTAAGTATGGAGAGAAGGCTGTCTGCAAGTTGTAATGGACAACCGTGATGTGGACAACCATGATGTGTTCAAGTGGGCAAGAAAAGGGTACACTATCATTTATCTCTGCAGAGTAGCAATGAATGTCTGTGGATTGTCACTGGAACACAGGGTTACTTTCAAGCCCATGTACAAATATCCAAAACAGCATACTGTAGTGGATCAACTAAGCTGCACAATAGTGGATGCTGCACCGATAAGTCTTCCGGTGGTGCACATTTAGGGTGTCTTAAAGATGGACTTGTTTACAGGGCACCTTGCAAAGGAGCTTGGGTGACAACATGTTTTCCATAGACTGCGCAAGTCCGTGTATGTATTCCCTTGGGTCTCCTTACAGTCTGCATCCCACAGGTTCAGAAAGTGAGGATACTCTTCCTAACACCATTTGAGCCAGGCAGCAGCCTGGTCATGGAAATCTGAGGTAAGCATCAAGTGCTGCCAGAGGTGGTGGAACTGCCAACACAAGACAGAGACCCTAATACATCCCGGTCTGATGACATTGCATCCCACTGCATGGATAAATCCATTTTGATGCCTTTTAGACTCTAGTACTCTAGGAACTTGTTGAACGCTTGTTAGGGACACTAGAAAGATGTGCATATCCAAATGGAAGAGGTTTTCTCACTGGTGCCTGGGCAGAGGAGAAGACTGAAACAGTAGACGTGCCTGTGATCCTCCAGTACCTCACTGAGCTGTTTGAGGCAGTCTTGGCTTACACTTAAAGTTCATTTGCCCACTATTTCAGCCTGCCACCCCCTAGATCCTCCATTGGCTAGCTTAAGATCAGTGAAACAAATTTTCAAAGGAGAAAGAGTAGCTCTCTGTGGGTTCTAAGTGTTTTAGAAAAAGTTATCCATGCCACTTTTGAATTGGTTGCACAGTTTTTAGCCACCACCACAGTTATCACCTCAGTTAGGAAAGTATCTGAGCTACAGGCCTTGAGGTGCAAAGATCCTGTCCTAGCCTTTCACAAAGATGGAATGAGACTAAGAATCTTTCCTTTTTTTTCCCCGACCAAAGTAGTGACCATTGAAGTGCTAGCCTTCTTCCCAAGCCATCAGAATAAGGGTGAGGGAGTCCTGCATTTCCTGGATATTCAGAAACCACTAAGATACTGTTTAAGCTTAAGCAGAAACAAGAGTTTAGGAAAGTGCAGCAACTGTTTGTCTTGTGCTCATGACTAAACAGACTGTCCAAATCTCTCAATGCATATACTTCTTCTCATCTCTGGAGAAGTACAATGGAGGCCCATTTAAGGCAAATAGTATCTAGGTACTGCAGCTGTTGTGACATTATTAAAATGAATGGACACGAGCTCTTGTGGAAACTGCTACTTGTGACATCAGGTCACAACTTTTCCAAACACTGCAGGTGGGCATGCTAATGGTATAGTGGGAATAGCTGAGGCAGTTTTACAGGGCATGCTGGACTCTTGCAGTTCTTTTCTGGCCAACCACCTGTGAACCATAAAGCTTTGGAGATCATTGCAGTAGTAAGGACTACTGCAGCAGTGATCTAAATGAAGAACATAGTGTACCACTGTACATAGAATGAAGGGGGCTTTCAGTTGGAAAAGTAATCAGCTCTCCCAGGCCCAGTCCCACTACAGGGAACCGTTAAGCTTACCATCACCCAGACCATTGGTTGTTACCCCTGTACACGTTGTATTGGATGATTTCTTTGAAGACCTAACTCTGCATCTTGACATATTACCACCTGCTCCTAGATAACCAAGATATTTAGTGTAATGGTAGATGTTTGAATATGCCACTGTTGCAATACAGGATATTAATAATTTCCACTGCTTCAGTGTCATTGTGGGTTATCTATCAAAGGAACCCAGTACTTGCCAGCTATCAAAAGCTTAGATTTCCCTCCCTCTCTCTTCCTGTGATGGCGGATTGGCTGAGCATATCCTGAGAAGGAAGCCGTAAGCCGTTACAGGAAGTGTGTTCATTCTTTTCTGCCATCCAAAGAAAAAAGCCCTGCAACTCTTCACTGGATCCAGTGTTGCTCTTTCTGGCTTACTGCTTAGATAAGCCCCATTTGCAGACCCACTTCCTCTCATTTTATTGTTAGATTTATTATTATTTCTACTTTTATGTTTAAAAAAATGTTTTAACGTTTTATTTCTTTCAGTGTTTACAGTACTTCCTATGGGAAATTCTGCTGCTGGTAGTATTTATTTGGCTTCTATCTTTGATTAAATGCTTGTTTTTACTGTTTTCAGCATTTCTCTCAGAAGTGCAGTGTGTTAGACGCTATGGGCTGTCTCGTCCTGTCAGGCCTGTCTTTACTGTTCTGCTTTATTTTCACTTCACCAGAAAATATTGCAGAACTTGAATTTTTTTTTATCACTAATGCATTATTTACTATATGTATGACTCTGCTCTGCATTTAATCACAATTATATCACAAATGGTTATGTGAATGATTTGTGTAAATTTTATTCTAACAAGAAAATATAGTTTAAATTGTTATTAAGCATTATTTTATGGCAGTTTAATGTGTTTATCTGGTTTGACACGTTTGTTTCTTTGGTGTTTGGACTTCGTGTAATGGAAAATGTTCTTCTTAATCAGTGTTACAGTACTGATTATTGGATCTACCTGCAATGCAGAAACCTGCAACTGGCCTGATTTTATACAGTCTTTACATCATCCCTAGCCAACGGACATCCTAAGACCAACATCTGGATGTCTGGGTAGAAGGGCACCTGGTTCCATCTTCAGTCTGTATGGCTAGCAAAAACTGATGCGCTTCACATGTATTCAAATCGCTTGCAGTCTCTCTGGTTCCACAGAACCACTGTCTTCCAGTTAGATAAGTACTCCATAAAGATTTTTCACTCATTTTATCTGTTCTGCTTGGAGCTTCGGCATAGCATCTGTAATTGTCCTGACTCTGGAAAATTCAGTGCGAAAACCATCTAACTTAGGACCATGGTACTTGCCGTCCATATGGAGTTTACTTCTGCTTCCTTGATGGAGTCGCAGTCTGCAGGCTCTGGCATCTGCTAGTCATTCCAAAAAATGGAAAGACAAAAAGGTAAAGTACCTTGACATTGATGAAAATGGTCCAATTGGTCAACTGACTACCTAGTTGAGATGCTTCTGCAGCCCGCTGTCTTTGCAATTTCTAGGCCTAAACCCTCTGGCACAAGCTCCCCAAGGCTGCCATGGCTTCCAGCCTACCTATAAATGCCACCACAGCTCATACACTGGTCTGGTCTGTTGCTGTGCAAGCCTCTGTTTCCAATGTCCATGCTGTGGCTGTCTAGGGACACTCCTTGACTACTGAAGCTACAAGAGAGAAGTTGCAGTCAAACGACTGCATCTTCCAGTCACCCCTTTAAAATGAACTACTGAAGTGAATTGCTTCCTTAGCTTAGCTACTGCCTCCGACAACTGCTTCTCAAACAAAGCCCAAGATCTCCTTAAAATAGTGTACGAGTTTATGGCCTTCGTGAAATCCAGAGAGCGTTCTCGCTCTTCCACCTCTGAGGCCTCCTCGTCTAAAAGGAGCAAGGAAGTTGCTTTTCAGGAAGATGAAGAGTCCTCTAAAGTGGTTGAGGAGGAATTGTATTACTCTGGCCCTTATACCTCAAACAATCTCTAATTCAGATGAGACGCACTGTCTTCCGCCTCCTTCCCAACCCCTAGGGCTTTTCCTTCAGGGATATGTTACATAAAATGGAGGCTTTCATTTGGGGAAAGTAAGCAGTATTCCCAGGCCCAGACCCACTACAGGGAGCTGCTAAGCTTGCTGTCACATAGACCACTGGCTATTACCCAGTACACATTGCATTGGATGATTTCTTTGAAGACTTAACTCTACATCCTGACTCATTACACCCACTCCTAGGAAACCAGACTGGTTTTAAGTGCTCAAGTCTCACAAGCATCACTTCAGAACTCTGAAGGCTGATCCTTCGATTATGTGCACAAAAGGTGTACCTAAATGGCCAACAAAACATACCATGCCTAATGACAAGGAAAGTAGATTACTTGATAGATTTGAGAAGAAAGCCTATATGTCTGCCACCCTGGCAATGAAAGCTTTGTACCATGAATTTCTTCAAGCCAAAGTGCTGCTTAGCTAAGGTATACTGTTTCTGATAGAACCTTATCCAAGGAAATCCAGGAGATAGCCAGAGAAGCTTTACAAGTCTCCAGGCATTCCCTAAAAATGTCTGTGACCTCTTAGATACATCTTGCAGAGCAGCTGCCAGAGGTCTGTCATCCACAGACATGCATGGCTTAGGACCCAGCCCCTGTCAGATCAAGTAAGGGCTGAAGGAATTATTGTTCGCCCTCGAGCAAGTTTTTGAGAAACTGGGCAAAAGGAAAGCAAATTAAAACTCAAAGAATTTTACCTGTCCTGAAGTACAGAAAGAATTGTCCTTCAAAACCTTGGCCTTTTCCACTTGGATAAGACAAGGGAAGGTCTTCCCATGGTAAAAGGCCAGTCTAGGAGATGGCAGAACAATCACAAAGGTCAGAGTGCTCCAAAGAACCCATCCAGCACAGAGAGCAACTGTGAATTTTCTATCTCGCCCTCCCATATGCTCAAAGCCTCTGGCATGAAAGCTCTCATTCCTAAATTGGTGGGTCCTTAACGTCATGGAGAAGGGGTGCTATATTCAATTCAGAGAAATACTACCCATCATTAGGCATTCCAAAAGAAAGCTTCTTGCCACTTATTCTTAGGGAACGACTTCACCAAGGATCTATACAGCCTGCCTTTCCCAGACAAGGGAGGAAAGGCTTCTACTCAAGGAATTTTTTTCTACTCCCAAGAAAAGAGGGTACTTTGAGGCCAATCTTGAACCTCTTCAAGCTAAGCAAGTTCCTCAATGTTCAAGAACTCAAAATGCTTGCTTGGCAGAAATTACTGCCAGTGATTTTCCAAGATACCTGAATGGTCACCATAGACCTAAAGGATGCTGGTCTCCATATCCCCATAGCAGACTGTTACAGAAGGTACCTGCAATGTGTAGCAAGATGTTTCCTTTTCTAGTTCTGTGCTTCACTATTTGGACTATCTACAGCTCCTTGAGTTTTCATGAAATGCCTAGCTGCTATGCTAGCACATATTTACCCAAACTCGGATAAATGTCTCCATCAGAGAAGATTCACTTAAGACATCCTTGATGCTTTACAGATCACAGCAGATTGTTTTCAGAAGGTGTCTCGTCTTAAATCCTCAAAAATCCCAAACATTCCCCCAAACAAGGAAACTTTCTGGAACTCTTATAGTTCAACAGAAAGCCTTCCTTCCTGAAGACAGGTTGGCTTTCTTGACAGGCTGCCTGACTGGTCTGCTTCCAAAGCAGCTCATTACCGAAAGATGATTCATGGGGATGCTGTGGTGCATGCCATCATGCATTATCGTAAGCCCATTTGTGAAGCTGTTAATGACGCTCCTTTGGTTTCTGAAAAATGTTTGGATACAGCACTCCCAGCACCTGAAAACTCTACTGCCCCCCTCCATGCCTGAAAAATGAACTACTGTGGTGGAGGAACCCAGGGGCAAATTTTTCTTTTCCAGAAGCAGACAAGACCATTACTACAGACCGTTCCGATTATAGTTTAGGGAGCTTACTTAAGTCCCCTGAAGGTACAGGGCATTTGTTCCACACAGTAGAGGAATTTTCATGTAAATCAAAAGGAGTTGCTAGCAGTCTACCTGACTAAAAGCCTTTCAAGAAAACTTAAGCTCAGAGACACTGTAAATATGGATATGCAACACCACAGTTACATGGTACAGAAACAGACTGGGGACTTTGTCTAGCCCTGTATTCAGCCTTGCCAGAAAAATTTAGATGCTGGCTCAAGATAGAGAGAGGATTAGCCCTCATAACCTCTTGCATTACTTCGGCGTAGAAGATCATAGCAGATTCTCTAAGTGGGGACCTTCTAGACCCTAGTGAATGGATGTTGAAAAGAAGGGTGGTCTTGGATCTGATTAAAATCCATAGTTCATAGTTCTATACTAGGTTAATGACCATGGGGTCTTTGTAAGCCTAGCTGTGCAAGCCAACCCAGTTGTGTCACTGTGTTTCATTGGCATTTATTAGGAGGGGGTATGTTTAGTTAGGAAGTTTCTAAAGATTCTGGGGGTTACCTATGTTAGTTTGGGCATTACTGTCTGCCTGTGCCTATCCGACACAGTAGGGGGATCTCTGCAACAGACCTGTTTGCATCTCGCATCTCTCCACAGCAAACTACAGAAGTTCTGGTCCAGAGCACAACAGATGGGAGCTTGGAAAATCGATGCATTCTCCTTCGCATGGACAAACTGGTTCCTGTATGCATTCCTGCTCTTACCCTTGATCCCCAGGGTACTAACAAAAATTAGGTCGGACAGATCCAGCACGATCATGGTGGCCCCCTTCTGGCTGAGAACACTAGTTCTCCCTCCTTCTGAGTCTCGGCGATGGGAGATTCTGCACCCTACTGCAGGTGATAGCTCTCCTCAGCCAAGTCAAGGAGTCTGTCTTCTACTGTCAGATTAATTGCCTGGATGATTGCTTGGGTTTTGATACCAAGGGCTACATCCTGTCCCAAGAACTTGCTTTTCTTTCTAAGGGAAGCAAGAAAGCCCAATGCCAAGAAATCATACCTGGCAAAATGGAAAATATCATCTGCTTGGTGTCACAACAGTGACACTAATCCTAATGAAGCAGACATTCGATCAGCCTTGCAGCACCTGTCAGGCCTCTAATGCTGGAATTGGAATGCCCTAATCTATGTTACATACATCTGCAATATCCGCTTGCCTACACAGTACTTCACTTATCATCGCAGCCCCTCATTAAAGTTTTTCTAAAAGGGGTGATTCACTTGAAATCACCCAGAAGAAGCCCCATTCCAGCATGGGATCTAAATTAAGTATTAGAAAAAATAATCTTGTCCCCCTTTTGAACCTCCTGCCACTACCTCTCTAAACATGCCTACCTTTAAGACCACTTTCATTATAGCTGTTACATCAGCTAGGAGATTTTTTGAACTACAAGCTCTCTTATTAAAAACAAAAAAACTTCCACTGTCTTCCATATGGGTCCCAGTGGAAATGTTGATACTTGAAATGCCAAGTGCCAGTAAGCCAAAAAGAAAAAAGCCCTAAAATAAAGACCAAATCTCAAAACTGTTTTCTTTAAAACTTTTGCAGAGAGGCAAGCCCCCCCATGTCCCCTAGATTTATATATACCAACTCTGAGATTGCCATATCTCAGAGAAAAGGGAATATTTTAAGACTTGACATCTCGGACTTTATGTAGAAGTCTGATCTTTCAGCTATTCAGTCTCCATGTTTTGGGACTTGCTCTAGTGGGTCCCAACATTTCAAATGTTTACCCTTAAACAAGGATAGGAAAGAGGAATAAGGTTACCCTCAACAAACGTATCCTTTATGCATAAGGTGGTATCAGAACTTAATTTAAACCAGGTTATCCACCTACCAGTGTTATACTCAAGCCCACAGAACAGGGCAGATCTGGCCTTGACTCTCTGGATCTGCACAGGCAGATCTGGTACTATTTAGACATAATAAAAAGACCAGCTAGAGCAGAGCAGTTGCTGGTGTTTTTCACAGAGAGTAAACGAGGCAAGCCTGTCACCAAACAAATCCTCTCTAAATTGCTTGCTAACTGCATTAAGTTCTGTTACTCACTCCATGAAAAGGATATACCTGGGCTTATTTAAAGCCCAGTTCACCAGATATGAGGAGACTTTTACTGCTTTCCCTTAAAAGAGCTCCCCTCCAGGCCATGCTAGAGGCAACCACTTGGCACTCTGTGCACACCGTTACAAGCCTTTTCTGCTTGTCTGCCCTTGGTTCCTCCTCTAACTTCTTGTTTTGAGGTCAAACAATTTTCTTAAATGCATCCTGCATGTTAGGCCTCCAAAAAAAAGCTATTCTTCCTCCTTGGGACCTTTAATTTTGTTTTGGAAAAATTGACTCTGGCTCCTTTTTGAGCCTGCAGTTTCTGCTTCTTTGCCTCCTTGTACACGGAAGACTGATGTTCGTCGTGTTACCCTGCTACAGTCATCACACTTGGGTTATCCTGTCGTCAGGCGGTCCCGCAGTCGGCCGGATTTCCAAAGTCTTGGTCCGATGTCTGTTGCTGTCGCCTCATCCCTGACGTCAGTGCGCCAGGGCACATATATTGCAACCAAAGCCATTTTCTCCAGTCTTTCATGCCGCGCGGTGCCCGAAGCAGAAGCAGTGCGCAAGTGCCGGTCGGCTGACTCCTGAGATTTTCGAATTTCAGACCGAAGTCTTCTATAAAGCTAAGTACCCCGTTGGGGAAACTTTTCTTGACTCAGACCGATGTCAGAAAAAGTTAACAATTGTATTTCTTGTGGGAAGCAAATACCTCATAAGGATTTTCATTCTTATTGCATACCTTGCCTAGGCCCTGTTCACAACGTCACTTGTCGTTTTTGTGCTAGATTTAATAAACGTACTATTAAAAGACGATTTGATTTTGCACGACACTTTTTTGGTAGAAAATTTTATTATAACATGCCGTCGGAGCTACCGACTACTGGCGTGCACAAAAAGCGCAGGAACAAGGACCGACAGCCCAGGCCTAAGCCCGATTCCAAGGCCTCGGTTGATCCGGTCTCCGGTTATCAGTGAGGCTCTGACGCAGCCTCTGACTACCGCAGTTCTGGAACCCGAGACCGCTACAGATATTTTGACGGAATGTACGAGGCCGACGCAGCCTTTTACTTCAGGCCCTTCCGACGATTTACCTTCCAAGGACGTCGGTGCTTCTGAAACGCCATCGGTTTCTGAAGGCATTTTCAGACCGACGACTTACAGTTAAAACGTTTTCCAAGTCGAAGACTCCTTCTAAACCGAAAAAGGCTTCACTTCAGTCTCCTGTTCAAGGCCCTATGCCTAAGAAACAGATGCTCAAAATGGCTGAAGATTTGATTTCTCTTATCAGGGGTTCTCAGCCTCCTCCTGACAAAAGGCCTAGACAAGAGGAAGATTCTGCTTCCTCTGAACAACTGTCTATTTCTTCGGATTCCTCTGAGGACCAAGACTATTCCTTCTCTCTGATGCTGAGGACTCTATTCCCTCAGCTTCCCCTCCAGAAGATTACTCTTTTGGGGAAACTTTACACACTATGAGGGAACATTTTCACTGGGAAGGTCAGGATTACTCTGATTCCAAGAAAAGGCTCAGAGAGTTTCTTTTACTCCCCCAACACAGATCTCTAGCCATCCCTCCTGTTTTGGACATTGTGGATGTCTATTTAGAATCCAGTTTCAACCCTGACTCTCTACCTCCTGCCCCGGCCAAGCCTGACAGATACTACAGAGTACCTGATTCCCACAAATTCCTTTACAAAAGCCCAGTAGCTGACCCAGAGACTATCTCCCAGGGTCCCAAGGGGGCTAAGGCTTCCATGGCTAAAATCCAGTACCTTCTGAAAGGGATTCAAGAGCACTAGACAGGTGGGGGAAAAAGGTTTACACCTCAGCCACTTTAGCTATGAGAGCACTAAACTATCAATTTCATATGTTTAAGTATCAGCAATTTCTGATCTCTCAGTTAAAACAAAAGATAACCACCCTCCCTCAACAATCTGAATTGAAAGAAGTACAGGATTTGTTGAACGCCACCGAGCAGGTGGGCAAACATACCTTACAATGTGGGTTTGATTCTTTAGAGGCCTCCTGCAGAGCAGCTGTCACTGGATCAGTTATACGTAGGCATGCCTGGTTAAAGGAACAAAGTCTGCCTGATCATGTTAAAGCAAAACTACTAGATGCTCCCTTACGGCAGGATGTTCTTTTTGGTGTTAAAGCAGAAGAAGTTTTAAAGAAAATTGAAGATAAGACAAAATCAATGCAGACAGTCAAAGATTTCCTACAAGTACAACCCCCTCGCTTCAGCAGAAACTGGCCAACAAAAAATTGGTCCTTTCCAGCCACTGACAGGCCTCAGAGGGGTAAATACAGGCGCCAAAGGGGCAGAGGACAACCACAAGCTCAGTATAAGCCTCGCCAATGGGGCACTCCAACCCAGAAGGGAGGAGAAGACTGGTCTCAACCCACCAGAAGGCAAACTCAATGACTTGCACCTCAGCTGGCCAGACAAAGCTCTTTTGTCAGCCCCCTTGGGGGGAAAACTAGCACTATTTGCAGACAACTGGCACATGGTCACAAAGGACAAATGGGTCCTAGACATAATTTTACGAGGCTACAGATTCCACTTTCACACCTTGCCAATAAAAAGAGGAATGCCAAACCTGCCACAAAAACAAATTACAGCTCTCATGGCCATGAGAGCCATTCAAAGGGTACCAACTCAAGAGCAAGGCCAAGGATTTTACTCAAGACTCTTCCTAGTACCCAGAAAAGAAAATGCTTGGAGACCAATTCTGGACCTTTCAATTCTAAACACTTACTTACAAGTTCCCAAATTCAAGATGCTAACACTACAGCAGCTACTTCCCATGTTGGGCAAGGAAGCATGGCTGGTAACGTTGGACCTCAAGGAGGCATACCTGCATGTCCTTATCAGACAAAGTTGCAGAAGATACCTCCGTTTCATTGCAGGTTCAACCCATTATCAATTCTCTGCACTGCCCTTTGGCTTATCTACTGCACCCAGAGTATTCACAAAATGCCTGGCACCAGTAATTGCATATTGCAGACAAAGAGGAATTCAAATATATCCATACCTGGACGACTGCCTCATCCAAGCAGAAAGAAAAGACATTCTCTTACAACATCTGGCTTTTGGGAAGCATCTACTAAATTGTCTGGGGTACACGGTAAACAAAAAGAAGTCAAAACTAGTACCCTCACAAAAAATGACATTCCTGGGTGCCAGCTTGGACACAACGGCCCAGAAGGCTTATCTTACACCAGACAAGCAATTACAACTGACTCAGTATTTCAAGACAATGGCAACAAAGACCCAATTAACTGCAAGAAAAATTCTGCAGGCTTTGGGCTTCATGGTATCTTGCATTCTGATACCATTTGCAAAACTGCATATGAGGAAATTACAGTGGTACCTAAAAAGCGTAGGGGCTCAACACAGCCACAGCTTGGACACAGTGATATCTCTCTCATTCCCTGCCTTCAACAGGAATTTCTATGGTGGGCACAGGCATGTCACCTCAACAAGGGTCAGCCTTTCACCTTGCCCCCACCCAGGCAAGCTATCACCACAGATGCTTCAGACTATGCCTGGGGGCACACATGGCAGGGCAATGCATTCAAGGCCTATGGACTGCAGAACAAAGAAAACTGCACATAAACCAAAAAGAGATGCTAGCTGTACAGAAAGCTCTGACAGCGTTCAAGGATCTACTACAGCCAGGACAATTTGCAATAAAGATGGACAACACCACAGTAATGTGGTACGTAAACAAACAAGGGGGCACACATTCCTACCCTCTTTGCAGGTAAGCAATAATCTTATGGAACACAGCTCTGGCCTACCAAGTCCAGTTACAAGCTCAATTCCTGCCAGGACAGAAAAACACATTGGCAGACTACCTAAGCAGAAACATCAAAGATCCCCACGAGTGGAAGCTAGACCCACAAATATTTACAATGATAACTCAAAGATGGGGCCTACCAAATATAGACCTGTTTGCCAGTCCTCAAAACTACCAGCTGACAAAATTTTGTACAAGGACATTCCACCATCAAGCTTGGAAAGTGGACGCGCTCTCCTTCAGTTGGAAAAACCTGACAGCATATGCCTTTCCTCCATTATCTCTTCTCACAAAGGTTCTTTTGAAGGTCAAAAAGGAGAAACCTCGACTGATTCTCATAGCCCCAGACTGGCCACGCCAGCACTGGTACCCGCTATTGAAGAACATGGCTCACAGCCCACCATGGATATTGCCTCAAATACCTCATTTGCTCACTCAGCAAGACAAGCAGATTCTACACAGCCAGATCAAAACCTTAACCTGGCTGCATGGCAAATCAATTAAGCATCCAACCATACCCTCTTTCACAAGCAGTACTGGATGTTATTCTAGAAGCCAGGAGGCCAAGCACCAGGAAGGCTTACTCGGACAAATGGAAAAGGTTTTCTGCTTGGAACCAAGCTAAAGGCCAAGACGCAACTCAGCCTCATATGCCTCACATTCTGCAGTGTTTAGCTGAGATGTTGCATAAAGGACTTTCCTTTTCCTCAATTAAAATCCATGCTTCAGCTATTTCAGCTCACTACGACACGAATCCACCTTTATTTTCAAATCTTCTTCTAAGACAGTTCCTCAGAGGGGCAAAAAACATTAGACCACATAGAAGAGCTCCTACACCAACATGGGACCTCAACTTTATTCTGGAAAAACTAACGCTACCTCCCTTTGAACCAGCTTTTTCTGCAGACCTTCAGTTCCTATCTTGGAAGACTGCCCTGCTCCTGGCAATAACTTCTGCTAGGAGAGTCTCAGAATTACAGGCACTTATGGCAGTGGAACCTTTCCTCATTTTTCATCAAGACAGAGTTTCTCTATGAACTAATCCTTCCTTCATGCCTAAGGTGGTTTCTAGTGTAGCTTTAAATCAAACCATCCACCTACCCACTTTCTTCCCCAATCCACAGAACAAAGGTGAGAGACTCCTGCATTCCTTGGACATTCACAGGCAGCCGTTACTACTTGGATAAAACTAAGGCTTTCAGAAAAACTGACCAGCTCTTTGTTTCCTATGCTACAGCTTCTCAAGGGAGGGCCATATCCAAGCAAACCATTTCTAAATGGATAGGCCATTGCATACGATTCTGCTATACCCATCATGGGAAACCAGTTCCTCCTACCATTAGATCCCACTCTACCAGGGCAACAGCTACCTCTACAGCCTTTCTCAGGGGGGTTCCTACCAAGGAAATTTTAGAAGCTGCAACTTGGAGTTCTGTACACACCTTCACCAAACACTATCACTTACCTCTTTATTCTAAGTCCAGGGCAGGCTTCGCCACTGCAGTTCTGCAGGGCCTCATTGCCTCCACTAACTCTCTATGATGCCTCCACCCTACCTTAGCTTTGGGACTCAACCCAAGTGTGATGACTGCAGCAGGGTAACACGATGAACATAGTACAGTTTTGTACCTACCATAAATGTAGATGTTCGAGTGTTCACCCTGCTGCAGTCCAGGTTACCCTCCCTCCAACCCCTCTGATATACTGGCTAAATCTTTGCTATGCCTTGCTGATGTATTTGCTTATAGCTGAAGGGATTTTGTGTTTGTACAGTGTTCACACCTTTTGGTACTAATTTGGATCACCTTTTTGGGGGCACCTGACATCTGGGGCAAGAAAAACTGAAGAAAATGGCATCGGTTGCAATATATGTACCTCTGGCGCACTGACGTCAGGGATGAGGCGACAGCAACCGACGTCGGACCAAGACTTTGGAAGTCCGGCCGACTGCGGGACCGCCTGACGACAGGATAACCCAAGTGTGATGACTGCAGCAGGGTGAACACTCGAACATCTACATTTATGGTAGGTACAAAACTGTACTTTTTTTTGCTGGCTTTTCTGCTTGGAGGGTTTCTGAGCTCCAGGCCCTTATGCCCATTCCTCCTTTTTTGGGTTTTCACAGGGACGGGGTGTCCCTGGTACTAGTCCTTTTATGCTTAAGGTGGCAAAATTGTTGTCCTTTCTGTCGGTAGAACTCCCTTCTTTTTTTTTTTCCTTTTCCTCAGTCTGCTACTGAGTGTGTCCTGCATACCTTGGATTTGCACAGACAGCTCTGGTACTATTTGGATAAAACTAGGACTATTCACAAGTCCAATCATTTTTTTGTTTCTTTTCATGTCAGTTAGTTGAGTTTGGCTGCTTCTAAGCAAACCATCTTCTCCTGGATATCCAAGGCAATTTCGTTTTGTTCTTTTCATAGCAAGTCTGTCTGCTTTTGCTAGAGTTCATTCCACTAGGGTGTTTGCCTCTTCTAGTGCCTTCAAGGGGTTGGACACGAGCTCCATCCGTGAAATTGCTACTTGGTCTTCATTGCATATCTTAACTAAGCATTATAAGTTGGATATGGTTTTGTTTCTAGGGCAAGAGCAGGTTTTGCTGAAACCATTTTATGTGGGTTTGTTAAGGGCTCTTCTCAGCCTTTCACCTCCCATTCTATTTTTTGAGCTTTTTTTTTACTCTCCCTTCTTTCAAGAATACTGCAGCAGTGAAGAGAAGGACTACTGTTATGGTAAGATTTTATACAACTGTACTGTCCCACATTAGAATAATTGTTGATGTCCGAGTACAGTAGGTTAGTGTTACAGTACATACCCCACCCTCCTGCCTGTATACCTGCTGGCCACTTTGTCCCCCATTCTGTATGCAGGGGGTAGAGGAGTTTTTCTTCCCCTCTCTTTTTTTACTCCCTCCTTTTCACTTAAATTCAGACAACTGAGGAGGTTGCTGTTTACTCCAGCATCAGACTGCCCATTCACTGCTTAGAAAGACCTGAAGATGATGCCAATGGTCACCTTACTTATACTTTGATGTCCAGATACCGGTCTGCTAGGGAAGATGTAAATACTCTGGAAATTGGGCGTGTCATGGCCTTCTGCATGGTAGGAAAACCCAGGAGTCAGTACTGCGACAGCTACAATTAAGGTAAATGGGGCACACCTGTACATTAACTTCTTTCAGGTGTAAAATAATTCTGAACACATTTTTTACTTATTAGAAACAGTTACTGGAAACCAAGTACTTATTGTGATAGATTGCCCAGTACTGTCAAATTTATTTAGGGAAGAGAGCACCAGCCAAACTTGATGGATCCTAACTCTGGGCCTCCCTCTACCTCCATCAAATCCAGTTGCACCTAAAAAGAAACCAAACATGCCTCAACATACAGTTGGTGAGTCTGTCAGGGCCACTGCTCAGCCCACATACCACTTTTTTACCTTTTGCCCCATCTCCCTCTAGTGCAGTTTTGCAGGCCACTTTGGAATGGTGTTTAGACACATCCTCTGAGGCTGTTCCAGTACTTGCTGCAGGTATGCAAAACCAAATCCTTTAGGTACAGGAGTAGTCTGGGGTAAGTAACCCTTTGCCAGATGTAATACTCTGTCCTGAGATATTTTATCTAGTAGTGAATTTTCACTTAAAAATAATTGAATCTTAGTGATATAGCTGGTAACCTGATTATAGCTCTTTATAAGGCCTAGTATGACTAACCTGGCTGTTAATTGTGTTGGTTGTGTTCCCTATACATGGCTCTAGTACTGGTTTGACTAGAGACCTTTCTGTTTAGCAGAATGATGAGGAATCTAATGAGGACAATGGTGATTGTCCTAGTTGACACTTTTCTCTGATTGCTAGAGTTAGTGTGATGTTTTTGCATTGGAGCAGTTGAGAACTACTCCAGAGCTAGACAGGGTACATGAAATTATAGGGGGCGAGATGCCTAATTTTGTCATTATCCCCCTTCTCTTACTTGCCTTTGAAGATGTTTGTAAAGATGCCAGCAAGACAGCAATATCTATTCTATTCTATTCAACCTACTACACACCAATACTTACTAACTTAATCACCCCCTATAACAACCTCAAGACCCTACGCTCATCAAATAAGCTACTTTTACAAATAGGTAAAGCTAACAATTTGGCTGGTGACTCCTTGTTCGCCAATACTGTGGGGAAAACCTGGAACTCCCTCCCAAAAGACCTAACCACCATTACCTCTACAACATTATTTAAAAGCAAATTGAAGCCATACCTTAAATCACAGTGACTATGCCCTTGTTCTAACCCTGACTAACTACTTCAGTTTTCTCAGAGTACTAATCACCATATCTGTATAAACTAGTTACTTTTCTGTTTATTTATTTATTAGCCGGGTTAGTCCAGCTGAGCATTAGCTCGTTTTCAGTGGAGACCAGAGGAGAAAAGCTCCACAATCACTATTAACATTTTACATAAAGTCAGCAAGAAAATTGCATTGGCAGCTAAAACAATTGGAGAAATAACATTGTGCAATAAAGTTTTACAGAAAACAGTTGGGTACAAATGTTGGAGATCAAACTGCAAAAAGCTTTTACAAGAAATCATAATACAGAAAAGCAGTAAAGTACAATGTCAGAATTTTACAACAAAAACTTGGGTACAATGTCAATGTAGGGAAAACAGTGTTCATTATTTCTAAGTAGTTATATACAGTATAGGTACAGATGGAGTATTTATTTATTTTACATTTGTTGACCGGGATAATCCGACTGGATACATGTCCATTTTCAGCGGTGGCCAGGGGAGAAAAGCTCCAAGGTAGTCGGAGTCAAAAATATAACAATGTAAACATAATTACAGATAAGTTTTTTACAGAGGATACATGAAAAAGATATGGAAGTTCATACGTATAGTTATCCCTGGTTTAAGTCAGGGGAATACATTGTCAGTAGGCAGAAAGTAATATATTCTATAGATTTGAGGAAGGTTAACCAGGCTTGTTACAGTAGCAAAGCCAGTTTAGTGCCAGATGTTGTCTGAGTTTGGTTTTAAATTGGCAAAGGGAGGAGAGCAAAGTAATGTGGGCTGGAAGGAGATTCCAGACTCTGCCTTTTGATTGATTTAGTAATTTTGTTTGAGGATCTAAGCAGTCTCTGATTGTTATGAGGGGTGATTAATATTCCTTAGGGATGGTGTATTATCTGGATTATAGAGAATTTTTTTTAGCTATAGTCAGAAGGTTGTATTGGATTAGACTGGGAAGCTCTAGCCAGCCAAGCTGTTTGAGGTTAATCCAGTGGTGTGTCCTAAATGGCAGGCCAGTGGCAAACCTGGCAATGTGATTGTAACAGGATGACAATCTATTTAGGACAGACTTGTTTAGATTAGAGAAAAGGGGGGAGGCATATAGAAATGTTGAGATTAGGTGGGTGCGGGCAATGGCAATCCTGGCTAGAGGGGTTAGGAAGGCTTTTATTCTATACAGTAATCCTAGTTTTTTATTGATGTTCTTGATTAATTGATTGACATGCAAGTCAAATTTTAGGTTATCAATAGTGACTCCTAGTAGTTTTGTAGAGGGGTCGGGGGAGATAACAGTGCCATCCTTCAGATTAATGTTTGAAGGTAAAAGCAGCAGACCTTTGTGTAGGTGAGAAAAACAGCATTTTGTTTTTTAGGGGGTTTAATAACTGGTGACGTTGAGAGAGCCAGTTTTCTATGGTGTTAAAGGTGGACTGGGTAGCAGACCTCAATTCTGAAGGAGACGTAGAAGAGCATATCAGAGTGGAGTCATCAATGTATTAGATGCAGCTGACATTTGGGATGACAGTGTACAAGTCGTTAATAAAGATGGAAAATATTAGAGGCCCTAATATTGAGCCTTGTGGCACTCCAAGTGTGTTTGCTAGAAGGTTAGAGAGCTTGTCTTTCCAGTGAATAGCCTGCTGCCTCCCATTGAGGTAGGATTTAAGCCACAGCAGGGCTTTGGAATCTAGATAGAAGGTTTTCAGGGTGTGTAACAGAAGTTGATCAACCATATCGAATGCCTTGTAGAGATCCAAGAAGAGGGCAGAAGAGATATAATTGTTACGATTGTTGTTTATGGTATTGGTGAAAGCCAGGAGGGCTGAGGTTGTGCTGTGGTGTAGTCTGAATCCATGTTGGGTATCGGCCATGAGGTGATTTTGGATTAGGTGGTGCATGAGTTTTGTGTACACATTTTTCCATTATTTTTGCCAGTGGGGAAAGTATAGCAATTGGTCTATAGTTGGAGAAATCCGTGGTGGATCCTTCTTTATGTAATGGGATTACATAGGCTGTTTAGGCTGTTGAGTAGTAAGGTAATGTAGAGGTTAAGCAACGAGACAGAGGTAAATGGATATTAAGACAGACAGTGGAAGAGAAAGGAGAGATGAGACAAGCTAGGGTTAGGTAGTTTCAGGGAGGAGAACTACAATGGCAGGACCATTTATTTATTGGATATTCCCGAGTGGCTAGTTTGAAATGTTTTGTTTGGTTAAGGGACCTAATTTCTAGGGGTAGTTGGTTCCAAGTTGTAGCAGGGTCATAGTTATAAAGTAAACACCCTGATTTGGTTTTGGGTTTATAGATCTGTAGGAAGTCTTTGTCTGAGCTACGTAATGATCTGGTTGGAGAATATTTAGTTATAATTGATTGAAGGCTAAGGCAGAAAGATGGTAGCTAGAGGATGGAGTGGATAATTAACAGTTGCTGTAGTAGTAGCAAATGAGGGAATTCAAGCCATAAGAGATAGGCAATGGTGTGATTTGTAGGTTTGGTTTGCAGCAAATCTGGCCACTTTATTATACGTAGTTTCAAGTCTGGTTGAGTGTGGTGTTAAGATTTGTGTATAATTGAGAGGTATAAAGGAGGGTGGGAAGAAGAAATGCATGGGAGAGAGTTATTCTGGCTGAGTTGGTTAAATGTCTTTTTTGTTTCGGTAAAGGAGTCAAAAGTTTCTGGCGAGTCTTTTTGATAGAGGTGGTGATTTGGAGATCAAATTTTAAGCTGATCAACTAAACTGCCAGGAGTGATAATAGATGAAGTGAGTTCGAGCGTAGTGAGGATGAACAGAGCGGGGCCCTACTGAGCAGCTGCCGAATGTGTGAAAAAAACTATCAGTCAGCCCTTTGTCAGATTAGCTCAAGATTTCTTAAAGATATTGGAAATTATTCTGTTTAATTGCAGGAAGTTCTATAGTATTGGGGTAGTGAGATATGAGTGTAGTTTGGGGAGCAGGGTCAGTATAGGACGTCAGGGTCTCAATGGTACTGTGCTTACACTGGTGACAAAGAACCTCTACTTCAGTGAGGAAGTAAGGTAAATGAATATAGAAAGGCCTTAAGTTATATTTGCACTTACAACAGTGGAGTAGTTAGTCATATTTTCTTTTCAGTCATGAAACAATAAGAAAAGGCAGTAGGTACTCTGACTTGCTTGTATTGTGCATCTTTCTTACTGAAATAAAATAAACCAATTTTACCAAGGAGTTCTGTGGAAATTAGGAAGACAAGAATTTATAAGAGAAAATGTTTAGTAGAAGTAGAAAAACAGCAGAGCATACAAATAGTTCTAACTATAGTCTGTCTTTATATGCTGTGTTAAGTACAGAATGGGGGGGGGGGCAGCTAATGTGTCCTGAAACAATCAGGAAAAACAATAAATACTTTGGACTTGCGTGATTTGCATACCTTTCTTTTGAAATAAAACGCACGTAACCAGGAGTGTATGGGATTTAGAAAGACCACAATTTGTAGGAGAAAGGGTTTAGTAATACTAGAAAAACAGCAGGGCTTTCAAGTAGCTGAAACCGCTTGCAAAGGGAGACTGCTGTTAGGAAGTAATAGTATGGGGAGGGGACAACTACTAAGAGTGTATAAGCTACCTACTTTCTGTTAACTACAAAGAGTGTTTGTTTGTGTCTTTCGGCTTTTCCCGGTTAGGGGTCGCCACAGCGGAACTCCGGTCCGCTAATGATTGGTAGTTGATTTTCCCTGCCGAGTTACCAGCCCTGACTCACAACCTTCATCGAAGGTATGCCCATTCACACAAGTCTCCACGCAGAAGACGCTCTAGCTGAGAATCAAACCAGACAGCGTCTTACTGTGAGGCGACAATGCTACCGCAGCACCACCACCGCGGTATTTTAACTACAAAGAGAGTAATCTCTTGTATTTAATTTTATTGGCTAAATATTTGAATGGCTAACCATTGCTGAAATGTACCATGATTCTCTTTACAGAAATGCAACAAAATGTAATGAATGGGATGATTAGCTGTAAATTTAGCTGTATTTGTAAATGTAACATATTCTGGTTTTTTTTTTTTTGTTTGTTGGAGGTTTTCTCTCCGGGCCTCCACTGAAAATGGACATGTATCCAGTTGGACTAGCCCGGTCAACAAATGTAAAATAAAAATAAAATAAATTCTAGCAGTCCCCTAAAAAAAGCACTGAGAATATTTAGGGTGTCCTCTGATTTGACGAGTATATTTACATTTGATAAAGATTGGAACATGATTAGATCTTCAGGGCAGAAACATGTCTCTTTATCAGGCTGTATGTTTAACTTTTAGTGTGCATAAAGTTTGGATAACTTTGCTGCATCCTTGCCTGCAGAGCAAAAGTCTCTTATGAATGAAAATGTTTATAATTTTATTTTTGTTTTGAAACAAGTGAGAGGTGTGCTTGAATTAACAGTTACACTCTTGAGAAGTTGCTTCTTTTGTATTAAGACTCTATGCTTTATGTAATCAGAACTTCTCTTTATTTAAAAGCCGAAATTCAAATGCACCTTTAAGTTCTGAATTTGTGTTCAGGCCCTCAGTTACACAGATTTTCACAGTAGGATGATGGGGGCAGATTTAATGAATGGGGTATCTAGGATGTTTCATGTACCCAAGTACTTTCTAAAAAGTGTCCTCCTTCAAGGGGCAGGACAAACAAAAATCCCTGCCAAAGTCAGAGATCTAAAAGGAAATGGTAGGAGGATAATTTATTCAAAACTAAATGTGACGCTCCTTTCTGAAAAAGAATAAACACCTGCAAAGGAATGACTGTGCCAATTCACTTTGCCACTTTTACCCCCACCACCCTTACTTCTCCTCCTCCTTTCTCTAGGCTCTTTCTCAACCCTGCAGCCTGACTGCAGGTAGCCTAAAATCAATGGGTTCTGAGAATAATTTGGAGAAGATACACTTGGCAGTGGATAGAAAATCTTCCCCCTTTCAGAGGAATTCTCCCACGCCCACTAGACCTGGCAGAGCCATTTCCTGCAGTGCCCTATCACATGGTAGAAATGGGGTCTAAAACCAGTGCCTGCAAAACAAACGCTAAGGATTTTACCCCCAAAATCTTTTTGGTACCAAAAAAGCCCTCTTGGAGACTCGTCCTCAGTTTGTCCTTTTTCTAAACACCTTTGTAAAAGTTCAAAAATTCAAAATGTTTACCTTACAGTTGGTCCTAATGTTGCTTCCAGACCACTGTTCATGTTGACTATAGAGTTCAAGGACTCTTCTGTTCCTGTTGCTCCCAGTTTCAGCAAACTGTTGCTTCCAGTTTCAGGAAACTGTTGAGATTTGCTGTGTCTGTGCTTTACAATTTTTTTTTTTTTTTTTTTTTTTTGCATTACCCGTGGTTGCTTATTGCAGAACACTGGGCATCTACATTTTTCCTTATGTAGACAACTTGCTGATTTGTGCAGATTCTGTATCCAGGTTCTTGGTGTCTTTAGGCAACCATGAAAAACAAATAAAACTACTTAAAACAAAAAAAGTATTGGCAAGGACACCAGTAAAATGACCACCATTTTGTTTATAAACTGTTACAGTAAGCGCTTTCGTTGAAGGTTGTGCGTCAGGGCTGGCAACTCATCACGTAAAAATCAACTGCCAATCATTAGCGGACCGGAGTTCCGCTGTGGCGACCCCTAACCGGGAAAAGCCAAAAGACACATACATACAGTAAGCGCTTTTGTCAGGTAAGATTACCAAACTTCTTCAGGCGAAGTTTAAACCATTTCCAGTGATTAAATACTCTGTTTAAAGCCATCATGTGATCAAAACTAATCACGTTATTGTCAAAATCACATAACATCAACATAAAATAAAACATGAATGTGTTTACACTAAAAAAACTGCCAGTTAGCAAATAAGAACAATATTAAACAAAATGAGCAGCTCTTCGATACCTAATCTGAATGTGCTGTGTAAAATGCAGTCTTATACAAAAGTCAACTAGTAACTGTAATACGATTAATCCATCTTAATAAACGTGAAAAATAACTATCTAAATTTTAAATCTACGTAATCATCTCACCAAACTTTTCAATTTCAAAATGCAGGTTAACGAACAAATGTCATTGAGGCGTGGTGATATGTACGCATGGGTTCTCAATTGCCAAATTCGTTCTTGTTCAAGCCACAGGGAAATACGACCCCCCTCATGTCATGCTTAATCTGGTCTATAACTTTAAAAAGAAATGTGTGACCAGGGAAGGTTGCCACATGGTTGGCTAAAGCATTTTCTCTTTTTCCCTCTCCTTATACTATAGATATGTTCATATAGGCGTTCTTTTAGTCTCCGATTGGTCTTGCCGATATAGAAACCAGGGCAGGCTTGGCATTTAGCTAGGTACACCACACTATTAGAATTGCAATTAAATTTATGTTTAGTTTCATATCTACGGTCCCTAATTTAGAACTTGCTCCCCACCTATTTATACCTTCAGTGGGGCAAGCCTCGCACTTAAACCTACTTTTAAATATAAAGGTAGGCCCGCTCTTCAATTCCAACAAGTTCTTTAGATTTTGCCCTCTTTTAAAAACATATCTAGGTGCCCCTTGGTTACAAAAGGAGCCATTTGATGTAACAAAGGTCCAGTTTTTCATTATGATTTGTTTAATATTTAAAGCATCCATACTGAACGGGGTAATAAACAATGTTTTCTCGAATGGAAGTGTTCACTACCTTATTTATACTTTCCGATAACTCATATTGCTGATAGTTCACAGGGTCTTCCAAAATGGTCCTAAAATGACCTGATATTCGTTTGGAGACTACTGTTTGTTTTAACTCCTCCAGTAAAGGTAATAGATACCCTCATCTCAAGAACATCCCTACCAACTGGTCGCATTCAGTGAGAAAGTCAGTGTGGCTGGAAACCATTCTCACTGCTCTGACAGTGGCCCTTGACCACGGACCTTTTCTGTTGAGCCGGGTGGGAGCTAGAGTAATGTAAGAAGGGATTAGAATGTTTCATTTCTAAAGCTTCTGACCCTATATCCTTTGTTTACCCTATCTTTAGATAACTCTGTGTCCAAATAAGAAATCGAATCTTTACTGAAAGTATAGGTGAAGGTTAGGAAATGAGTGGAATTATTAAAATGCCGCAATAATCCTGTAACTTGCTCAATCTCTCCCTGAAATAACATGAAAATGTCATTCAGGTAACGTGTATAGTATTGAATCATACCAGTAAACTGTTATTGAAGACAAATTCTCTTTCTCAAAAAGCCATAACGAGATTAGAGAAACTTTATCTGCAAGGAGCCAAATAAAATGGAGGTTATTTTACTGGTGTCCTTTCCAATACTTTTTTTGTTTTAAGTAGTCTTTAGATAAGGTTGCATACCTCCTTTCCCCCTGTTGTTCAGATTGAATCTTCAAAAGTCTTTCCTCCCATCCCCACAAATTGTTTTTCTGGGGTGTTAGACACAGTAAAAAGGATGGCCTTCCTGCCAGAAGACAAATTTTTGACTTACCGGGGCATTTCATGGATTTCTGTCTCCTAGACATGGCCTCAGCAAGAGAGTTGCTCAAAGTTCTACGTCTCATGGCATCAATCAGACTACACATGTGAAAAGTTCAGTGGTGCTTAAATTGTTGGAGCCAGCACCTTCATCCTTTGAATTTCCAAGTATTGGTTTTGGGATTTGTGAAGCAGGAACTGCAGTGGTGGAGGGACCAACTGTGTCTGAATCCAGGAAACTTTCTATGTTCAGACTCTTTCAGTCTGTCCACATGGACTCTTCATATTTTGTGTGTGAAGCAGTATTCATGACAGTACCAAGTGCAAGGCTTGTGGGGCCTCGGAACATGCTGAAGCATATAAACATAAAAGAAATTGGCAGGGATTCATGCCTTAAAAGTTCTTCACCACTTAAGAACTCTGTGTCCTCTTCTAGTGGTCACAGGTGGTACCTGATCAAGCAAGGGTGAGGGGTAGAAGGTTGTACTCTTTCTCAATTGGCAATAATTGCTGTAGAGCCAGCTCCCAGGCAGTCTGACTCTTCAGGCCTTATACATTTCATTAGAGCAAAACCGTAGCAGACGGATTAAGTAGATCCTGCACACATACTTATAAAAGTGGCAGCTCAAAGTACGATCCCAGTTAATACATTTTATTGGTAAGCGCTTTCAACTGGTACCCCAGCCTTCTTCAGACAATTTCAAAAAATTCATTACCCCATTTTAAACACTCTATATAATTGAATAATTACACAATTAAAATTTCACACACAATTTGTGTAGGTACCATAAAATTCACCTATTTAACTATCCTCATCTTTAACACACTTGAAACGGAGATGGTTTCATTTAAACCTAGTAAAACAAAAGCATTAAGAAAACTTGCCACCAATATTCTTTATCTTCTAAAATAGCCTTCCAAGCCCCTCCCCCCCAGGACTCATTTTAATTTGTTCTAAAATAATAAAACCAAAGGAATGATTACCAAACTGTTGTATATGTCTATATAGATCATTAGTTTTTATATCTAGATGTTTCATATAAATGCTAATAAATATGTTTTAATTTATGTTCTGTTTTGCCTATATAATAGGCAGAACAGTCCAAACATTTAGCAGCATATCCAACCCCTTTGGACCCACAATTAAAGTGACCGTGTATAGTAATTGTATCACCTAGTTGAATTTCTTTCCTTTCATAAATATTACAATAGTTACACGACCCACACTTCGTCATTCCCTTAGGTTTAGTTTAATTAACTGCAAGAGTATCACACCAATCTTTTAAAATCATGTCCCTTGTATATACTACTTTAGGGACAGTGCCCAAAATGTTACTCACCTCCCCATCACCTAAAATAAATGACTCACAGGTGCCCAGTAGGAAGGTAGCTGGAATAAAGAAGCTAAACCACGACAAAGTAAAATCTTCTTTTTTAATGCTGAATGGTGCACACTTTCACAATGGTAAACTCAGCACTTACCATTCTGTATTAAAAAAGAGGATTTTAACTTGTCGTGGTTTAGCTTCTTTATTCCAGCTACCTTCCTACTGGGCATCTGTGTTTCAACATTTTCAACGTTTGGGCTGGTTTGGATTTATTTTTTTGCTGTCTGTGTAAAATAAATGACCATATGTAATATATTTAATACTGCTTGACTATCATTAGAAAAAGTGGTGACAAAAGGGAAATTCCTATTTTGGACAGTCAAATTAATAGAAGGAACACTGTTGATTACTACATTTCCGTTATTGGAGATGTCTGACTCTACTAATCCTACGTCACTCATATTTGCATTCATTGGGACATAAATTTCTAAAAGCGGGGGGAAAAAACCCAGTTGCTCTCTTGTTAATCACCTCAATGGTAATGGCTTCCACCATTCCTTTAGGGTAGTCTCTATTGATTAACATTTGTCCTATAAAATGACATTCATCAATAAATTCGTCCATTAAAGTGACCATCCTTGCAGCTCGTACCATTTGTCTTTTTATCACCCCCTTCTTAACATGATAGGGGTGATTACTAGAAAAGTGATATATAGATATATATATATATATATATATATATATATATATATATATATATATATATATATATACCCAAAAAACAGGTGCTCGGTGAAATGTGTGCACTGATTACACTAACATACCGCTCCACTACGTCCAGCACCCAACCAAAAGGGTAAACCGAAAATTAGCAATAAAACACCATTTTAGGACAAGGCATTATAGCATCCATGTAGTTTATTGTCTGACTCACAACTGTGTATACGCAAACCTAGGATGTAATGGGATCCTATCTCGCCTACATTCACAACAGATGGGTTCGGAGCCGATCCATCGGCTCCGACTCGGCAACTAATACACTAGCACGAAGTCTCTCATTGGCTGGGCTACTCCCTATCCCAGGATGCACTACACCTGCTTCCCCAGATATCGTTTGCCGCTTAACAAGCTGGACGTGGTCTCGACTTGGCTGGAGCCAAGTGGTTCTTTTTACCTTATTGGTCCTTGACCTAGGGAATTTTTGTCTGTATTAACCAAACAGCTGTTTTAACAGCTATTTCTTACTAGTTCTTAGTGTTTTTTTGTCAAGTGCTTGTTTCTAAAAATTTATTTTGTTCAGTCGGGCAAGGCCCGTTTAAGTTAGAGGGCCTTTGCCCTACCTTTTAACTGCTTTTAGTTTTATTAACTTTTGGTTAGTTGTTTTTTGGGCAAAGCCCGTTTAAATTAGAGGGCTTTGGGCCGTTTAACTGGTTTCAAATTGTTGTGAGGTAAACTTTCACCGGTACTCGCGCCAGTGTGTCTCGCGCTTTTCAGTTGGCGCAATTTGTGTGTAGTGTGTGGTAGAGTAGTTTTTCCTTAGAGTTGTACTTGTGTGGCCTGTATTATGTCTAAGGAACAAAAGTCAGGCTTTAAAAAATGCACTCGGTGCAAATATAAAATGTCCATTACAGACAGTCATTCAGTATGTGTTTATTGTTTGGGGCCGAAACATCTGCAAGAGACTTGTAGCGTCTGTCATGCGTTCTCATCTAGAGTTCTTCAAGAACGCAAGAACAAATTAATATTGAAAGGGCTTATCAAGCCTTCTTTTGAGGAAGCCTTAGATCTACCTGTTGCTTCCAAAAAGAAAAGATCGTCTGCTCCGACAAGTCCGTCGGAGCCGACTTCTAAAAAGACAAAATTGACCTCTTCTTCCTCGGCTCCACTGACTTCGGGGCCGAGGGTCGAAGGGTCTGCCTCGATACCTCCTACCTCGGCTCCATTGCTTTCGGAGCCGCAAGTTGGAGTATCGAGAGGTGAATCACCTCCATCGGTTCCAATGGCTTCGGAGCCGGTGGAAGTGTGCAGCTCAGACTCTTCCCCCTCGGCTCCGGAGAAGGCTCCTTCGGTGCCGATGGTGGTCCATGCTGTGGTGGAGTCGGCGCAGATAGCATTGGAGCCATTTCGGAGTCAGTCCCCTTCTCTCTCGGAGCCGAGAGGAAAGTCTTCTCGATTGTCTACCTCCTCTAAATCATCGAGACTTTCAGATTCGGACCTGGATAGGGTTTTACAGAGGCTATTCCAATCTCCAGTGTTTACTAAATTGGTCTCTGCTCCAGCACAGTTAGCTTAGGAGCCGATTCCCCCCTCCAACACATTCGATTCCTCCTCCAACCTCCTCGGAGCCGTTGGAGTCGGTGGTGGTGGAGCAAAGCGGAGCCATACAGTCGGAGCAGAGACCCCTTCGAGGTCTCGCGGCTCCGACTGTGCTTCCTACCCTGTCCTCCGGTTCAGGGTTTGGTACTGCGACCTCTTCAGCCGGGCCCGAGGGGAATACTTTGGGATTGGGTGCTTCGGTGCCTAGTCTTCCTCTCGGAGCATCGGCTGCTGGAATTCCCAGTGCCATCGTGGCCTCTAGACCAGTGACCTCCTTGGATTCTGGAGGTCCGGCCTTTGAGGCCATGAGGAGCGCGCTGGCCATGCCTTTGCCGGTTCAGCAAGATTCTACCTCACCGTCCCTAGATTTGGAGACTGGTGCCTCTGTTGTGTTGCAGCCCCGGCAGCGGGGCCCCAGGGCCTGAGGATACCCCCATCGGGGTTCCCTTCTTCGGGTGGTCCGTCCGAAACTGCTTCGGACGAACCCCACGGAAGAAATTGTGTAAGGGGAAGCACGTAGACTCCCAAGATGAGTCTATTACATCGGATACTGACCTCGATGGCCTAGAAGGGTCCCCCAATCATCTTCGGATGATATCTCCTTCTCAGATATCTTGGAGATTCTGAGACAGAGAGGTGACTGGCAAGCCAAAACCCCTTCAGCTGAGGAGTCAGTCTTCCTCAAGGCCTTTGGGGCCCAGCCTTCCGCCTCCTGGGTGTCTCCGCCCTTCGATGAACTCCTTGATTTGGTTTCTCGAAGGGCGTGGGAACACCCTGATTCTGTGGAACCGGTGCCTGCGAGGCCCAATAAATTTTTGTCAGCCCCCCCCCCAGAAGGAATTTCTCACAAAGGGTGTGCCTGTAGATGCTTTGGTGGTGGCTTCTGCCACACAGCAGGACGTGGCAGAGGCTTCGACGTCTGTTCATCCTCCTAATAAGGATTCTAGGAGTATGGATAGGTACGGGAAGCGTACCCTGTCCTCAGCGGCCTTTACCTTACGGTCGCTGAATTACTTATGTCATTTTACGAGGCTCCAAAGGGATCTTCTCAGAGCTAAATGACTCTCTTGTTGGTAACCTACCTGAGGCGCTGGCCCCGACTGTTGGCGCACAGATGACTACCCTCTTTTCTATTGTTAACTCGTCCATGAGGCTCATTTCATATGCGGCCGAAGGGGCGAGTAGAGCAGCGGGAACAGGCGTTGCCCTCAGGAGACAAGCCTGGTTACGCTTGTGTTCGTTCACCGAGGCCTTCAAGTCTTCCTTCGCCGACGCCCCCTTTGATGGGTCATCTTTGTTTGGACCCAAGGTGAAGGACACACTAACTCGGTGCGAGCAGGAGGGCAAGACTTTGACTGCCGTTGGGGCCCGATTTTCCGCTCCTTCTAGGCCTTACCCCAAGGCTGGGAGAGGAGGGAAAATGTGGTTTAGAAAATCTCAGAAGTCTTCCCCTACTCCACCTAGTGATTCCCCCTCCAGAGGCGGGGGGGGGGGATTTTGGAAGACACCGCCCCAGAGGTGGCAGAGGCCCCCGTAACTCTGGAGACCGCGATTCCTTTCGTGGTTCTTCATACAACCAGCGTTCCTGAGTTGTTGCCCGACTGTGCAACTCCGGAGCCAGTCGGGGGTCGCTTTGCAGCGCACCCACAAGCTTGGGAATCCATAACAAGCGATCAGTGGGTGCTTCGCATTATTACCGGAGGATATATCATCCCCTTCAACAAACCCCCCCTTTCTTTAAGGGAAATCCCGGACGTACCACCCAGTCAGCGGGATCAGGCAGCATTAGAGGTTTCAAAGCTGCTAGAAAAAAGAGCCATCCAGCCTGTCCCCATCGACCAGATCGGATCAGGAACTTACTCAAAATTATTTTTGGTACCAAAAAAGACCGGGGACTTCAGGCCCATTTTGGACCTCAGTTCATTGAATCGTTTCGTAAAGAAGTCCAAATTCCGAATGGTCACTCTTCAATCTATTCTTCCTTTGCTGGAAAAGATGCATGGATGTGCTCCATAGATCTCCAGGATGCTTACTATCACATTCCCATAGCTCAAGAGTCCAGGAGACATTTACGCTTCGCCTCGGAGTCAGTCATTTCCAATTCCGAGCACTGCCCTTTGGTCTCACCACAGCCCCCAGGGTGTTCACCAAGTGTCTGGCAGTGGTAACTGCTCACCTGAGAAGTCTGGGATTCCAGGTGTTTCCTTATCTAGACGACTGGCTTCTTACTGCCACCTCCGAGCATCTACTACTCCAAGCGCTCAGAGCCACGTTCACCTTGGGCCGTTTCTTGGGGATCACGTTCAATTTGCAAAAATCTGTACTACGGCCATCTCAGCGTATTACTTTCATAGGCGCAGACTTAGACACAAAAAGAATGCGCGCCTTTTTACCGGCAGCAAGAATTCAGGTCTTACAAGATCAAGTCAAATCCTGTCTCCCCCTACAAAGAGCACCGGCCCATCGGATCCTACAACTGTTGGGCTCGATGGCGTCGACCATACTTTTAGTTCCCTTGGCCAGACTTCACATGCGAATTTTACAATGGCTACTGTCGGTTCAATGGTCTTATCAGGAACTTCCCTTGAACCACTTAATCATAATCACGGAAAGTTGCCGTCGAGATCTGCATTGGTGGCTTCTCCAATCAAATCTCAACCAGGGGCGACCCTTCATACCTCAACGTCCCGTTGCCACTGTGACTACGGACGCCTCCCAGGTAGGGTGGGGGGGTCATTACCTGGACAGGTCGGTCCAAGGCACATGGCAGATCCAGGAAACGCATTTGCATATCAATGTCCTTGAGATGAGAGCGGTACTATTGGTACTCCAAGCTCTCCATCACGCTCTCCCACAGGGCCCGATTACTATCCTATCCGACAACATGTCGGTGGTGTGGTACATAAACAAGCAAGGTGGAACCAGGTCTTACCCACTATGCAGAGAAGCCATGAGACTTTGGCACTGGGCGGTAGCTACCAACCGCTTTCTAATGGCAACGCACATACCGGGGAAGTCCAATGTGATTGCGGACAGATTAAGCAGGACCATTCTTTTACCCCACGAGTGGTCCCTCAACCAGGGTATAGCTGCGAAAATCTTCAGCAGATGGGGTCTTCCTTGCTGCGACCTGTTTGCCAGCCCTCACAATGCGAAATGCAGAGAGTTCTTCACACTGTTTCCTTCTCAGGGACAGATTCCCAGGGACGCTCTGACTCACATTTGGCCCCCCCGGTCTTCTCTACGCCTTCCCTCCGTTCCCCCTCCTACCGAGGGTGATACAGAAGGCCATTTACATGGAGAGCGAGATGATTTTGATTGCCCCTCACTGGCCTCGTCAAGTTTGGTTTCCTTTCCTACAGAGGCATGCGATAGAAGGTCCATGGTTTCTGGATCCGGTGCCAGACCTGTTGACTCATCAGTCAGGACGGCTTCATCCGTCTCTCAGGTCCCTGAAGTTGGCAGCATGGTTACTCCACTTCCATCCTTAGTCCGAGACAATGCTCTTTCGCCGGACGTGGTCCACATACTGTCTTCTTCTCATAAACCTTCCACCATAAAACTTTATTCCAGTAAATGGAAAAGGTTCGCCTTCTGGGCTCAAGAACGGGGTATAGATCCTCTCACTGCACCAGTATTGGAGGTTCTGAATTTTCTGGCCTCCCTTTTTCAGTCGGGCTCTTCAGTTTCTACCATTAAGGTTCAGTTAGCGGCGATCTCTAATTTTCATGCTTCATTTGAACCTTCATTGATGTCTCACAAACTTTGTAAGGCTTTCCTTAAAGGGGCTTGGCTCCTTAGGCCTCCTTTATCTCATCCTGTCCCCCCTTGGGATTTGAATATGGTTCTTGCTGCCCTAACTGCCCGTCCTTTCGAACCAGCTGCTACTTGTGATTTAAAATTTCTGTCTTGGAAAACGGCCTTTTTAGTAGCCATAACATCTGCTAGGCGAGTTTCAGAACTTCAAGCTCTTTGTTCTGATCCTCCCTATTTGATTTTTCACAAGCATAGAGTTTCATTGAAATTAAACCCTGCATTTATACCAAAAGTGGCCTCCTCTTTCTGTATTCAACAAACTATAGAACTCCCTGTTTTTTTCCCAGAATTTTCTAATAACGCAGAATATACTTTGCATCAATTGGACGTACATAGACAACTGCGTTTTTATTTGAATAGAACCGCTCAAACGCGGAAATCAAATCAATTGTTTGTTTCCTTTGCAGTGAACAAATTGGGTCAACCAGTAACAAAAACCTCCATATCTAAATGGATTAAAGATTGTATCATTTTTATTTACTCACAGGCTAACAAAGACCTTCCCTTTCCAGTCAAGGCTCATTCTACCAGGGCAATGGCTACTTCCGTAGCTTTTCACTCCAAGTTATCAATAGATGATATTTGTGCTGCGGCAACCTGGACTTCTCCGCACACTTTCATTTCTCATTACAAATTGGATGTGGTTTCTCGAGGCAGAGCTTCCTTTGGTTCCACAGTTCTCAGGAGTGTGTTCCAATGAGCCACCCGGGATGTAGGTGCTAGGGACGCTGTCCCATCTGTTGTGAATGTAGGCGAGATAGGATCCCATTACATCTTTTAGTTATGTAATTACCATAACTTCGGATGTATGGGATCCATCTCGCCTACATTCATAAGTACCCACCTTCCTTCCCCCTTCCATTCGGATTTAGAGGAGCTGTAGTCTCTTTTTCTTGGAGATCTTTCTTGAAGAACTTTAGTTGGTTGTAGTGACTACTAATTTTTCTGTGTTTGCATGGATGTATGAAAGCGAACAAACAAGATCTGGGGAAGCAGGTGTAGTGCATCCTGGGATAGGGAGTAGCCCAGCCAATGAGAGACTTCGTGCTAGTGTATTAGTTGCCGAGTCGGAGCCGATGGATCGGCTCCGAACCCATCTGTTGTGAATGTAGGCGAGATGGATCCCATACATCCGAAGTTATGGTAAGTACATAACTAAAAGTTTCGCCCACTGGCGTCATGTGTTCCTAGATAGTTATCCTTCCACCTCCCAGGTATTGTAGGCTCTGGTAATCTACTCAAAATGCCCCTGAGACAGTGGGCTGATGAACATAGTAAATTTGAGCAGGTCCTACTTACCTGTAACAGTAGATGTGCAAATTTCTCAGTGGTAGCACCCACCTGCCGTCTTCCAAATTATGCATAAATGTGGTGGGTTTCAACCTTTTGGGGGGGAGCTTATAATATGGTATTTTGATTGGTTGTGCATTTACTCTTGCTAGACAGTTCTGGCTTCAGTTACTTTCCTCTCCTTTATAGATGCAAAAAAAAGCCTGAACACTTGCTTCCTGTCATGGCTGAAGGCTTCCCTCTCAGGATATGGTCAGCTGCTCAGCTGTCCCTGGATAAGAGATTGGGGGGTGGGGGCATGAACCTTAGAAAGCTAGCCAGTACTGGGTTGCCTATGCAGATAACCCAAAGTGCTGCTGAGGCAGTGAGGAATTCAGACATCTACTGTTACAGGTATAAAGGTAAGTCGGACTTGTGCAACTGTACTTTGTTCCCCACCATTCACACTGATTTTTCCAAAGTGTCATTTGACCTGTTTTGGGCTGGAGTGGGGTACCTATGCCACCACACCACACCACACACACACACACACACACACACACACGCGCACCTTTTTTTTGAGTTTTTAAGACCTTGGGTCCGTCTGACTCTAGATGATGATTGGGGGAATGTGCTTGCATACATACATACAGATATTATAGGCGTGGGCATTCATGCCCTTCTGGCATGCCAGTGTACAAAAACACTTGTTCCCATAGTAGGTGTGTCCAGTCTGCTGTTAAAAATATCTAAACTAGTACTTGCTTTAATGTAATTTGGTAGTCTGTTCCATGCATCAGCTACTCTGTCAGAGAACCAATTAGTAAACTTCTCATTCCTATAGAATCTTTTTTTTTTAATTGCGCCAAATCTTTTTGGTTCCCAATACCATGACAGGAATGTACCCCATTCCTAAGTCAAAGTATGATTAAAGTTCATGAAATTAGTATTTCACTCTTTGATGTCAGCCAGAAGTGCTCTTCGCAGCACCCGCAATGTGCCCATTGTTGACTCCTTCTGCAATCCATATGGAGTTGCGTGTATTGGTAACGTATCTAAATATGATTGTAGATTCTTTTTTATAAGATGCATTGCTCCTACTGCTATTGTGACTGTCTGGGTATCTTTCTTCCACATTGCTCTTGTTTCTGCCTGAAAATCCTGATATTTTATGACTTTGTCTGTTACGCAAGACACTGTAGTCACTGGGTGTGGCGAGATCAGTGCTACTTTTGCCTTCTTTTCATGGACCACTTTATCTGTTTTTTTTGCATCTATCTTTTGAACTGTTGATAATGGATGAACCCATGTGATGGAAACTTCATTTTCTGTGATGCTTTGTGACTTGTTTCCAGTGTTTTTCAGTCATTTCAGTACCGTAATGTTTACACAATCTCCAGTGCAACAATCTTGCCACATTATTATGCCTTTCAGTATACAGTCCTTCCGCCATTATAGGTTCATAGGTAGGTACTAGGCTATCGGCCCAAGGGTCTATGCAAGCCTAGCCAACAAGGTTCCCTGGCTTACGCCACCCAAGAAAGTTATTTTCCTGTGCCACTGACAAGCAGAGACACAGAAGTGATCCCCGGGGTGTATTTCCTATTTTCCATCCACTCATCAAGATTTTTCTTGAAGAGTGCTAATGAAGAACTTTGCTTGACATAGATGGGTAGCCTGTTCCAGAGTATGGGAAGTTTCTGGGATAGGAATTTATCCCTCCAGCATGTCCTGTTTATTGTGGTGACAAGGTTTAGGTCCCTAGAGCATGTAGCTCGGAGGGATTGGGATTTCTTTAGGTGTAGCATGTCCAACAGCCCTGGGTTTGACATAGTTTTATATGTTAGGCAGAGATCACCTCTGAGTAGGCGATATGCTACGGAGTAAAGCTGTTGTTTTTTGAGGCGGTCAGTGTAGGGCATTTGTTTGAGTCCAGTAATCCTCTTTGTGAGGTACTTCTGTGGCCTTTCCAGCTGCTGCAGATGTCTTGTGACGTACATTCCAAAAGGGGCGTTGTACTCTATAATAGGTCTAGTGAGTGTCGAGTAGAGGGGAACTATGACCTCTTCTTTTTTCCTGGATGAGAACCCTTTTATGATGAGGTGTGCCACGTAGAAGGACTTCCTGACTACTGTGGCGATGTGACTATCAAAGGAGAGACTACTGTCCACCTGGGTCCCAAGGTCTCTTATCATGCATTTGATGTTAAGTAGATTGCTGCCTATGTGGTAGTTCATGGGTACAGAGTTTTTACCAAAGGTGATGACACTGCACTTTTTGGCATTGAGCTTGAGGCCATGGCTCTGACATCAGGCATCTGTCTCAGAGAGGCCCTTCTGTAGGATGTTCACATCATTTGGGGACTTGACTATGGCTCCTAGTTTGCAGTCATCTGCGAACTTAGTTAGCCAGAGGCCTTCTGTGTTAGCCTGTACTTCAGAGAAGTAGATACCAAATAGGAGCGGTCCCAGGACGGAACCCTGTGGTACTCCACTTGTCACTGGTTTGAGGTCAGATTTGGAGTCTGCAACTTTTACAGTGTAGGTTTTGTCAGTGAGCCAGATGGCAGCCCATCTTGTGACGTAGGGATTTATGCCTAGTTTATTGAGTTTAGCTATAATTCCAGAATGGGGGATGGTGTCGAAAGCCTTGGCGAGGTCAAGGTAGGCTGTCTGAACCACTTTACCCTCATCTACGGCTTTGGTGACTGCCTCAAAGAAGTCGATCAGGTTCAGGAGGCATGATCTGCCTTTCACAAACCCGAACTGGCTGGGATCCAGAGTTTGGAGGTTACCAATGTCTTTGTTTGAGTTCCATGATGATACGTTCCATGGCTTTGCAGACCCGGCTCGTCAGGCTAAGTGGGGAGCCAGTTCATTCTGAAGTTTGTGTAAAACGCAGCCTGGGATGTTGTCCAGCATTTTTGGCTTTAGAGAGTGCCGCTTTCACCTGCGTAGTTGTGATTACAGGGACTCTGCATTCTTCCTGTATAGATATGGGCCCTTTAGGGGGTGAGGGGTGGTGAGGGGTGGTAAAATTAGCACTGAACCTATCTGCCAGGATGTTGGCAATATCAGTTGGTTCTGTAATTTTCTTGCCTTTGTGCTGTAACTCAGAGCAGATCTGGGTGTTGCCATTGAGATTCTTGACATAGCTATAGAATGCTTTGTGGTTGTCCTTGGAATTAGTGGCAATTTTATTTTCGTAGCTAGCTTTGGAGGATCTTATAAGGGATCTCATCTTCTTACTGAGGCTGACCAGGGAGCTCCTCCACTCATGGGATTTTACTCTTTTGCAACAGTTTTTTCCTTCTGTTGTACAGTTTGTTTATGGCAGGGGACCACCAGAATGGCTTCCTTTTTTTGGAGGATAGCATCTTGGTTCTGTTTGGGATAGCACGATCCATGCACTCATGTAGGTGCTTATAGAGCGCATTTGTGTAGGATTCAGCAGTTGTAACTGTATTGTCCATCTGCATGGGTGTCATGAAGTTCACTACTTCTGTCTTAAGAAGCATGAAGTTGGCTTTGGACAAATTTTTTGTGGGTGGGAGTGGGATGTGGATATCGAGGGTGATTAGCTTATGGTCGGATCGGACCAACGAGGAGTTGACTTCAGGTATGTCTCAACCAGCAACGAGGTGTGCGACTGTTTCCAGTTAGGTTTTACAAAACCTACATTTGTTTGTTTCTCCCACATGTTCAATGAATTTAGTAAACCAAGGTGTACGCAGCCCACTATCTTGGGCTGCCAATATTAACCTATCATCTCTTGCTGTGAATTTGTCTCTCCTTAACCGTTCCTGCATTCGTTCCTGATCAGTATGAGGTTCTTCCAGAAGTTTTCTATACTTGCAACTATATTTATGCATTTTCCACATTTCTTGCCTTCTCATCTGGTCCTTCACCTTATAGTCTTTCTTCTGTTTTTGATGCATTCAGTTGCTACCCGGCTTTTTATCTACTTCTGATTTGATTTCCATTCCTGCTTGACGCCGATATGCTTCTGCTAGATTAAGCATAGAAGTCATCTTAGATTTATTTTCCTCATGTTTCAAAACTTTCACTGCATTTGGTTCTTGTGAGGTCCGCAGATGTGTGGAGTCCCACAATCAATTTCAAGGAGGCCCATCTCTTCTTCAGAATGGGGAATATATAATCTTGGTATCCATTGATTTTTTTTATAAATCATTTGGTGAGCATGAATCCTCCTTGTTTTTCTATCTAATCTATGCAACACGTTTTGGGACCAGTCAGTCACTCCAAAACTAAGTTAGGACAGGAAGAGCAAATTGGTTTATAGCGTGGATTTTGTTCCTAGATGTCAGTGCTGTATTTCTTACTAAGTTTTATTTGCATTTGTTTTTTTTGTTGATCCTTCATAGATTCCCAAATATTTATACACTCCCTCTTGCTCAAGTTGTTTTATATCGCATTCTTGCCCCAAACTGAGGTTTTCCTGGTGCTGCAGTTTTCCTGCTTTTAAAGGTTGCTTTTGCACATTTATCAAGACCAAATGACATTTTATATCTGAAAAAGTTTTGACAACTTGCAGTTGTGCTTTCGGTTCCTCATCTGAGCTATACAGTTTTAAATCATTGACAAAGAGAAGATAAGTCTTTATATATTTTTGTGTTCTAGGAGCCAAGTTATACCCATGGCCTAAGTTGTTAAGTAGACCGCTTAATGGGTTAAGGGCAAGGCAGAATAGCAGCGGTAATGGTCACCCTAGAATAGCCCCCCTTTGAATTTTTATCCCTGGGATAATTTGTCCTTTATCGTGGCTTAGTTGCAAAGTGGTTTGTCACTGTAATGTAGAGGATTAGTGTAGGGGTGTATCTTGTACATTTTTAAGCACTCTTATCCATGAATGTGGGATACTATCAAATGCTTTTTTGTAGTCAGTCCATGCCATACTTGGATTCTTCCCCTTTCTACAGTTCTCCACCATGACTTTATTTACCAACAGCTGATCCTTTGTTCCATACGACTTTATTTTATTGCCCTTTTGTTCTACTGCCATAATTGTGTTTTGTTCTACTGCCATAATTGTGTTTTCTTCTAAGTGACTATAAGCTATCTCGGCATAATTTCCGATGTATAGTTTATATGTTATTGGAAGGCAAGTTATTGGCCTGTAATTTTTAGGGTAGCTTGCAGGTTCACTCTTAAGTAGGAGCATTGTTTTTCCTGTTAGCCAGGTTGGTGTCTGTTCAGGGTGTGCATATAAATAGTTCTCACTCATGGCTAAATCTTCATACAAAGATGTTAATACTTTAAACCAAAAGTTAGGTACTGCATCTGGGCCTGGGGTTTTCCATTTAGAGGCTTTTCTTAACTTTGTTTCAATTTCTTTGGCTGTTGCTTCATCCCATTTCATATCCTGTACCTTTAAACTTCTTATTCTTTATTTTACTTCTTCTGTCCATTTAGCTTCTATGTGTTCCACAGGATCTTCATAGATACTTCTCCAAAATGTATCTATCTCTTCTTTTTTGGCAGTCTTTCAGTTCCTTTTACCTTGTTACACGATTCTGTTTAAAACTTTTTTGGGTCATCAGTAAATTGCTTATTTTGTACTTTTATGTGTATCTTTTTCCACCTGTGCTGAGATTTACAGTAGTGCATGATAGATCCTGGTCTGTTCTAATACTGCGCATTGCTTTTATCACATCCATCTTTCTTAGTATTTTTGTTGATCTGTTCCATCTTGTGTATTCTTCTAACAATGACACTTCTTGTCTTAATTTCTTTATAGCATACCTCTCAACCTCTTAGTGCAAGAAACAAAATGGGGGGGACAAAAGCCCTAAATTAGGGACAGATTTTAAATACTACTCTTGTAAACTTAGAAAGTTGCTACAGTAACAGTGTTTGTGTTAAAATACATTTTCTGAAGGATTTGAAGTCTGAAATTCAAATGTATGTCATTATTTGGTGACTTCAATCCTCCGATCATACCAGTGATTTGCCAGAAAAACTACAATTTTTTTGAGGAACACACCAAAAATATGAGACTAAAATCCGGACATTCTGCGAAAATCTAGGCAGTTGTGAGATATGCTTTATAGATGTTCATGTTTCACTGTTGCAGTCCTCACACTTAGGTTATCTGCCTGCAAGTAGCCCTCAGTCGGCCCGAGTACCAGAGACTTAGTATTTCTGTGTCGGTTGCTGTCAGTCCAAGGCTGATGTCAGGTCGTCAGGGGTATAAAAACAGGCAGCCGATGCTATTACATCAATTTTTCTTGCCAAGGAGCCCGAAGCAGAAGCAGTTCGCACGTGTGCCAATCGGCCACTACCTGAGTTTTTTTTCCGAATTGAATCATCCTGAAGTCTTCTAAAGCGAAGTACCCCATTGGGGATCCTTTTTTTCTTGCTATAAACGATGTCAGAAAAAGTTAACAATTGTCTCGCCTGTGGAAAGCAAATACCACACCGAGATTTCCATTTTTACTGTGTCACCTGTTCAGGCCCAGACCACGACGTACCTCGCTGTCAGTTTTGTGCCTTGTTCAGCGCCCGAACTATTCGTAGTCGGGCTCTTATTGTCGCTAAATACTTTTGATGTTCGTGTTACACTGCTGCAGTCATTACACTCGAGTTATCCTACCATCAGGCGGTCCCGCAGTCGGCCAGAGTTCCAAAGTCTTGGTCCGGCGTCGGTTGCTGCCGCCTCTTCCCTGACGTCAGTGCGCCAGGGGTATATAAGAAGCATCCGACGCCATTTTCTTCAGTCTTTCTTGCCGCACTTTGCCCGAAGCAAAAGCAGTTTGCAAGTGCCAGTCGGCCGACGACTGAGATTTTCGAAGTCGAATTTCAGATCCGAAGTCTTCAATAAAGCTAAGTACCCCGTTGGGGAAACTTTTTCCTTGCCTCAGACCGATGTCAGAAAAAAGTTAATAATTGTATTTCTTGTGGGAAGCAAATACCTCATAAGGACTTCCACTCTTACTGTATTCAATGCCTAGGCCCTGATCACAACGTCACTAGTTGTTGGTTTTGTGCTAGATTTAACAAACGCACTATAAAATGACATTTTGATTTTGCTTTGCACTACTTTGGCCGAAGTTTCAATTATACAATGCCGTCGGAACAACCGACGACCGCAATTCTTAAACGCAAAGACAAGGATAAAGACAGGCATCCGAGGTCCAAAACCGACGACGAAGCCTCTTCTAGGCCGTTCGCCTGTTCTCAGTAAGGTACTTTCGTAGCCCCTGACACCCGCTACCTCAGAGCCACAGGCCGCCTCCGACTCCCATGTGGAGACAACTAGGCCTCTGGAAACTCAAGGTATTGGGCCAACGGTAACTAATCCCTCAGATGGGTCCAGAGCCGCTGAGCAGGCATTGGCTTCTGAGGGTGTTTTCAGACCTTCACAACTTACCATTAAAGACAAAGAAGCAAGTACAGCATTCTCCTGGACAGTCCTCCATGCCTAAGAAACAGATGCTCAAAATGGCCGAAAACCTCATTATTCTAATCGGGGGTTCCCACCCCCTCCTGAGAAAAGGCCTGGGTAGGATACAGACTGATTCCTCTGATCAAGTTTCCATTTCTTCTGATTCCTCTTCAGATCAGGGATACTCTCTACCCCCCTATGAGGACTCTGATGCTGAAGAATCTATCCTTTCAGCCTCTCCTCCTGAGGATTACTCTTTTGGGGAAACTTTACATACCATGAGGGAGCATTTCCATTGGGAAAGTCAGGATTATTCAGAATCCAAGAAAAGGCTCGGGGACTTCCTTTTATTGCCTCAGCACAGGCCCCTGGCTATTCTGCCTGTGTTAGATATTGTGGATGATGTGTTGACTGAATCCAGCTTATCTCCTGATTCTTTGCCCCCTGCACCAGCCAAGCCAGATGGGTATTATAGAGTAAAAACAAATAAACGATAATTGTTGAAAAAACACTATAAAATAGTACTAAGCGCTTTTACCCTTTAAAACATAAGGGCATCTTCAGAGTACTTTTAAAAGCTTGTGCTTTCTGCTTTTAAATAAATAGCCAGTACCTAAAAACTTCTTTGATTGGTTATGCAATTAAATTCAAACAATTAAATATTAAATTAAATAGATATAAAGCTTAGAAGAACCTTTTTAAAAATATATAAATATATATATATATATATATATATATATATATATATATATATATATATATATATATACATACATAAAGTGTTTGTATATAATATAAAATTCATAACATATATTGCCTCGCTACACCTAAAAGAATCAGATAAACTTTAAAAAGGAATTGATGCACAATACATATAGGTAAAACATACATTTAAACCGACTGAACTGTTATCTAGTAAGCTGTTTCTATATATATATATGCACACATGTCATAACAATAATATATATACCTGTAGTTAAACAAAACCTATTTTTCTTAAATTTGTCACTAAAAAGTTTCATTTATAAAGAATTAATAAATGTAAAACAAATGTGACTATAGTCCTTTTTAGTAGAATGTAAAAAAATGTCTCATCATAAATACTAAAAACAAATAAATAATGTTAAAGTACATTTGATTAAACCATATTGTTTGCTTAAATAACATAAGATTTGAGTTTTAAAATACTTGCTATAGAAATTTGACCATTAATACCAGGAAATGAACCTGCATTTCATCTCAACTGCCAAAGACATTCTCTGGCTTCTAGTAAAGCATTTAAATCACCACCTTTTTGTCCATCTGTAGGAATTCTATCTATGACAAAGAATATAAATCTCCTAAAATTATGACATTTAGTACTATGGACGTATAATGAATTCATAATTCTTTTATTTTTAATATCTCTATTGTGTTCCATTACACATTCCTTCAGTTTCCTTTTAGTTTTACCTACATAAAATGCTGGGCATGATATACATGTAGCTAAGTAAACCACCATTTTTGTGTTGCAGTTGCAGTATCCTGCACATTTAATCGATTTTCCATATCCTTGAACCATAACATATGGTCCATCATTGATAAACTTGCAACATTTGCAGAAACCACACTTATTCATTTTTGACATGTTAAATGTCTGTTCCCTACTATTGTATTCCATGTATTCCTTTAAATTCATACCACGGCTGAAGCTAACCTTAGGAAAAGGCCCTATTGTATGGTAAAACTCTTCTTTGTTAATAAAAGCACTCGTCCAACTATCTTTCAATATTTTAACAATTCCTTCTGATTGTTCATTGTATGGTAGAATGAAGGCATCTCGTCTGTTAATACCTATATTTTCATTCTGTTTGATACATAAACCAAACTTAATAATAGGTCTGAATGTAGTGTTCCTTTTCTTTCTAACTTCATCTTTCAATTGTTTTAATAAATTTAGTGGATATCCCCTGTCCAAAAACATATTGTTAAGAACTTCTAATTCCTGCTCAAATCTGTCATCCTCACTAACAATACGTGATAATCTTACCATTTGCCCCTTCACAAGATTCTTTTTTTGAAAATGTGGGTGGCAACTGCTGTAATGTAATAAAGAATTTGAGTAAGTCTTTTTTCTAAAAATGTTGGACTCTATTGTACCATTCTTATCATAGAAAAAGATATCCAAAAATTTGCATGTTTTACCCTGTATGTGACTAGTAAATTTTAAAAAAGATGATGTAGTGTCAAGAAATTGGATAAAGTCATTGAGCTTTTCAGGAGACCCCTTCCAAAATAAAATAATGTCATCTAGGTATCTTGCATAAAAGGTAATGTTAGACCAATAGTTAGATGTAAAAATACAATTAGTCTCCCATTGGGCTAGTACTAAGTTAGCATATATGGGTGCACATCTGATATATGATGAGACATTTTTTTACATTCTACTAAAAAGGAGTATAGTCACATTTGTTTTACATTTATTAATTCTTTATAAATTAAACTTTTTAGTGACAAATTTAAGAAAAATATGTTTTGTTTAACTATAGGTATATATATTATTGTTATGATATGTGTGTGTGTGTATATATGTATGTATATATATATATATATATATAGAAACAGCTTACTAGATAACAGTTCAGTCGGTTTAAATGTATGTTTTACCTATATGTATTGTTGTGTATCAATTCCTTTTTAAAGTTTATCTGATTCTTTTAGGTGTAGCGAGGCAATATATGTTATGAATTTTATATTATATACAAACACTTTATGTGTATATATATATATATATATATATATATATATATATATATATATATATATATATTTATATATTTTTAAAAAGGTTCTTCTAAGCTTTATATCTATTTAATTTAATATTTAATTGTTTGAATTTAATTGCATAACCAATCAAAGAAGTTTTTAGATACTGGCTATTTATTTAAAAGCAGAAAGCACAAGCTTTTAAAAGTACTCTGAAGATGCCCTTATGTTTTAAAGGGTGAAAGCGCTTAGTACTATTTTATAGTGTTTTTTCAACAATTATCATTTATTTGTTTTTTGTTGTTTGTGGACAATAAATCCTGACTGAGTGACCTCCGTGAGCCTTTTTATGATTTACAAGTTTATACAGTTACATTTTCTTCAATTTTTGTGAAGGGCACAGGATTGTTCGCTTGG
The DNA here is from genome assembly GCF_019279795.1 of Protopterus annectens. NCBI lineage: Eukaryota > Metazoa > Chordata > Ceratodontiformes > Protopteridae > Protopterus > Protopterus annectens. The sequence goes on along the minus strand of NC_056725.1, from coordinate 1,664,494,876 downwards.
CGAGGGTTGTTTGGTCCGCTATACACAGCATTGGATTATTTAATTTTTTCTTTGCTACACCAAAGAGTTGGACTGAAAAGTTTTCATGGAGCAGCTACTTAAACAACATCTAGAAGCCACACAACGTTTATTAACGGCCATACAGGAGCAATGTTTTAATATGCAACAAGAGTGTAATGTCACTTTAACAGAGACCCAGGAACAAATATTCACGTTACATTCAACGCCTGGTGCTTCCCCAAACCGTCCGTCTGCTAGTAATTGTTCATCCGGTTTAATTGGAGGAGGAAATAACAGCAGTACAAGAAACCAAAAGGCAGCTTTTCCACCTTCGAACCCTGTGCTGAACACTGGAGACGACAATAAGGTACTGTTTAACAATAACAAAAAATGTTATACCAATTTAAAAGACATTTTACAAGCTCCTAGTTTTGCAACTGTTGTAAAATCTAATATCAAGGACATGGGTAGTTTTAACCAGCAATATGTGAGAGTGTTCAATCTCGCCGTTTGTTTTTACACACGGGTTCGGAGCCGATCCTCGGCTCAGAGTCGGCCGCATAGCAAAGCTCTGCATCTAAGAGAAGCTCGAGACCAGGCTATATCCCACAATCCTCCCTGCCATTACTCCGATCTAGTTTGCCGCTGCAACAGGTCACATCGCGTCAGAGAGCTCAGACCAGAGTTTTAGAATTGACAGATAAGATAGTATTTGTTTTTTGCTTCTTTTAGTCTAAAAGTTATAGTTTTTTGTTGTGAATAATTGTATTTTATTTAAAATAGTGTGGGTGTGTGTATCTAGTTATTTTGTCAGTTTATTTCTATAGGTTTCCCTTTGAGGCCTACCTCCTTCTAACTTCTAACTCTCTTTTATATTTTTTTTTACCTCACTTAGTATGTTTGAAAAAGCTAAAAGTGGGTTCAAAAGGTGCCAGTGTGGACAGAAAATGTCCATCACTGACCACCACACCTCCTGCGTCTACTGTCTTGGCCCTCTCCACTTGCAAGAGGATTGCTCCATTTGCCATTCCTTCAGTGGGAGGGTCATGACAGATAGACACATGAAACTTATTGATAGGGGGCTTCTTAAGCCTGCTTTTCAAGAAGCCTTGGACAAGTCGGACCAGGCTTCTAAGTCTTCGAAGGGGTCGAAGATGTCGGAGCCCATGTCATCGGCCCAGTACATCTTCCAAGGTTCGTCGCCGTTCCACAGACTTCGGGCCGAGGCCGAACGCTTGTCTCTCACTGAGCCCCAGGTCTTGGAACCGTGTCGGAACTACCGCCACCATCGATTCTTCGGTCGGTGCCATCTTCGGCTCCTTCGACCCGTTCTTCCAGACCACTTTCTGATATTGATGTGGATCGTGTCGTGCAGAAACTGATTGAGAACACGGCTCTTTCCAGGTTGATTGCAGTTTCCTCCCAGTTGGTGTCGAAACTAGAAGGCCTCCCTTTATCTCCAACAGGTCCTCCTTCGAGACCCATCCAGTCTTCGGAGCCGGAAGAGGATGAGCCGATGATAGTGGAGCCATCGGTGCCGAAACCGTCCATAGCACGATCGACACCACTTACCTCGACTCCATCGGAACCGATAGGTGAGTCTCTGAGTCGACTATCTCTCCTTGGTTCCGTGACCGAGAGTCGTACCGACCTTTCGGTGCCGACTCTCCCTCTCAGGGCCTCGGCGCAGATTGGCTCGGCTCCGTCCTCGGGGTCGAGACCCGTGGGCCCCGTGTCTCGGATTCTTCCATGTTCTTCGGAACCGGGAGAGTCCTCGCCCGAGGTTCAGGGGCCTTTGACCTCATGAGGAAGGTTTTGTCTACACAGACAACCACTACATCGGACGATCTTCTCCCTCCCTAAGGAGCCGCTCTCTGTTTCTGTTCCCACGACATCCAAAGCGTGGAGCACCATTGTCTCAGCCATCCCTAGAGGATGCCCCCTGTTCCTCTGAGGCCTCACCTGAATCCCCCTCCGATGAGGTCCCGAGGAAAAGATTGTGCAAGAGGAGGCACTTAGACTCCCCACAGGAATCTTTAACGTCTGACACTGACTTGGAGGAGTCAGAGGGGTCCCCAAAATCACCCTCCGAAGATGTCTCATTTGCGGACATATTGGAGATATTAAAACAGAGGGGTGATTGGCAGTCCCTAGCCCCCACTGAGGACGAGTCAGTGTTTCTGAAGGCATTTGGTGCTCAACCTTCTACCTCCTGGGTTACTCCGCCCTTCGATGAGTTAATGAAATTAATTGCTCGAAGGGCGTGGGAGACACCGGACACAGTGGAACCGGTCCCTAGAAAGCCAAGTAAGTTCATTACTGCCCCCCAGGACAAGACTTACCTAACAAAAGGAGTCCCCGTTGACGCTATGGTGGTGGCAGCAGCCACTAAAAAGGAGATGTCGGAATCTTCCTCTTCTGTTCATCCTCCTCATAAGGATTCTAGGACTATGGACAGATACGGAAGCTGCTTTTTAGTTCAGCGACTTTTTCCATGCTCGCTAAACTATTTGACACATTTTACACGACTACAGAGGGATCTCATCAAGGAGCTGAGAGATACCCTCCAGGGTAACACAGATGCTGCTGTTTCAGATAAGGTGACAGCACAACTTAACACCCTTACCTCCGTAGTGAACTCGCCCATGAGGCTCATCTCAGTATGCGGCTGAAGGGTCGAGTAGGGCTGCAGCTTCAGCGATTGCTCTACGAAGACAATCCTGGATGCGGCTGTGCTCTTTATGGAAGCCTTCAAGTCTTCTTTGCCAATGCCCCTTTGATGGTGCCACTCTTTTGGGCCCAAAGTGAAAGAGACATTAACTCGGTGTGAGCAAGAAGGAACGACTCTGTCTGCTGTCGGAGTCCGTTTTCCGTTCCATCCAGACCGCACTCCCAAAGGGCAACGAGGCGGAAAATGTGGTTCCGAGAACTCAGGCATCTTTCCAGGCCACACAGAGTGAACCCCCAGAGGCAGAGGGGGCAGACAGGAAGACGCCGCCCTGGCGGCAGAGGGGGTCCGCAGAACCAAGGCGACAGGGATACTATCCCTGGTAAGCCTTTCCAGCACTCCTGAATGGAGGCCCGACTGTCCTGCTCTGGAGGCAGTCGGGGGTCGCTTGGCTTTATACCCACAGGCCTGGCAAACTCTCACCTCAGACTCCTGGGTAAAAAGCATTGTAACCAGAGGATACAAAATACCCCTTATGTCAACTCCACCCCAACACAGAAGGTCTCCAGATGTGCCACCCCGTCTGCGAGGCCAAGCAGCAATAGAAATTTCAAAGCTGCTCAAAAAAAGTCCAGCCAGTCCCGGCGGACCAAAGAGGATCCGGAACTTACTCAAGGTTCTTTTTAGTTCCAAAAAAGACAGGGGACTGGAGACCCATTTTGGATCTCAGCAATCTCAATACCTTCATGAAGAAGGAAAAGTTCCGGATGGTCACGCTTCAATCGATCCTTCCATTTTTACAGAAGGATGACTGGATGTGCTCAATAGATCTCAAGGACGCATACTACCACATCAAGATGGCCAGACCGTCCAGAGATCACCTGCGCTTCCGGCTGGGAGTCAGTCATTTTCATTTTCGAGCCCTGCCCTTTGGGCTCACCTCAGCCCCCAGGGTATTCACCAAATGCATGGCAGTGGTAGCATCTCACTTGAGATGTCTAGGATTCCGGGTGTTTCCCTATCTGGATGACTGGCTCCTCACCGCCACCACCGAGCGTCTCCTCATACAAGCAAGGGACTATACAGTCAACCTTTGTTCCCACCTAGGGATTTCCATAAACTTCAAAAAATCTGTCTTATTGCCCTCGCAGCATATTTCATTTATCGGAGCGGACCTAGATACCCGTTTAACATTAGTAAAGCTCCCTCAAGTAAGGGCTTCATCCCTCAAGGAACAGGTTCTTCTTCTGCTGCAATGCAGGAAAGCCCCGGCCAAATTGGTGTTGAAAGTTTTGGGTCTCATGGCAGCGTCCCTCATTGCGATTCCCATGGGAAGGTTGCACATGAGACTCCTCCAATGGCTACTGTTCACTCAGTGGTCATTCCAACAGTTACCCCTAAAGTACGAGATCCTGATAACGGATTCCTGCAAACGGGACCTCTCATGGTGGATGTCCAGCCAGGACCTCATCATGGGTCGTCCATTTGTTCTACCAAATCCGACAGCCACTATAACCATGGACGCTTCCCTGATAGGGTGGGGGGGACTTTTTCAGGGAAGAACAGTCCAAGGGGAATGGTCCGACATAGAGTACAACCTGCACATAAATGTTCTAGAAATGAGGGCGGTGTTCCTAGCGTTGCAACACTTTCAAACCCTCCTACCTCTAGGGACAGTAGCAGTTCAGACAGACAACATGTCTGTAGTCTGGTACATAAACAAACAAGGGGGAACCAAATCTTACCCATTATGCAGAGAGGCCATGAGAATTTGGCAATGGGCAGAGTCCACGGGTCGCTTTCTGATAGCAACGCACATCCCGGGGTCATCCAACGTCATTGCGGACAGGTTGAGCAGAGCCATCCTGTTACCTCACGAGTGGTCCCTCAAACTACAAGTGGCGGAGAGAATTTTCCGCAAATGGGGCCAGCCTTGCTGCGATCTATTCGCCTCCCCAATGAATGCCAAATGCAGAAGCTATTTTGCCCTTCTACCCCCTCCAGGGGATGTCCCCAGGGACGTACTGATACACGATTGGCCCCCGGGTCTCCTATATGCATTCCCGCCTATTCCCTTGATTGCCAGATTTCTCCAGAAAGCCATGAACCTGGAAAGGACAATTATGCTCATAGCCCCATTCTGGCCTCGACAGATATGGTTCCCCTTTCTTCGAGCCCATCTATCAGAAGAACCTTGGATCCTGGACCCTGGACCCAGTACCAGATCTACTGACGCATTCGTCGGGAGTTCTTCACCCGTCTCTTCTATCCCTCAAACTAGCAGCTTGGCTGCTCCACTTCCCCGCATAGCCAGGTCTGATCTTCTTTCTCCGGCAGTGCAGCGCATTTTGGATGTTCTTCATCTCACATTGCTGCAGTCCTTACACTTGGGTAGTCCGCTGTCCTCGGTCGGCCCGAATATCAAAGTATAAGGCTGACGTCGGTCAAGGCGCATTTGACTGACATCAGGACGTCAGGGTACAAATGCGCATGACCGACGTCATATCCTCAGTCTTTTTTGCCGCATGGTCCGATGCAGAAGCAGTATTGCAAGTGCCGGTTGGCGTTCTGAAATTTTTCGTTTTCGGAGTTTTGGACCGAGTCAAAGTTGGCTAAGTACCCTGTTGGGGAATATTTTAGTTTTTTCTTGCCTCAGTGGTTTACCGGATGTCAGAAAAAGTGAATAATTGTATTTCTTGTGGGAAACCGATACCGCATAGAGACTATCATACTTTGTGTATTCCTTGTTTAGGGCCTGAGCACGACGTTGTTGGGTGTCGCTCTTGTGCTAGATTCAATAAGCGCACTATAAAGAGGAGATTAGATTGTGCCAGGTTAGTCTTTGGGAAGCGGTGCAATTATAAAATGCCGTTGGATGCTCCGACGCCTGCTTCTTCGAAGAAGCGCAAGGACAAAGCAGTGAAGCCTAGGCTAGAAGAACCGTCCGTACCGGACGCCGGTTCTTTAGAGGTGTCGGTGGAGCCGGTGGTTCCACCGGAGGTTTCTTTGGGATCCCAGGGAGAGACCTTGTTATTGCAGGATGTGGCCTCTCAGGAGGCAGGTCAGGGTGATGGGGCTTCTCAGGTTACTATACTCCCCTCCCTGCCTAGGGTGGTTAGGCCCTCTCCTTCTGTTTCCAAGGCTTCTCCTAGAGGCAGGCCAGGTTTAGCTTCTGTTGGTGTCACCCCTAGTTCTTCTGGAACTGTGCCCAAGAAGCATATGCTTAAAATGGCAGAAGATTTGATTACTTTGATTAGGGGTTCTTTGCCCCCTCCTGATAAGAGACCTAGGGTGGAGCCTGAGCTAGGGAGTTTTGAGCAGGCTTCGGATGTTTCAGAGTCTTCGGCTGAAGACTTGCAGGAGTATTCTCCTTATTCTGATTCTGATGTGGATGATTCTACTCCTTCTTCTGCTTCTCCTCCTGAGGATTTTTCTTTTTCAGAAACTCTTCATTCCATGAGGGAGCATTTTAAGTGGGAAGGTCAGGACTTCTCTGATTCTAGGAAAAGGCTTAGGGAATTTTTGTTTTTACCCCAGCATAGGCCTTTGGCTATACCTCCTGTTTTGGATGTAGTGGAAGATGTTTTTACAGAGGCTTCTCTTAATCCTGATTCTTTGCCTCCGGCTCCTGTTAAACCGGATAGGTATTACAGGGTGCCTGAAGTTCATAAGTATCTTTTAAGAGTCCTAGGGCAGACCCAGAAACTGTTAGCCAGGGGCCTAAAGGTGTTAAGGCTTCTGTTGTCAAGAATCCGGTTCCTGCAGATAAAGAAGCCAGGGCCTTGGATAGATGGGGAAAGAAAGTTTATACTTCTTCCACTCTAGCTATGAGGGCTTTGAATTGCCAGTTTCACATGTTAAAATACCAAAACTATCTCCTTTCACAGTTGAAGTCTAAGGTTGATGCTCTGGCGGAAGGTATTGATTGTAAAGAGTTACAAGATTTAGTACATGTTTCTGAACAGGTGGGTAAGCATTCTTTGCAATGTGGTTTTGATGCTGTACAGGCCTCTTCTAGGGTGGCTGCCACTGGGTCAGTTCTTCGCAGGCACGCCTGGCTGAGGGATCAAAATTTATCTGACCATGTTAAAACAAGGATTTTAGATGCTCCTTTACAGTCTGATGTGTTGTTTGGTTCTCCTGTTGAGGCAGTTTTAAAGAAAATGGAAGACAAGGCTAAGTCTATGCAGACTGTTAAAGATTTTTTGCAGGTTCAGCCTCCAAAGTTTAGTAGAAATTGGCCTGCTAAAGGGTGGACGTATCCTTCTTATGATTCCCAGTCTAGGGGTAGATCTAGACGTGGTAGGGGCAGAGCTCAGGGCTCTTTCAGGCCTAGAACAGGGAGTTCTCCTGCGCAGTCTTCAGGTGAGGGCAGGGGTCAGTCCTTTCATAAACAGACCCAATGACCTACCTTTTCAGCTGCCAGAGCCTTCTCGTCTGGCAGCACCTTTGGGAGGAAGGTTGGCACTTTTCAAAGAAAATTGGAGTTTAATTACCCAAGACAGATGGGTATTGGATATCATACACCACGGTTACAGGTTTTATTTCCATACCTTGTCTCCTTTCAAAGGCATGCCAGACGTTCCTCCTCAACAAAGAATAGAGGCTCACAAGCAAATTTCTATGTTACTTCAACTAGGGGCCATACAGCCGGTCCCTATGCCAGAAGTGGGCCTAGGATTTTATTCTCGCCTGTTCCTAGTACCAAAGAAGGGGAACACGTGGAGACCAATTTTGGATTTATCTATCCTCAACACTTATCTGGACATTCCCAAGTTCAAAATGTTGACGTTACAACAGCTTTTACCTCTGCTGGGCAAAGATCATTGGATGGTAACTTTGGATCTCAAGGAGGCTTACCTTCATGTTCCTATCAGACTAAGTTGCAGGAAGTATCTGCGTTTTCGAGCCGGGACTTCTCACTATCAGTTCTCTGCATTGCCCTTTGGCTTATCTACTGCGCCCAGAGTGTTCACGAAAGTTCTGGCTCCAGTGATAGCTTTCTTCAGGCTAAAAGGAATACAGATCTATCCTTATTTGGACGACTGCCTGATTCTGGATCAAGGAAGGGAAGAGCTTCTTCATCATTTGGAATATGTGATAGCAGTGCTAAGATGCCTGGGGTATTCTGTGAACGAAATAAAGTCCAGTCTAGTACCCTCTCAGGACATGTGCTTTCTGGGTGTAAGACTGAATACAGCATCCCAGATGGCCTTTTTAACCCCGGACAAACAAAAGAATCTTTCCCTTTACTTCCATCAACTATCTCATCAGTCCGGTCTGACTGCAAGGACAGTCCTTCAAGCCTTAGGGTTCATGGCATCTTGTATTCTGGTGCTTCCCAATGCCAAACTGCATATGAGGAAGCTGCAATGGTATCTCAAAAATGTATGGACACAGCACTGCCAGGATCTGGACACTGTCATTCAAATAATACCTTGCATTCAAAAGGAATTTTTGTGGTGGGCTCAGGAATGTCACCTAAACAAGGGACTCTCTGTGACCCGGCCAGAGGCGAGTCAGATTTTAACGACAGATGCCTCAGACAAAGCTTGGGGAGCTCATCTAAATGGAAAGTGGATACAAGACAAGTGGCCTGCCAGACTACAACATCTACATATCAACCTGAAGGAGATGTTGGCAGTCCAATTTGCATTAATAGCTTTCAAGGATTTACTTCTTCCAGGGCAGGTGTTGATTCTAACAGACAACACAACTGTCATGTGGTACATCAACAAGCAAGGGGGAACACATTCTTATCCTCTGTGCAGGCAAGCAATGATTTTGTGGGAGACTGCTCTCAGTTTACAGCTCAATCTTCAGGCAAGGTTTCTGCCAGGAGCACAGAACTCCTTAGCAGATGTGTTGAGCAGACGAATTATGGATCCCCACGAGTGGAAATTGGATCCTCATGTATTTCAGAAATTGACAGTGTCATGGGGAACTCCAGACATAGATCTGTTCGCTTCTCCACTAAACCATCAGCTGCCAAAGTATTGCACAAAAGGTTTCATCCCACAGCTTGGAAAGTGGATGCTCTTTCTTTCAATTGGAGCAATCTTCATGTGTATGCCTTTCCACCTCTGCCTCTCCTCCCAAAGGTACTTCTAAAGGTCAGACAGGACAAGCCAAGGATGATTTTAATAGCTCCAGATTGGCCTCGACAGCACTGGTACCCATTACTGAGAAGTCTGGTACGGAAGCCTCCATGGCCTTTGCCTTCGATTCCACACCTGTTGTCACAGGAGGACAGCCATTTGCTCAATGTCAAACTTCACTCTCTTCACCTAACAGCCTGGCATATTCTGTTTTGAACCATAGAGGGTCTCAACTTCCTCAACAAGTTTTGAATGTGATTTTGGAAGCTAGAAGGCCTAGTACAAGGAAAGTGTACGCAGATAAATGGGATGAGATTTTTATTTTGGAGTGCAGCAAAGGATTTTGATGTTTCTGAGCCTAATTTAAGTGTGGCTCTTCAATATCTTACTGAGTTACTGGACAAAGGTTTGTCCTTCTCTTCTATTAAGGTTCATGCTGCAGCAATTTCAGCTCACTATGAATTTGACCCTCCATTGTTTTCTCATCCTTTGTTCAAGCAATTTCTTAGAGGGGCAAAGAATATAAGACCCCCACGTAGAGCTCCTACTCCTGCTTGGGATCTCAATTTTGTGTTGGAGAAACTCACTCTACAACCTTTTGAGCCTGCAGCTACTTCTGAGTTGAAATATTTATCATGGAAGACTGCCTTTTGTTGGCCATTACCTCTGCAAGAAGGGTTTCTGAATTACAGGCCCTTATGGCGGTTGAGCCTTTCTTGATTTTCCATAAGGATAGGGTATCTTTACGCACTAATCCTTCCTTTATGCCTAAGGTGGTTTCTAGTGTGGCTTTAAACCAAACTATTCATTTGCCTACTTTTTATGCAAATCCCCAAAATAAAGGGGAAAAGATTTTGCACACTTTAGATGTACACAGGCAGTTGCGATATTATTTGGACAGAACTAAAGGGTTCAGGCAGTCTCAGCAGTTGTTTGTTTCTTTTGCTTTGAGTTCTCAGGGCAAGCCTGTGTCAAAACAAACTATTTCTAAGTGGATTGGGTTTTGCATTGCTTTCTGTTATTCCCATCATGGCAAGGAGATTCCAGCTGGGATTAGGCCTCATTCCACTAGGGCTACTGCCACTCGACAGCCTTTTGAGGGGAGTGGCAACCAAGGATATTTTGGAGGCAGCTACTTGGAGTTCAGTGCATACTTTCTCTAGGCATTATCACCTACCACTTTACTCTAAATCCAGGGCTGGTTTTGCCACTGCTGTTTTGCAGGGCATTTTGGCAGCTCCTGCTTCCTTGTAGTTTGGCCATCCTCCCTTACCTCTGCTTTGGGATTCTACCCAAGTGTAAGGACTGCAGCAATGTGAGATGAAGAACATAGTACAGTTTTGTACCTACCATAAATGTAGATGTTCAAGATCCACATTGCTGCAGTCCAATTTACCTCCCTCCTTCCCTCTGTAGTTTGAGGTGGTTGTGTGGGTTGGGTTGTAAATATTGTGTATATTGTATATATTGTACATATAATTAGTGCAAGGGTGGTTGGTTGTTTGCTGTCTTTTGGTTTTGACCTTTATGTTTAGGGTCTTCTGACATCTGGGGCAAGAAAAGACTGAGGATATGACGTCGGTCATGCGCATTTGTACCCTGACGTCCTGATGTCAGTCAAATGCACCTTGACCGACGTCAGCCTTATACTTTGATATTCGGGCCGACCGAGGACAGCGGACTACCCAAGTGTAAGGACTGCAGCAATGTGGATCTTCGAACATCTACATTTATGGTAGGTACAAAACTGTACTTTGCCTCTCATAAGGCTTCCACCACAAAACTTTACAACAGTAAATGGAAACGCTTTGTGTACTGGGCATCTAATCAACACTTGGACCCCTTGGTTGCTCCTTTACATAAAATATTAGAATTTCTTTCCATCCTTTTCCATGAGGGGGCCTCTACTTTTGGCTGCCATATCCAACTTTCATGTTGGTGAGAATGGTTCTTCTGTCATGTCCCACAGGCTTTGTAAAGCCTTTATGAAAGGTTCTTTCCATCTGCGACCTCCTGTCAGGGATCCTTTATTCCCATGGAATTTAAATTTGTTGTTGTCACAACTAATGTTACCACATTTCGAACCAGCTTCTTCTTGCCCCCTGAAATTTCTATCTTGGAAGACTCTCTTTCTTGTAGCAGTTACTTCAGCTCGGAGAGTTTCAGAGCTGCAAGCACTGTCTATTAAACCTCCTTACTTAAATTTTCACCCAGATAGAGTTTCTTTATGAACAAATCCGTCCTTCCTTCCCGAAGTATGCTCTGTCATTAATATTAATCAGTCCATTGAACTCCCCACTTTCTTTAAAAACCATACCAGTAAGCTGGAATATATGTTACACAAGTTAGATGTCCACAGGCAACTCAGATTTTATTTAGACAGGACTAAAGACTGCAGAAAAACAGATCAACTTTTTGTTGCATTTGCAGATAATGTAAAGGGCATGGCAGTTACAAAACGCACTCTTTCTAAATGGCTTACTGATTGTATAGCCTTTGTGTATTCTAAGTCAAACCAGGCCTTACCCGCCAAACCAAAAGGCCATTCTACTAGGTCCGTCTCCACTTCCTTGGCTCATGCAGCTCGCCTACCTTTGGACACGATTTGTGCAGCAGCCACGTGGTCTAAACCACATACTTTCATCACTCATTATAGGGTTGACAAAACCTCCAATGACAGGACATCCTTTGGTTCCACTGTGCTCAGGAATGTTCTTCCATGAGTCACTCAGGGTGATGGAGCTAGGGACGCTACCCGTGTGTAAAACAACGGCGAGATTGAACACTCTCACATAAAGAAGTTATGTTCTTACCATAACGCTCCATGTGCCGTGTTCATCTCGCCTTTGTTTTACATTCCCTTTCCCTCCCTCACGGTTTGGAAGAACGAGTAGGACTAGAGTCTGGTCCACATGTCTTACCTATTCCGGGTATCTTTCTTTACCCCTAGTTGGTTGTCAGTGAGATGGTGTCTCTGAATGTTTTCATTCATAGCAGTTTGTAGCCTGGATACATTAGGATTATTAATTTTTTTCTGGTTTGCTTGCAAACTAGATCTGAGTAATGGCAGGGAGGATTGTGGGATATAGCCTGGTCTCGAGCTTCTCTTAGATGCAGAGCTTTGCTATGCGGCCGACTCGGAGCCGAGGATCGGCTCCGAACCCGTGTGTAAAAACAAAGGCGAGATGAACACTCCACATGGAATGTTATGGTAAGAACATAACTTCTTTTTTCAGAATTTGAAAAGATACTTAAACAATTTAAAATGCTACAGATGGATAACGCCTTTTTAGAGAGATCCTTGGAACTCGAACAAGTACCAAAAGGCGTACGAATTTTCAAACTACCATATGGCTTAGAAATTGACAATGAACTGTTTGATGAACTGTTTAAACTATATGACAAAACTGGTTTGGATTTGATGCGCCTTAGAAATAATAATATTAAATTAAATAAATTGAATTTAGTCTTAATAGATTTAGACAAAAGTATAAGAAAAGATTTACTGTTCGAAGTTAACAAACATCGTTTAGACAGTATTCTTATTAACATGGATAAATTTATTATGAAGGGACTAGAATACAACAACAACAAACTTTTAAGGGACAGTAATGATTATAGTAATAAACAGGTTTATACACATTTCAAAGAATATAAAATTTTAAGACAAAAACAATATCCAGAAGTGGAAGAGTCCAGTCGGAATACTGGATTTGACAGAGAAGGTTATAATGTCGATAGAAATCAGTTTAATAGAAAGAAAAGTATAGCTAATCCTGACAATGTTTTTTTTAGAGGAACCTGTACTAAGGAGGTCCGAAAGGATACGAGATCGATACCAGGGGCAACCACGGTATCAGACACAGTACAGGAACTTCCAAACAAACAGAAAAAATCCACATTATCAGTAAACAATGATGTACATGTATTAAATGAACTGACAAATCATAGTTTCATCTGTGATAAATCCAATACTGAAGGATTTGATATGACAACAGTGCCTGATGTTTTAGTTGGGAATGAATACAGTTCTAATTTAGAAACTGAGATTGTATATCCTTTAGTAGATTCAAATGACACAGAAGGAAAAACAACTGATTCTTCCATTATTAGTGTAGGTGGATTTACTATGTATAATTACACAAGAGCTAATTTTGGTACAGAATATGTCTCTTTATTTAAGAGAGGTTTTACATTCGTTCCGAATTTTAAACACGATGTAGGTAGAATTCTTATTAATCTAAAGGTTTACACAAGGTTATTAAATTTAAAAATGTTTTTTTCAAACCAAGGTAATAGAATAGAACCTGATACAGGAAGTTTTAGTTTGAAAAGATGCAGCACTTTTATCCCACCTCAGAATCCTATGATACAGATATTTGAGATGTTGTGCGAAACACAACTACGAAGAGAGTTCAAAAAACTTGCAATAATGGAGGATAATCTTACCCAAGCTGAGAGATTTTGTTTAAGAGAGCTGAGAACTAACAAAAAATATAGAGTAATGAAGCCAGTCAAAGGTGGTGGGGTGGTTATTATGACCAAAACAGATTATATTAATAGAATGACAAATTTATTAAATGACGATGATACTTATGAAAAAGTATCAAAATGTGAGATGAGTCGAGCTTATACTAAGATAGACTGGATGTTATTAGATTTTATGTTGGAAGGAATCATTGACAAAAATTAATACGATTATTTTACAGTACAGTATCCAGTAACCCCCTCAGTTTTTGGTATTCTAAAAACACATAAGGACACCAACAATCCGCCTTTTAGGCCGATAGTTTCAGCAAAGGGGTCTAAATTAGAAGCAGTAGCAAAGTACATAGACCATAATTGTAAGGATATTCTTAATTTATTTCCTCACATAATTAAAGATTCGTGGCACTGTATAGATATGGTGAGGCATTACAATATTGAGCATAATATGGATAATATTATTATGGTAACCATAGATGTAATTAATTTGTTTTCGGTAATTCCGCATGAGTTGGGACTGGTAATGTTTGAAGCTACCTTAGAAAAATATAGTGGATTACATACAGTAAAGCGCAAATTGTTGGTAGATTTGATGGAAATTGTCTTACTAAATAATTTTATGTACATGGAAGGAGAATATTATAGACAGCTGACTGGGGTAGCAATGGGTGCAAGATGTGCACCCATATATGCTAACTTAGTACTAGCCCAGTGGGAGACTAATTGTATTTTTACATCTAACTATTGGTCTAACATTACCTTTTATGCAAGATACCTAGATGACATTATTTTATTTTGGAAGGGGTCTCCTGAAAAGCTCAATGACTTTATCCAATTTCTTGACACTACATCATCTTTTTTTAAAATTTACTAGTCACATACAGGGTAAAACGTGCACATTTTTGGATATCTTTTTCTATGATAAGAATGGTACAATAGAGTCCAACATTTTTAGAAAAAAGACTTACTCAAATTCTTTCTTACATTACAGCAGTTGCCACCCACATTTTCAAAAAAAGAATCTTGTGAAGGGGCAAATGGTAAGATTATCACGTATTGTTAGTGAGGATGACAGATTTGAGCAGGAATTAGAAGTTTGTAACAATATGTTTTTGGACAGGGGATATCCACTAAATTTATTAAAACAATTGAAAGATGAAGTTAGAAAGAAAAGGAACACTACATTCAGACCTATTATTAAGTTTGGTTTATGTATCAAACAGAATGAAAATATAGGTATTAACAGAAGAGATGCCTTCATTCTACCATACAGTGAACAATCAGAAGGAATTGTTAAAATATTGAAAGATAGTTGGATGACTGTTTTTATTAAAAAAAGAAGAGTTTTACCATACAATTAGGGCCTTTTCCTAAGGTTAGCTTTAGCCGTGGTATGAATTTAAAGGAATACATGGAATACAATAGTAGGGAACAGACATTTAACATGTCAAAAATGAATGTGTGGTTTCTGCAAATGTTGCAAGTTTATCAATGATGGACCATATGTTATGGTTCAAGGATATGGAAAATCGATTAAATGTGCAGGATACTGCAACACAAAAATGGTGGTTTACTTAGCTACATGTATATCATGCCCAGCATTTTATGTAGGTAAAACTAAAAGGAAACTGAAGGAACGTGTAATAGAACACAATAGAGATATTAAAAAATAAAAGAATTATGAATTCATTATACGTCCATAGTACTAAATGTCATAATTTTAGGAGATTTATATTCTTTGTCATAGATAGAATTCCTACAGATGGACAAAAAGGTGGTGATTTAAATGCTTTACTAGAAGCCAGAGAATGTCTTTGGCAGTTGAGATTAAATGCAGGTTCATTTCCTGGTATTAATGGTCAAATTTCTATAGCAAGTATTTTAAAACTCCAATCGTATGTTATTTAAGCAAACAATATGGTTTAATCAAATGTATTTTAACATTATTTATTTGTTTTTAGTATTTATGATGAGACATTTTTTTACATTCTACTAAAAAGGACTATAGTCGCATTTGTTTTACATTTATTAATTCTTTATAAATGAAACTTTTTAGTGACAAATGTAAGAAAAATATGTTTTGTTTAACTACAGGTATATATATATTATTGTTATGATATGTGTGCATATATATATAGAAACAGCTTACTAGGTAACAGTTCAGTCAGTTTAAATGTATGTTTTACCTATATGTATTGTTGTGTATCAATTCCTTTTTAAAGTTTATCTGATTCTTTTAGGTGTAGCGAGGCAATATATGTTATGAATTTTATATTATATACAAACACTTCATGTGTGTGCATATATATATTTTTTTTTTTTTTTTTTTTTTTTTTTTTTTTTTTTTTTTAAAGGTTCTTCTAAGCTTTATATCTATTTAATTTAATATTTAATTGCATAACCAATCAAAGAAGTTTTTAGGTACTGGCTATTTATTTAAAAGCAGAAAGCACAAGCTTTTAAAAGTACTCTGAAGATGCCCTTATGTTTTAAAGGGTGAAAGCGCTTAGTACTATTTTATAGTGTTTTTTCAACAATTATCATTTATTTGTTTTTTGTTGTTTGTGGACAATAAATCCTGACTGAGTGACCTCCGTGAGCCTTTTTATGATTTACAAGTTTATACAGTTACATTTTCTTCAGGTATTATAGAGTCCCTGACTCTCACAAGTTTCTTTATAAAAACCCTTCTGCTGACCCAGAAACCATTTCCCTGGGTCCCAAAGGGGTTAAGGCTTCCATTGCAAAAAATCTAGTCCCCTCTGACAGAGATTTTAGGACATTGGATAGATGGGGGAAGAAAGTTTACACTTGTACAACTTTAGCAGTAAGGGCTTTAAATTGCCAGTTTCACATGCTTAAGTACCAACAATATTTAATGGCTCAGTTAAAACAGAAAATGCTTGCAAGCTCAGAAGCTCCTGACTATAAAGAAATGCAGGATTTATTGCATGCAGTTGAACAGGTGGGAAAACATACTCTGCAATGTGGTTTTGATTCTTTAGAGGCCTCTTGTAGAGCCGCAGTTACAGGTTCTGTGATTCGAAGACATGCTAGGTTAAAATAACAGAGTTTACCTGATCATGTTAAGGCAAAATTATTGGATGCTCCTTTACAGCATGATACCTTGTTTGGTGTTAAGGCAGAAGAGGTGTTAAAGAAAATGGAGGATAAAGCTAAATCTATGCAAACAGTCAAAGATTTCTTACAGGTACAGCCACCTCTATTTAGCAGAAATTGGCCTACAAAGAATTGGTCCTTTCCAGTGTCAGACAGGCCACAGAGAGGCAGATAGATGCTCAGGAGGCAGATCTCAACCCCAAGGCTCTAACAGACAACGACAGTGGGGTAACAACCCCAAAAGGAGGTGAGGACAAGTCTCAACCTTACAGGAAACTGTCCCAATGACTTCCCCCTTCGTATGCCAAGCACTTCCCTTTTGGCAGCCCCCTTAGGGGGAAAACTAGCACTTTTTTCTGAAAATTGGCAATCAATCACCCAAGACAAATGGGTTCTGAATATTGTGTCTCAAGGTTACAGGTTCCCCTTTCACACTTTACCAAGGCTAAAAGGAATGCCAAACCTGCCACAAAATCAATGGGCAGAGGCTCAAAAACAAACGTCAGCCCTCATGGACATGAGAGCTATTCAAAAAGTACCACAGCAGGAACAAGGACAAGGATTTTACTCAAGACTCTTCCTGGTCCCCAGAAAGGGCAAAGCCTGGAGACCCATACTAGACCTTTCAACTCTAAATACTTACCTGGATGTTCCGAAATTCAAGATGTTGACACTACAGCAGCTTCTTCCCATGCTGGGCAAGAAGGCTTGGCTTGTTACTTTGGACCTCAAAGAGGCATACCTACATGTCCCTATCAGACAAGATTGCAGAAGATACCTCAGATTCAAAGCTGGTACAATGCACTACCAATTCTCTGCACTGCCCTTTGGCTTATCTACTGCGCCCAGGGTCTTTACAAAATGCCTGGCAGCAGTAATTGCAATTTGCAGACAAAAAGGAATTCAAATATATCCATACCTGGACGACTGCCTCATTCAAGCAGAGAGAAAGGACATTCTTCTAGAGCATCTGGCATTTGTAAAAAGGTTGCTAATTTCTTTAGGGTACGCAGTAAACGAAAAGAAGTCAAAACTAGTGCCCTCACAACAGATAATGTTCCTGGGTGCCAGCTTAAATACAACGGCCCAGATGGCTTATCTCATGCCAGAGAAACAAGGACAACTGACTCAATATTTTCAATTGCTGGCAAAAAAAGTCCCATCTCCCTGCAAGAGAAATTCTGCAGACCCTGGGATTCATGGCATCCTGCATACTACTAATTCCATATGCCAGACTGCATATGAGGAAATTACAATGGTACCTAAAAAGTGTTTGGACTCAACACTCTCACAGTCTAGAAGCAGTAATACCAATAATTCCCTGCCTACAACAGGAGTTTCGATGGTGGGCACAGGCATGTCACCTCAACAAGGGTCAGCCTTTCACTCTACCCACAGCCAGGCAGACTGATGCTTCGGATTACGCCTGGGGAGCACACATGGCAGGAAAATGTATTCAGGGCAAGTGGACCACAGACCAAATGCATCTTCACATCAGTCAAAAAGAGATGTTGGCTGTTCAAAATGCCCTGACAGCTTTCAAGGACCTTCTGCATCCAGGACAATTATTAAAGACGGACAACACCACAGTAATGTGGTACATAAACAAGCAAGGGGGCACTCATTCTTATCCCGTATGCAGGCAAGCCATGACCTTGTGGAATACAGCTCTAACTTATCAAGTTCATCTGCAAGCACAATTCCTGCCAGGAAAGAAAAATACTCTGGCAGACTATCTAAGCAGAAATATCATGGACCCTCACGAATGGAAATTGAATCCACAAATTTTCAGCATGGTAACGCAAAAATGGGGATGCCCAGACATTTATCTTTTTGCCTCCCCACTGAATTGCCAACTACAAAAATTCTGCACAAGGACTTACCACACACAAGCATGGAAAGTGGATGCTCTTTCGTTAAGCTGGAAAAGCCTAAAAGTTTATGCCTTCCCACCACTGCCTCTCCTTTCAAAGGTACTCCTAAAAGCCAGACAAGAAAAACCACAGATGATCCTGATTGCTCCAGACTGGCCACGCCAGCACTGGTACCCAATCTTAAAGAACTTAGCTCAAGGCCCACCATGGATTTTGCCTCAAATTTCACACCTCCTGACTCAACAAAACAATCAGATCCTGCACGGTCAGCTCAAAACCCTAAACCTGGCTGCATGGCAGATTTGTTAGTCAAACAGGCAACACTTCTCTCTAAAGCTGTTTTGGATGTCATTTTGGATACCAGGAGGCCTAGCACCAGGAAATCTTACTCAGAAAAATGGAAGAGATTCTGTGCCAAAGCCTTGACCCTCTTGTCCCAAACATTCCTCAGATTTTACAATACTTAACTGAGATGCTGGACAAAGGCCTATCCTTCTCATCAATTAAGATCCACACCTCTGCCATTTCAGCACATTACAACACGGATCCTCCTTTATTCTCTCATCCCTTGCTAAAGCAGTACCTCAGAGGGGCTAAAAACATAAGACCGCCCCGGAGAGCACCAACACCAACTTGGGACCTCAATTTTGTTTTGGAAAAACTGACCTTGCCACCTTCTGAGCCAGCCAATACAGCCGATCTAAAATTTTTATCATGGAAAACAGCTCTGCTCCTGGCAGTAACTTCAGCATGAAGAGTCTCAGAGCTACAGGCATTAGTGGCAGTGGTACCTTTTATAATTTTTCATCAGGACAGGGTTTCTTTAAGGACAAACCCTACCTTTATGCCAAAGGTGGTATCTAGTGTGGCTCTTAACCAAACCATCCATTTTTTGCCAACTTTTTATCCAAACCCCCAGAATAAAGGGGAGAAACTTCTGCACTCCTTGGACATACACAGGCAGCATCGCTTCTACTTGGACAAAACAAAAGTTTTCAGGAAAACTAAGCAACTGTTTGTAGCATATGCTGCAGGATCACAGGGCAAGGCTATCTCAAAGCAGACTATTTCCAAATGGATAGGACACTGTATTTGTTACTGCTACACACAGCATGGAAAATCAGTCCCTAATAACATTAGGCCACATTCTACCAGAGCAATAGCCACTTCAACAGCCTTTCTCAGAGGAGTACCAACCAAGGAAATTTTGGAAGCTGCAACTTGGAGTTCAGTGCACACCTTTACCAAGCATTACCACTTGCCTCTTTACTCTAAATCCAGAGCAGGATTTGCCACTGCAGTTCTGCAGGGCCTCAAAGCAAGGCCCAACTCTTTATAGACCAGCCACCCATCCTTAGCTTTGGGATTCTACCCAAGTGTAATGACTGCAGCAGTGTAACACCATGAACATAGTACAGTTTTGTACCTACCATAAATGCAGATGTTCGAGTGATCACACTGCTGCAGTCCAGGTTACCCTCCCTCCATCCCCTCTGTCCTTGCTGGACTTATCTATACCTTTCTATCCTATACAACCTTTGTGGTGTATTTGCTTGTAACTGAAGGTATTGTTTTTATTTTTGATATGTTTTATTAGCAATATGTATTGCCTACCTACTTGGGGACACCTGAC
Source organism: Protopterus annectens (assembly GCF_019279795.1). Lineage (NCBI taxonomy): Eukaryota > Metazoa > Chordata > Ceratodontiformes > Protopteridae > Protopterus > Protopterus annectens. Next base: position 1,664,474,998 of record NC_056725.1, on the reverse strand, counting down.
ATCTGGGGCAAGAAATGCCGTCTGATGCTTCTTGTATACCCCCTGGCGCACTGACCTAAGGGAAGAGGCGACAGCAACCGACGCCGGACCAAGACTTTGGAACTCTGGCCGACTGCGGGACCGCCTGACGGCAGGATAACCCAAGTGTAATGACTGCAGCAGTGTGAACACTCTAACATCTACATTTATGGTAGGTACAAAACAGTACTTTCTCGATCTCCGTTTTCCAAAATGGCTTCGGTAAGCCATCCAACTACCGATCTTCCGAAAAAACCTAAGGATAAAGACAGAGACAGACTGCACAGGTCCAAAACTGCCAACGACGCTTTCGTTAAGCTAGTCGCCGGTACTCAAGCGCTTTCGCAGCCCCTGATGCCCACTTCAGTGGATTCGCAGGCTTCTACCGAGACCCGTTTGGAGTCGGGTATGCTGCGAGACTCTTCTTAAGAGTATGAAACCTGCGGATGTCTCTACCTTGGTTGGGTCCGGAGCCACTGAGCTGGCACCGGCTTCTGAGGAAGTTCTTGGCACTACAGATATTAGACACAAACCGACGACTTCTTTCGCAACTTCAGTTCTGTCTAGAGTTTCTAAGGCCAAGAGTACAAGCTACGCCTAAAAAAACCAAAGACCCAAACTCAAGCACCTGCTTCTTTGCCACAACATCAAATCCTTAAAATGGCAGAAGACCTTATTATGCTAATTAGGGGAAGCCAGTCTTCCCCTGCTAAGAGAAAGAAAGACCTGTCCCCAGCAGCTTTAACAGACCAAGAGTCCGATGACTCTGAAGTATCTGATTATGAAGACATGCCTTTATCTGCGTATTGAGGATTTAGATGCAGAGGAATCCATTCCCACTGCTTCTCTTCCAGAGGATTTTTCTTTTGATGAAACCTTACATACTTTGAGAACATTTCCACTGGGAATGCCAAGACTATCCTCAGTCCAAAAAGAGACTCGGAGAATTTCTAGATTTGTCACAACATAGGCCTTTGGCAATACCCCCAGTCCTGGATGTTGTGGATGATGTCTTTATGGAATCCAATCTAACTCCTGATACTTTACCCCCTGCTCCTAGGAAACCAGACAGGTACTACAGAGTTCCTGACTCGCACAAATTCCTTTTAAAAAATCCTACTGCTGACCCAGAGGTCATCTCCCGGGGGCCTAAAGGTATCAAAGCAACTACAGCTAAGAATCCCACTCCTTCAGACAGGAATTTCCAGAGCTTTAGACAGATAGGGTAAGAAAGTATACCCATCTGTAACCCCCGCCATTAGGGCTTTGAATTGCCAGTTTCATATACTAATGTACCAACAACATATCATGGAACTTATTGAGCAAAAATTAGCTACCTTTACAGACTGTGCAGAAAGTAAAGAATTACAAGAGCTTATGCATTCTGCAAGCCAAATCAGCAAGCATACTTTGCAGTGTGGCTTTGACGCCCTAGAAGCATCTTGCAGAGCAGCAGTCGCTGGTTCTGTACTGAGAAGGCATGCTTGGTTTAAGGAGCAGACCTTGCCAGACCATGTCAAATCAAAAATACTAGACGCTCCTTTGAACAAGGACAATCTGGCACCAAAGCATAAGAGGTTTTTAAAAAGATGGAAGAAAAAGCTAAATCTATGCAGACAGGCAAAGATTTCTTGCAGGTACAGCCTCCTAGATTGAGTAAGCATTGCCCCTTGAAGCATTGGTCCTTTCCAGCCCCCTCTAGGCCATCTCAAACTAGACCCGGGGAAACATACCCCCCAGACTACAGTCTCAGAGTATGCAGAGATCTAAGCAATGGAGTGCCTCCACTTCTAAAACAGGGAGTGCTAAGCCATCCCCTTACGGAAAGAATTCACAATGACTTCTCAACTCCACTCCCAGCCTCTGCCCAACTGCTCATGCCCCTAGGAGGAAAACTTGCCCATCATGCAAAAAACTGGACTTCCATCACCAAAGACTGACGGGTCCTCAACATTGTATCCCAGGAATACAAATTTTACTTCCACTCTCTGCCAACCCCAAAAGGGTTCCCAGACCTTCCTCCAAACCAGTGGGCAGAGGCACACAACCAAGTTCAATCCCTGCTCTCCATAAGGGCTATTCAACCTGTTCCTGCAGAACAGATAGGTCAAGGGTTCTATACCAGACTTTTCCTGGTACCCACAAAAGAGGGCACCTAATCCTAGATATTTCCATTCTAAACACCTTCCTGGTGGTACCAAAATTCAAAATGCTGACACTTCAGCAGCTTCTTCCTCTGCTGGCCAAAGATGCTTGCTTAGCCACCCTAGACCAAAAAGAAGCCTATCTGCGCATCCCTATCAGGGACTCCTGCTGAAAATACCTATGCTTCAGGGCAGGATCTCTGCATTTATCAGTTCTCTGCAGTTCCCTTTGGCTTATCCACCCTTCCTAGAGTAGTCACAGAATGCCTGGCTCCAGCCATTGCCTACTGCAGACAGAGAAAAATTCAAATTTTCCCGTACTTGGACAACTGCCTGACTCAGGCAGACACCCAGGAAATGCCGTTGCAGCACCTGACATTTGTAAAAAAAACCTTCTAACCTCCCTGAGGTACACTATCAACAAAAATAAATCAAAACTAGACCCCAGTCAAAAGATTATATTCCTGGGAGCAAGCTTGGACACAGCATCCCAGATGGCATTCCTTACTCAAGAAAAGCAAGCCTATCTGACAGGCTACTTCTCTCAAACGGCCACCAGAACCCAGCTATCAGCAAGGAAAATCCTGCAGGCCCTAGGGTTCATGGCCTCTTGCATACTACTAATTCCATATGCTAGACTGCCAATAACGTATTACTGCTATTGCGCTATCTTCTCTATGCAACAGATGTAAGAGGAAACGCAGTGCAGTACGCTGATCAAAAGTTTAAAACTTTAATTTACTAATGCAACTTACACACATATAATGACAATAAAAACGAAAACTTTTCGTCTGATTACAATGAGTTAAGCGCTTTCACCTATCTAACGTAGGCTTCTTCAGAACTAACTGCCATAGTATCTCAGCATTTAAATAACTTTTATGGCGCCAAATTCCTTTGGTGCATTTAAAGCTGTATCCACACTTTTCCTAACTATAAATAATAAATATATAAACATATTATTATATAAGTATATACAATTCAAATGTATGATCATAATTAGTGATAATAACTATTTAATGATAATGTTATTGTGTTGGGACTAAACCTAATAGAAATCATTATTAAACTAATAATATTCATAAAATGTAACATCATACTAACAATACACTTAATGTAAATATATTGTCAAACTCACAAACTAAATTGTATTACTTGCTTCCATCTGTTCTTATATTTGATGAGTGGTTTAAATAATTAATGGACAAAAATATCTATTAGATTTTTAATATTATGATATACCTATAAAAATAAATATAATAGTTAATAAATATAACTTAATATATGTATTATATGCTATATAATGACATATAATAAATGTAATAAATTTGACTAAATATGAATACTTTGCTAAAAACATATTAAAAATGTTCATTACAATAACAATGGTTTTAGTGCAATACTATCATTCAGACCTGGGTCTTTGGCCGCATCTGTATATAATTGCCACCATATTTCTTTGTAACTTAAATTATCTCTTCTGTTACCTCCTCTTATATTAATTTTTACATGTTCCAATATCCCAAATCTGAAACTATGTTCATCACCATATTTCTCCACATGCCTATACAAGGCGTTATTGGCGTCCTTTCTCCTTATACTATGTGTATGATCATAAATTCTCTTTTTAAATGCTCTCTCCGTTTTTCCAATGTAATATGCTGTGCATTATAAGCACTTCGCCAAGTAAATCTCATAAGAAGTATTACAATTACCTTTAACAAACTTTATAAAAGTCCTATTTATATTATCTAAAATTAACTCAGTTTCCTCTATAATTGATCTACACTGGTTACAATTTCCACATCTTGTAGTGGCCCTTTGGCTATCTTCCCCTATTCTTCCTTGATTTGTCGTGTTCCCTGTTTCTAATATTTTTTTCAAATTATACATTGGATAACATTTACATCTTATGGAAAGGAAATATAGAAGAGTTTAATGAATTTATAACCTTCATTAATAATAGTAATGACTTTTTGAAATGTATTTATACAACAAGTATGAATGGTATTGCATATCTAGATACCTTAGTATCCCATGATGAAAAGGGATTTAAATCTAAAATATATAGAAAGAATACTTTCTCTAATGATTATTTGCAATACACTAGTAATCATCCGAAGAAATTATTATACAACATATATAAGGGTCAATGTATTAGAGTAGCAAGGATGACGTCAAGATATGAGGAGATGTTAGCAGAGTTGGAATTTGTTACAGAATTATTTAAGGAAAGAAAATATAATGTTAGAATGATGGGGGATGTAAAACAATATGTTATCACACAATGGGGTACAAAATGTATTCCGTTACTGGGTAGCTTAAATTTAAAGAAAGGTAGAATTAATATAGGTGGAGATAAGAATAAAAATATAGATAAATATCAAAGGGCTTGTATACTTCCATATACACCTCATGTAAACAGTATAAGGACAATAATTGAAAATTATTGGCAGCTATTTAAAACAGATAATAACTTGGTAGGAGTATTGGGAGAAAGACCAATAGTAGTATATAAAATGGCATATAATTTGAAAAAAATATTAGAAACAGGGAACAAGACAAATCAAGGAAGAATAGGGGAAGATAGCCTAAGGGCCACTACAAGATGTGGAAATTGTAACCAGTGTAGATCAATTATAGAGGAAACTGAGTTAATTTTAGATGATATAAATAGGACTTTTATACAGTTTGTTAAAGGTAATTGTAATACTCCTTATGTGATTTACTTGGCGAAGTGCTTAAAATGCACAGCATATTACATTGGAAAAACGGAGAGAGCATTTAAAAAGAGAATTTATGATCATACATATAGTATAAGGAGAAAGGGCGCCAATAATGCCTTGTATAGGCATGTGGAGAAATATGGTGATGAACATAGTTTCAGATTTGGGATATTGGAACATGTAAAAATTAATATAAGAGGAGGTAACAGAAAAGATAATTTAAAGTTACAAAGAAATATTGTGGCAATTATATACAGATGTGGCCACAGACCCAGGTCTGCATGATAGTATTGCACTAAAACCATTGTTATTTTAATGAACATTTTTAATATGTTTTTAGCAAAGTATTTATATTTAGTCAAATTTATTACATTTATTATATGTCATTATATAGCATATCATACATATATTAAGTTATATTTATTATTAACTATTATATTTATTTTTATAGGTATATCATATTAAAAATCTAATAGATATTTTTGTCCATTAATTATTTAAACCACTCATCAAATATAAGAACAGATGGAAGCAAGTAATACAATTTAGTTTGTGAGTTTGATAATATATTTACATTAAGTGTATTGTTAGTATGTTACATTTTATGAATATTATTAGTTTAATAATGATTTTTATTGGGTTTAGTCCCAACACAATAACATTATCATTAAATAGTTATTATTATCATTAATTATTATCATACATTTGAATTGTATATACTTATATAATAATATGTTTATATATTTATAGTTAGGAAAAGTGTGGATACAGCTTTAAATGCACCAAAGGAATTTGGCGCCATAAAAGTTATTTAAATGCTGAGATACTATGGCAGTTAGTTCTGAAGAAGCCTACGTTAGATAGGTGAAAAGCGCTTAACTCATTGTAATCAGACGAAAAGTTTTCGTTTTTATTGTCATATGTGTGTAAGTTGTATTAGTAAATTAAAGTTTTAAACTTTTGATCAGCGTACTGCACTGTGTTTCCTCTTACATCTGTTGCATATGCCAGACTGCATATGAGGAAACTTTAATGGTACTTAAAAAGCCTTTGGTACTAACATTCTCAGGACCTGAAAACTGTTATTCCTGTCGTACTTTGTCTAAGGACAGAGTTTCTTTGGTGGGCAGCAGCATGCAACCATGACAGGGAACTTCCCTTTACTCAACCCCACGCCACCCAGACCCTAACCACAGATGCATCAGTCTATGTCTGGGGGGCACACCTGGACGACAAGTGCATTCAGGGTTATTGGAGCCCAAGTCAAATTCATCTGCACATCAACCAAAAAGAGATGCTAGCTGTTCAGCACGCTGTAACAGCTTTCAGATCCCTACTCTCACCAGGACCCCTGCTAATAAAAACAGACCACACCACAGTTATGTGGTACATCAACAAGCAGGGGGGGAACCCACTCTTGCCTACTCTGCAGGCTAGCCATGGCCCTGTGGAACACTGCCTTGGACATGCTCAATTCCTGCCAGGCAAACAAAACTCACTGGCAGACTTGATCAGAAATCTCCTAGACCCACATGAGTGCAATTAGAGCCCAGCACTTTCAGACTTCTAATTCAGAAATGGACGACCCCAGAGGTCGATCTCTTTGCCTCCCCCTGCAATCTCCAGCTCAGCAAATTCTGCACCAGGACACCTCACAACAGGGCTTAGAAAGTGGATGCCCTATCCTTCCAGTGGGTAAACCTCTCAGTCTATGCATTTCCCCCTCTGCCCCTTCTTTCAAGAATATTGCTCAAGATAAGACTGGACAGACCAAGGGCAATCTTGATTGCCCTGGACTGGCCACGCCAGCACTGGTACCCACTACTGCGTAGCCAGTCACCGGTGCCACCCTGGCACCTACCCCAGAGCCCGACCCTCCTCACACAGCAGGAGGGACAGATCTTGCATCCACAACAGCAAACCCTGAATCTTGCAGCCTGGCTTATTCCTTGAAATCTCCCCCAGTGACCAGCCTAAGCAAGCAGGTGCTGGACATCATTCTGGAAGCCAGAAGACCCTGTACAAGGAAATTTTATGCTAATAAGTGCAAAAGGTGTTGCTACTAGATTCAATGTAAAGGAGAGGACCCAACTCTGCCCTCCCTACCTCTAATCCTGGACTACTTAGCAGATGTACTCCACAGAGGCCTATCCTTCTCCTCCATTAAGATCCCTCTGCCATCTCGGCTCATTACAATAGTGAGCCACCCCTCTTCTCTCTCCCTCTCATCAAACAGTTCCTGAGAGGGGCAAACAACTTAAGGCCACCAAGGAGAGCACCCCCCCCCCCACTTGGGATCTTAACTTTGTATTGGAAAAGCTCATGCTACCCCCTTTTGAGCCTGCAGTGTCAGCAGAGTTAAAATTCCTCTTGGAAAACAGCTTTACTTCTGGCCATCACTTCAGCTAGATGAGTGTCTGAGCTACAAGCACTGATGACTGTGGAACCCTTCATTATTTTTCATGCTGACAGGGTTTCCCTCAGGACTAATCCTTCCTTTATGCCTAAAGTGGTGTCCAGTGTGGCTCTCGACCAATCTATCCATTTGCCAACCTTCTTCCCTTATCCTCAAAATAAAGGGAAAAGAATCCTGCACTCTTTGGACGTGCACAGACAGCTCAGATTCTACCTGGATAGGACTAAGCCCTTCAGGAAGTCTGACCAGTTATTACTCAGTTTTCACCAGGGACAGAGGACAAGGCCATTTCAAAACATCCAGTTTCCAAATGGATAGCTCACTGTATCCATTTCTGCTACAAACACCATGAGAAACCAACCCCTCGGGGGTTCAGAACACATTCCACTAGGGCAACTTCTACCTCTACAGCATTTCTCAGGGGAGTCCCTACCAGGGACATTTTGGAGGCTGCTACATGGAGCTCTGTACACACATTCACCAAGCATTACCACCTGCCTATATTTTCCAAATCCAGGACAGGTTTTGCAAATGCAGTCCTGCAGGGCATACTAGCCAGCCCAAGCTCTTCTTTACTGCCTCCACCCTTTCTTCAGCTTTGGGAATCAACCCAAGTGTGATAACTGCAACAGTGAAACACAAAGAACATAGTACAGTTGTGCACACTTACCATAAATGTAGGTGTTCAAGTGTATTCAATGTTGCAGTCCTGGATGTTCATCGTGCATACAGCTGCAGTAATCACAGATAGGTTTTCAGCCGTCAGGCGGTCCCTCGGTCGGCCGAATTCCAAAGTCTTGGTCCGGCGTCGGTATCTCGCTTACTCTTCTGACGTCAGTGAGGCCAGAGTATATAAGACGCAGCCGACGCCATGTTCTTCAGTCTTTTTTGCCGCGCGGTGCCCGAAGCAGAAGCAGTTCGCAAGTGCCGGTCGGCCAGCTCCTGAATTACGAAAAAAATTGGAAACCGAAGTCTTCATTAAAGCTAAGTACCCCGTTGGGGAAACTTTTCTTGCCTCAGACCGATGTCAGAAAAAGTTAATAATTGTATTTCTTGTGGGAAGCAAATACCGCATAAGGATTTCCATTCCCTCTGCATACCTTGTTTGGGCCCAGACCACGACGTCTCGGGCTGTCGCTTTTGCTCTACCTTCAATAAACACACTATTAAGCATCGGGCGGAGTTTGCCCAACACTACTTTGGTAAAGCTTTTGATTATAAAATGTCGTCGGACACTCCGACTACCGTTTTGTCCAAAAAACGCAAGGAAAAGGATCGACACCATGCCAAAACAGGCTACACGTGGTCCGGTTCTCAGCAAGACGCCTTTGCAGTCCCTGACTACCGACGACACTCCTTTGGCGGTGTCTTCTGTACCCGAGACCGCTGGGCCCTCGGCCCTTTCCCAGACTACTACCGAAGCCCCTGCTAATGTAGAGCCTACTAATGTGGACAGGTCCACCTCCTCCCATGGTGTATTTAGGCCCTCATCTTCTTTTTCAATTAAGGCCTTTACTAAATCCAAAGCAGCCAGGCATCCCACGAGACCTGTTGCACAGGGCCCATCTTCAGGACCCATGCCTAAAAAACAGATGCTAAAAATGGCTGAGGATTTAATTACTCTTATCAGAGGTTCTCATCCCCCTCCTGACAAGAGACCCAGAGTGGAGGAAGATTCTCCCTCTTCTGATCAGGGATCCATTTTATCAGAACATTCTGATGCAGAGGAACATTCTTACTCTCCTTTTGAGGATTCGGATGCACAACAATCCATTCCTTCGGTATCCCCTCCTGAGGATTTTTCCTTTGGGGAAACCTTGCACACCTTGAGGGAACACTTCCATTGGGAAGGCCAAGACTTTTCAGACTCCAAGAAAAGACTTAGAGAATTTCTTTGGTTACCTCAACACAGACCTCTGGCTATACCCCCTGTTTTGGACATACTGGATGATGTCTATTCGGAGGCTTGTCTTAACCCTGATTCTTTGCCTCCTGCACCAGTCAAACCTGATAGGTATTACAGAGTACCCAGCTCTCACCAATTTCTCTTCAAAAGCCATAATGCTGACCCTGAAACCATTTCACAAGGCCCCAAGGGATTGAAGGCCTCCACTGCCAAGAATCCACTTCTGCAGAAAGGGAATCCAGATCTTTAGAAAGGTGGGGTAAAAAGGTATATACCTCGGCCACCCTAGCCATGAGGGCCTTAAACTGTCAGTTTCATATGATTAAATATCAACAGTACCTGTTATCACAATTAAGGAACAAAATGTCTCAACCTGAACAACCAGATTTAAAAGAGTTACAGGATATGATGCATAGTGCAGAGCAAGTGGGTAAACACACCTTACAATGTGGTTATGATGCCCTAGAGGCCTCCAGTAGAGCGGCTGCTACAGGATCAGTCATTCGCATACATGCCTGGCTTAGGGAACAAAATTTGCCTGATCATGTGACAGCTAAACTTCTAGATGCTCCTTTACAAAAGGATGTACTATTTGGTACTAATGCTGAGGAGATACTACGGAAAATGGAAGAAAAAGACAAATCTGTGCAAACTGTCAAAGCTTTCTTACAGGTCCAACCACCACATTTTAGCAGAAATTGGCCTTCAAAAAACTGGTCCTTTCCAGCCACTGACAAGCCCCAAAGAGGTAGATACAGACGCACAAGGGGCAGAGGGCAATCACAAGGATCATTTAGAGGCAGACAATGGCAGACTCCAGCACCAAGAGGTGGTGAAGACAGTGCACAACAATACAGGAAGCAAACCCAAGGACTCCCTCATTTCCATGCCAAGCAGGTTTCAGCTGGCAGCACCTTTGGGAGGGAAACTAGCATTATTTGCAAGCAATTGGCATATTGTCACAACAGACAAATGGATACTGGATATTATAAACAGAGGCTACAAATTTCAATTTCACACTCTTCCAAAAATGAGAGGCATGCCAAACCTGCCACAAAATCAAAGGGCAGAGGCACAACTGCAAATTTCAAAGCTCCTAAACATGAGAGCTATACAAAAGGTACCTACGCACCAACAAGGTCAAGGTTTTTATTCAAGACTCTTTCTGGTACCAAGAAAAGGAACCGACTGGAGACCCATTCTGGACTTATCCATCCTAAACACATTTCTACTGCCAAAATTCAAGATGCTCTCATTACAGCAGCTTCTTCCCATGCTGGGCAAGGAGTTTTGGCTGGTAACATTGGACCTCAAGGAGGCATACCTGCATGTCCCAATCAGACAAAGCTGCAGAAGATACCTCAGATTTCTTGCAGGTTCAATCCACTATCAATTCTCTGGATTGCCCTTTGGCTTATCTACTGCCCAGAGTATTCACAAAGTGCCTGGCATCAGTGATTGCCTATTGCAGACTTCAAGGGATACATATTTACCCTTATCTGGACGACTGCCTGATCCAAGCGGACAGCAAACACATACTACTGGAGCATCTGGCATATGTGACACGGTTACTGCTTTCTCTGGGATACACCATCAACAAGGAGAAATCAAGGCTAACACCATCTCAGAAAATAACCTTCCTGGGTGCCAGCTTGGACACAAACACCCAGATGGCATATCTTACGCCAGAAAAACAAGGGCAACTATCTCAGTACTTCAAAACACTAGCAAAAAGTACCAGGCTTACTGCAAGGAAAATCCTGCAGGCTCTGGGATTCATGGCATCTTGCATTCTTCTAATCCCATGTGCAAAGCTGCATATGAGGAAACTTTAATGGTACCTAAAAAATCTATGGTCTCAATACAGTCCCAGTTTGGAAGCAATTATACCAATAATTCCATGTTTACAAAAGGAATTTCTATGGTGGGCACAAGCATGTCAAGTAAACACAGGCCTTCCATTCTGCAAGCCTCAAGCAAAACAAGTCATAACCACAGACGCCTCAGATTACGCCTGGGGGGCGCACATGAAGGACAGGTGCATTCAGGGCAGATGGTCCCAAAAGGAAAAGCACCTTCACATCAATCAAAAAGAAATGCTAGCAGTGATAAATGCAATTACAGCTTTCAAGGACTTCCTGCATCCAGGACAATTACTGATAAGAACAGACAACACCACATTAATGTGGTACATAAACAAGGAGGAACACATTCATACCCCTTGTGCAGACTAGCCATGACTCTTTGGAACTTGGCTCTGGAAAGACAAATCGAACTTCAAGCACAGTACTTGCCAGGACTGGAAAACACACTGGCAGACACTCTAAGCAGGAATATGACAGATCCACACGAATGGAAGTTACATCCTCAGGTGTTTACAGAGATAATACAAGCGTGGGGGAGGCCAGACATAGATCTTTTTGCCTCCCACAGGAACCATCAATTGAAAAAGTTTTGTTCAAGGACCTTCCATCCAAAGGCCTGGAAAGTGGACGCCCTTTCATTCAGTTGGACAGCATGGACAGTTTATGCATTCCCACCTCTGCCTCTTCTGCCCAAGGTGCCTTTGAAAGCAAGAACAGACAAACCAAGGATGATACTGATTGCTCCAGATTGGCCAAGGCAACACTGGTATCCACTCCTGAGGAGCCTAACACATACTCCTCCCTGGTCCCTGCCTCTAACACCTCTTCTGCTGACTCAGAACAGCTACAAAACCCTTCACAGTCAGCTGAAAACACTCAACCTCGCTGCATGGAAAATTCCTTAACACCACAACAGACCCTACTCTCCAAGGAGGTGCAGGATGTCATTTTGGAGGGCAGAAGACCATCTACTAGAAAAGCTTACTCCGCGAAATGGAAGCGGTTTTGCTGTTGGAATGAGAAAAGAGGCCAGGACCCTAGAAAATTGAACTTGCCTCCGGTTTTACAGTACCCAGCCGAACTGCTGAACAGTGGACTTTCATTTTCTTCCATTAAAATACATGCCTCAGCCATTTCTGCAGAATTCAACACAGATCCTCCTTTATTCTCTCACCCACTCTTACTGCAGTTCCTCAGAGGGGCTAAGAATATAAGACCTCCAAGGAAGCAACCAATACCAGCCTGGGACCTTAATTACATACTAGAAAAATTAACATTGCCTCCCTTTGAACCTGCTGCCTCAACAGATCTGCAATATTTGTCCTGGAAAACAGCTTTCCTTCTGGCCATCACTTCAGCTCGTAGGGTTTCTGAACTACAGGCCCTCATGGCGTTGCAGTCCTTCCTCAACTTCCATCAGGATAGGGTTTCCCTTCGTACTAACCCATCTTTTATGCCAAAAGTGGTATCCAGGGTAGCCTTAAACCAAGCCATACACCTACCTACTTTTTATCCTAACCCTCAAAACAAAGGGGAAAGGCTGCTTCACTCTTTAGACATCCATAGGCAGCTACGTTACTATTTGGACAGAACAAAGTCCTTCAGGAAATCAGAACAACTTTTTGTGTCCTATGCCGTAGGGGCTCAAGGGAAACCAGTTACCAAACAGACCATTTCCAAGTGGATTGGCCACTGCATACGATTTTGTTACTCCTATCATGGGAAATCTGTCCCTACTGGTATCAGATCTCACTCCACCAGGGCCACAGCCACCTCTACAGCCTTCCTCAGAGGTGTGCCTACTAAGGATAATTTGGAGGCAGCCACTTGGAGTTCTGTACATACCTTCACAAAACACTACCACCTGCCCTTATATTCCAGAACAAGAGCAGGCTTTGCCACTGCTGTTTTGCAGGGTATTCTGGCTCAACCCAGTTCCTCATAGTACCTACCACCCTATGCATAGCTTTGGGACTCTACCCATCTGTGATTACTGCAGCTGTATACACGATGAACATAGTACAGTTTTGTACCTACCATAAATGTAGATGTTCGAGTGCTAATACAGCTGCAGTACAGGTTTCCCTCCCTCCTTCCCCACTTGGTAAAGGCATGGGGCCTAACAACCTCTTCATACCACTTGACTGGGTTATCCTGCTATGTTTTATTTGCTTACTTACACTGTTTTTGCATTACATTACATTGCATGCATATGTAGATAAGCTTTATTTATGTATTGCCTTCCTTTTGGGGGCACCTGACATCTGGGGCAAGAAAGACTGAAGAACATGGCGTCGGCCGTGTCTTATATACTCTGGCCTTCCTGACGTCAGAAGAGTAAGCAACGACAACCGACGCCGGACCAAGACTTTGGAATTCGGCCGACCGAGGGACCGCCTGATGGCTGAAAACCCATCTGTGATTACTGCAGCTGTATTAGCACTCGAACATCTACATTTATGGTAGGTACAAAACTGTACTTTTCCCTCCCTCCAGCCCCCTTCTCTCTCTTTCTCTCTCTCCTCTCTGTGTGTATTAACTCACCCCTTGCAGGGGTATTGATATTGGTATTTACTTTTTACTGGTGGGGATTTTCCCACCATAGCTTAGCTCCCTATTGGGGGGGGGCTCCTGACATTTGGGGCAAGTAAAACTGATATAATGGCATCTGCTGCCTGTTTTTATTCCCCTGACGTCAGTCCTGGAGCAGCAGCAACCGACTCAGAAATACTAAGTCTCTGCTATTCGGGCCGACTGAGGGCTACCTGCAGGCAGATAACCCATGTGTGATGACTGCAACAGTGAATACACTCTAACATCTACTTTTATGGTAAGCGTACACAACTGTACTTTTTTCTCTGTTCGGTACTTCCATGATGGTATTCGATTCCTCCTCTTCTTTTCCCTCGCTACCCTGTGTTCTTGTGGTAGAACTTCATAAGTTATTAATTTAGCTGCACAGTAATATATCCTGTTTACTTCTGTCATATCACACGGATGTCTATGGACAGTCCTAATTACTGTATTTGTTTTATCAAACTTCTGACTTTTGGGGTTTTATTGACCTTCTGCAGTGTATTTCTATCTGTGTCTATTAAATCGAGCAACTCTTCTCTTAGCTCATTTTCTTCGAAACTGAAGGCACATTTTTTTGTTTTCCGTTTCCTGCGGGCATTCTGTAGAAAGTTCTATAGCATCTTCCTGTGGCACATTCTCTTCATTTTCATCCTGTGCCACCCATTGCTCTGTCATAAGGGAATTCACTGGCCTATCACTCCTCAACATTGACTGCATCAGAGTTTCCACAGTTTCCTGTTCCTTCCCTTGCTGTCTAGCTTTGTGAATGTTTAAACTGGTTTCCTATGGAAGGCTCTAAAATATCTTCTCATGGCACCTGACCAGTTGCTTTCCTGTTCTACTGGTTTCCCCTTAATTTGGATATCCAATGCACTATCCTTTTGTGGTACTTTCTGAATTAGATTTTCTGCACTGAATTTATCACTTCACAGGTACTCCGTAACCTCAGTTTCTATTTCTTTAACTTCTCCATTACTAATCTCCTTTTCTGCTTTTCCTCTGTCTTCTTATTTTTTGTATTGTAAAGTTTTCCATGCCTGGATTCCTTTGCCTACATTTCTCTTCAAATATCTTTGGTGCTGCTCTTTTTGTATTGATTAGTTTCGCTTTCTCCTTTGTATAAACATTACACCATATTAAATCTATTTTTCTTTCATGTCCATATATCTTTAGATGTCTACTGATCTTCCTGCTTCTCCTTACTTTGGGGACTCGCTCCATCATGATGTGATGTAATTTGTGTTAAACTTCTACACCAAATCCTTCACTTCGCAGGCAACTCTGTAGCTTCAACTTCTGTTTTTTTAACTTCTACTTTACTAATCTTCTTTTCTACATTCCCTCTTTGTGATGTTTTTTTTTCATTGTGAAATTTTCGATATCCAGATGTCTTTGCTTGTATTTCTCCAAGTATCTTTGGAGCTACATTCTTTATATTGATTAATTTGGCTTTTTCCTGTGCATAAATATTGTACCATATCAAATCTTTCTTTCCCATGTCTGTAGTTCTTTTTTATACTTTTAAAAAATCTTTAGGCTTTGTTTATATTTTCACACTTCCTCAGATGCTTCTTTTTCCAAACAGATCAAAGTTTCTTGATCTGTGTACTGTTTTTCACAAATCTGTTGTATTAATTAATACAAATTTTTATTTGAAACTTGACAGTTTTTCTTGTGGAAGTATTTTTCTTTCCTCTAATTTCTGTCTTAATTGTTTTGTATGTCTGGAAATTCTGGACTTTTTGCATAATAGTAACAATACATAATTTCTTTCTTATCCTCAGTAGTCCACTTTATCGTCTTTATGGCTCTTCTTTGGCCTGTCAGTTTTTGTGGACTACTACTTCCTTGTACAACAGGGGGGCATCCTTCCCCTGAGCCTGGCCTGGCCCCATTGTAAGAATGGTGCCGTATTTTGAGGATTTTACACGGTCATCTTTTCCAGTGTTGTCACCAGTGTGCCTACCAGGATTTGACACTTTTTATCCAGGTCTTGTGCACCCAGCTCTCTCTCTCTGTTTTTAACCTACTTATGTCCATGATATATGCTGTATAAATACAGTCTGTATATCAGTGCCATCTTGTTGAGATTTTGTGAAAAACAGGGTCCACCTCGTGAAGGTACTCACCAAGACGTGAGGATGAATTTAGTTTCAGCAATAATATTCTCCTTTACTTGCTGACTTCTCTCCATTTGGACCCCAAATCTTTTCCCTCTTTAATTTCTCCAAATCATTTGGGTTTCTAATACCGTGACGGGAATGGATCCCATTCCCAAGTTAAAGTCCGATTTAAAGTTCATGAAATTAGTATTGTTTCACTCTCTGATGTCAGCCAGTAGTGCTCTTCGCAGCACCCGCAATGTGTGCAGTAATGACTCCTCCTGCAAGTCATATGGAGTTGCATGGATTGGTAGCATATATCTAAATACCTATCTTCAACATAGGTTGTCTGGTAATTCTGTAGTACTTTTTGATAACCCCAAACATTCCCAGAGTCATTTGTCTCTAAATGCCCTCTATACCGGAGTAAAACCTCTTGGATATCTGTAAGAGACATTGTACAAGTTCAGATATTTTAGTCTTTCATAACTTAGGTTTTCACATCCATGGATGCCCTTAGTGCATTTCTGCTGTACTCTTTCCAGTGTACTCATGCTTGTTTTCTTATAGGGTATCCATATTGTTGTTCTGTACTCATGTTTGGGTCTAATGCAACTAACAAACAATGACCTCCTCATTTTTGATTTCTTAGACTTTATAAATCTTTTTATACAACCTATAGGTCTGTAACTATTGTTAACCAGTTGGTTGAAATGATAAAAACTCATAGCAGGATCTACCCATATACCCAGGTCTTTAAATGAGTCTACATTTCAATCACCATGTGCTGTATTAAATATTCACCTTTCAGTTTGTTTTCCAAATCATATATGCTTAGTTTTTGATGTATTTATCAGCATATTATTCTCCTGTGCCCAACTGGTCAATTTAGTAAAGTTATTTTGCAGACATGCCTTATCTGTAACACATAATCAGTTTACCCAATTTCTGGTCATCTGCATATAGACTGTAGATCACCTCATATGAAAAGGTTGGGTCTGTATCACCACATCGAATGGTGATAAGATCGAACGCCCTTTGTTCGACCCTAAAAGTCTAAAAACCCTAAACAGTGAACTCATGGAACAGCAATTTTTTTCCCAGGGAAAAAAATCGCTGCTCAGTGAAAAAAAAATCACAACTTTAAAACAAACTGAAGTGGGGCACTTTATATATACAGACACACGTGCACAGAGACACACGTGCACAGAGACACACGTGCACAGAGACGCACGCGCACACACAAATATACCAACTCCAAGATCGCACTACAGTGGAGGAAATAGTAAAGGCTCGAAGCCGGCCCACCAATTGTTTTCCCTGGTGAAAAAAATCAGTGTTCCGTAACTTCGCGGTTTAGGGCTTTCAGACTTTTCGGTTCGAACAAAGGGCATTTGAACTTATCACTATTCAATGTGGTGATATAGATCAGAAAAAGTTAGGTTTGAATAAGCAGGTAAGGGCCTAGGACAGAGCCCAGTGGGATGCCCTGACTCTAGCCAGGGATTTCACCTGTCCAGTTACTGTACGATACTTGTCATGTCCTGTTTGGAAGCTATGCAGCTATCCATCTTATCAAGAGTAAATCAACACCTAGTTATAATTTATTGATCAGTGTTTTGGGCATGACCCTTTCAAATGCTGAAGTTGTCTATATAAATTACATCACAGCACAATTTTTCATTCATAGCTGTTCTTATAGAGCATCGTGTTACAGTTGGTAATTGATCTGTTTTTAACGTATGCATGCTGATGTATGGCTTCAAGTCCCAACCTATCCAGTTCTGACAATAACGTGTCCAAAATTATCTTTTCCATTATTTTTCCACAACATGAAAGTAGACTTAAGGGTCTATATGACTCTGGGTTTGTCCTACTTCCCTTTCCCTTAAAGACAGGTTTAATAAGCGTATGTCTCCAATCTTGAGGAATCTCTCTCATATTTATGTTCTCGTGTCATTGTTACCAATTCCGTCTCTTCCCTGTGCTTTGTTTGGATCCAATTTGCGCATCTCTTATTCAGTATAATCTAATTGGATTACAGTGTCTGAAGTTACCTGGATGCCACTAGAACAACTTATCTCTTTCATGGAGCCAAACTGTTTTGCATAAGATTTTGTAAATATATCTATAATCTGTTGTGTCTGAGAATAAATTTTAGAATTTTGTTCGGGATCATAACGTATCATGCCTCTTCAGGCTGTATCCCCGTTTTCCCCTGGCATTAAAAATGTAATCTCAGGGGCCTAGCCACAGGTTCTGGGCAAAAAGCTTGAAAATGGTATAGGTGGGCACCTGTCTTAAACTGCCACCCTTGGGTGTACCAGGAGGCTGGTGTACACTGTTCAAGGGGATACTGAGCTGTAGAAGTTAGGTTGGATGTATGGGAACCCAGTGGTAAGAACAACTACAAAAGTGGTCTATTTAAATATCTGCTGATATGGAAAGTTACCTTCACAGTTCTACCTAAAAAGTAGAAGTCAAGTAATTTCCTTTTTAGGAGCCTTCTATTTGGTATCTCAACTGTCAGAGAGCTCGTGAAATGCAGTAATGTAGTTCAAGCAAACCAGAGATTGTGAGGAGTAAAATTTTTCCCATCTCCATGATCATCTCCTTGGACTTCCCCACATTCAGCTCACTCATCTGTGCATAGCGGTCTCTCTGACCACTTTTGCTCTTTGGAACGCAGTGAGCACTGCAAAGTTCACACTGGAACCTTCTCAGCTGTTCATAAGCTGCAATGTAGGTATGGTGATATGCAGGCAAGATTATCTGCAGATAGAATTCTACCCAATTATAAACTAGTCTTTCAAGTAGATGTTCATCGTGTTTCACTGTTGCAGTCATTACAATTGGGTTATCATGCTGGCAGGCTACCCGCAGTCGGCCTGAATTCCAAAGTCTAGGTCCGGCGTTGGTTGCTGTCGCCTCCTCCCTGACGTCAGTGCGCCAGGGGTATAAAAGATGCAGCCGATGCCATTTTCTTCAGTCTTCCTTGCCGCGTGGTGCCCGAAGCAAAAGCAGTTCGCAAGTGCCTGTCGGCTGACTCCTGAGATTTTCGTGTTCGAATTTCAGATCCAAAGTCTTCATTAAAAGCCAAGTACCCCATTGGGGATACTTTTTTCTTGCTCCAGACTGATGTCAGAAAAAGTTAATAATTGTATTTCTTGTGGGAAGCAAATGCCTCATAAGGACTTCCATTCTTACTGTATACCTTGCCTAGGCCCTGATCATGACGTTGCTAGAGTTCAGTGCACACTTTTACAAAGCACTATCACTTACCACTCTACTCTAAATCCAGGGCAGGCTTTGCCACTGCAGTTCTGCAGGGCCTCATAGCCGCTCCTAATCCTATTTAGCTCCAGCCTCCCAACCTTAGCTTTGGGATTTAACCCAATTGTAATGACTGCAACAGTGAAACACTATGAACAAAGTACAGTTGTGTACTTACCATAAATGTAGATGTTCAAGTGTATTCACTGTTGCAGTCCAGGTTACCCTCCCACCACCCCCTTATCTTTGCTGGAACTTATCTGTACTTCTCTATTCTATACAACCTATATGGTGTATTTGCTTGTAGATGAAGGAAAAAATTACCTTGGTGCATGCATGCTTTATTGACATATTTTTAGCCTACCCTTTTGGGGACACCTGACAATCTGGGGCAAGAAAAACTGAAGAAAATGGTGTCGGCTTCATCTTTTATACCCCTGGAATTCAGGCCGACTGCGGGTAGCCTGCCAGCAGGATAACCCAATTGTAATGACTGCAACAGTGAATACACTCATCTACATTTATGGTAAGTACACAACTGTACTTTTGTCACCACCTATGTGTGCCTTAAGGCCTTGCATTTGATAGCAACAGTAGTTTCTATAGTGAGTGCATCAGAGGGGTGTTAAGAGTGTAGTAATCCAGAGTTTCACATAAAGTATCCCAGCATTATCTAAAGCCTGCAAAATATGTTTTAAATGGTGACTGAACACTACAAATCTGTTTTTTCACTAATTTCAAATTCATACCTTTGCAGTGGTCAGCACAGGGTTGTGGAGTGCATTATCATAGGCAGCTGCTGCACGGTCACCAGAGTGCTGCTCAGAAAATTAGGCACACTGCACTGTTGCAGTAGCACTCTCCCAAGATATTTGGGATATGTCTGCTGAGGTACGTGACCACCAACCAGCTTTCAAAGTTTCAGGACACCTTCTACATGTCCTAATTTCTGGTGGAATGAGCACTGCTTCTTAAAAGGAACAGTTTTGGTGCCAAAAGCATAAACGATTTGTTGCCACCAAAGTTGGTCTCTGTAGGCTTTGTGGAACTGACATTTGGCAAGCTGATCCTTCAAGGCTGGGCAGATTAAATACCCTGCTGGAGAAAACCTTTTCAGATTTTCTTTCTGTAGAAAAATTTTTTTTTCTGTGAATCAATTTTTATGGTAGGAAAATTACTTTTTGTGGACTACTTGTGACTTGTGAGGGGAGATTATGATTTTTTTCTACCAATTTATGTAGAGCTTGTGTGTGTGTGTGTGTGTGTGTGTGTGTTTCTTTTTACCTCAAAATGCTTTTCTGTCAGAAGGCTTACTGACTCATACAGGCTCCTCTACTTATCTTTCCATCTTCTTTCTTGGCTAAATCATGGAGCATTTACCAGTCTCCTTAGTTTTTCCATCTGTCATCCACAAGAAAAGGTTTGAGAGTCTTTTGATCTCAGGCTGGTTCCCTCACTGCCTGACAGTAGTGGATGACTTTTGTGGCTAAACTTACTTCCTAAGATCACTCCTCAGTTTCTCTGTCTCTCTGGTGTAGCTGCTTGGGAAGCCGGTAGGGACCAGGAGTTAGACATGTACTCTGCGGCTGTAGTTTGCCCTCTCCAGGCAAATGAGAGACACTCTTGTCAGACTGTTGAGAAGTAGGTAAAGGTTTGCCATATAGCTGGGCTAGGATGCTTGATTCCTGAGATAGTGGCCCTGCCATTGATCTTTTAATTGTCCAGGGGGTCTCTTAGGAAAAGAAGAAACAATTAAACAGGAGAAGTAATATTAACTGTGGACAGGGAAGACCTGATGGGATTTTTCTAAGTGATGACTTCTGCTTTTAATGTTTTAAATTCTGTTCTTCACTAATTGCAAATGAAGGGGAAAAAAATTTACCTTGCATTCTGATTCTGATTCTGATTCCCAGTTGGAAGAAGTGGGAATGGAACCGGAAGGAGAGTGTTTTTCTTCAATGTTTCCGCAAGCTGAAGATTCTAAGGAAAGTTATTTAAGGTTTCTGTGTTGAAGTTAGCTTTGAAGCTGTTTTGTTCCCAGCCAAAAATATTTTCATTTGTTGCAACTGGATCTTCTATAGCTTGCAGCTGTCTGTCCTGCTTACCAGCTTTTTGCAGCATACCTGACTCTCAACCTTCTAAAAAGTCTTGATAGGTTAGAGAAAGTACCTCAGATGCTCAAATATGTTTTCCAGTCCTAAAGCAGACCCTTCAGATATTTCCTCATCAAAATCTTCTGCTAAACAGGTTGTCAGACTGAGATTTGTACTGTCAAGGATATGAAAGCCTTTTGTTAGATTTGGGAAGAATATTTATTCTTCTGCTAAACTTTCACAGCTTTGAACTGCCAGGTTCATATTTGTATTTTTTTTTTTTTTTTTTTAACCGATTGGTAGGCTGCAGTGTTGCAGAGGTTAGCGTTGTCGCCTCACAGCAAGAGGATGTTCATCGTGCATACAGCTACAGTCATAACAGATGGGTTCTCCTGCCGTCAGGCAGGTCCTCGGTCGGCTGAATTCCAAAGACTAGGTCCGGTGTCAGTTGTCGACGCTTCTTCCCTGACGTCAGTGCGCCAGGGGTATAAAAGAACCAGCCGACACCATTTTCTCCAGTTTTTCTTGCCGCGCGGTGCCCAAAGCAGAAGCAG
Organism: Protopterus annectens; assembly: GCF_019279795.1. NCBI lineage: Eukaryota > Metazoa > Chordata > Ceratodontiformes > Protopteridae > Protopterus > Protopterus annectens. The sequence continues at coordinate 1,664,453,324 of NC_056725.1, read as the reverse complement.
TTCGCAAGTGCCGGTCGGCCAGCTCCTGAAATTACGAAAATTTTGCAACCGAAGTCTTCTTGAAAGCTAAGTACCCCGTTGGGGAAACTTTTCTTGCCTCAGACCGATGTCAGACAAAGTTAATAATTGTATTTCTTGTGGGAAGCAAATACCGCATAAGGATTTTCATTCCCTCTGCATTCCTTGCTTAGGCCCAGACCATGACGTCTCGGTCTGTCGTTTTTGTGCTACATTCAACAAACGCACCGTTAAGCATCGGGCGGAGTTCGCCCAGCACTATTTTGGCAAAAAATTTAACTATATTATGTCGTCGGATACTCCGACTCCAGTTTTGTCTAAAAAAACGCAAAGATAAGGACCGACACACGAGGTCTGCGGCCCACACCAAAGCCGACTGCAGGTGGTCCGGTTCTCAGCGAGGCGCCTAAGCAGCCCCTGACTACCGACGACATTTAATTGGCGGTGTCTTCTGTGCCAGAGGTCGCAGGCTCCTCGGCCCACACCCCGACTACAGATACCGAAGCCACTCTTGGTGGTGAATCTCAAAATGTAGACAGGTCTGCCTCCTCTCAAGGTGTCTTCAGACCTTCCTCTTCTTTTTCTATCAAGGCTTTCACTAAGTCTAAAGCAGCCATGCATTCTAAGAGACGAGCTCCACAGGGCCCTTCTCCAGGCCCCATGCCTAAAAAACAGATGCTTAAAATGGCTGAGGATTTGATTACTCTTATCAGGGGTTCTCACCCCCCCCCCCCCCGGACAAAAGGCCCATAGTGGAGGAAGAATTCCCCCCTCCTCTGACCAGGCCTCCATTATTTCAGAGCACTCTGATGAACAGGAACATTCTTACTCCCCTTTTGAAGATTCTGATGCTGAGGAGTCCATTCCCTCTGTCTCCCCCCAAGAGGATTACTCATTTGGGGAAACCTTGCATACCTTAAGGGAACACTTCCACTGGGAAGGCCAAGAGTACTCAGATTCCAAGAAAAGGCTTAGGGATTTTCTCTTGCTACCTCAGCACAGGCCTCTGGCTATACCTCCTGTCTTAGACATACTAGATGATGTGTACTCGGAGGCTTGCCTTAACCCGGATTCTTTACCTCCAGCCCCAGTCAAGCCTGACAGGTACTACCGGGTTCCTGACTCGCACCAATTTTTATACAAAAGCCATACGGCTGACCCAGAAACTATCTCACAGGGCCCCAAGGGAATTAAGACCTCCACTGCTAAAAACCCATACCTTCCGAGAGAGATTCCAGATCCTTAGAAAGGTGGAGAAAAAAGGTATACACCTCGGCCACCTTAACCATGAGGGCATTAAACTGCCAGTTCCATATGCTAAAGTACCAACAGTTTCTGTTATCACAGTTGAGAAGCAAAATGTCACAACCTGAACAACCAGACTTGAAGGAGTTGCAGGATTTGATGCATAGTGCAGAACAAGTGGGTAAACATACCTTGCAATGTGGTTTTGATGCTCTAGAGGCCTCATGTAGAGCTGCTGTTACAGGATCAGTCATACGTAGACATGCCTGGCTCAAGGAACAAACCTTACCAGATCATGTCAAAGCTAAATTACTAGATGCCCCTCTTCAAAAGGATGTATTATTTGGTGTTAAAGCTGAGGAGGTATTAAAGAAAATGGAGGAAAAGGCTAAATCAATGCAAACAGTGAAAGATTTTCTACAGGTACAACCTCCACGTTTCAGTAGAAATTGGCCTTCCAAAAATTGGTCCTTTCCAGCCACGGACAGACCCCAAAGAGGTAGATACAGGCGCCCGAGGGGCAGAGGGTAATCTCAAGGATCGTTTAGGGGCAGACAATGGCAAGCTCCTACACAAAGAGGTGGTGAGGATAGTTCGCAGCCATTCAGAAAGCAAGCCCAATGACTTTCCCCTTTGCATGCCAAGCAAGGCTCAAATGGCAGCACCCTTAGGTGGAAAACTGACATTATTTTCAAAAAATTGGCATATCGTCACAAAAGACAAATGGATCCTGGACATTATAAACAGAGGCTACAGATTCCATTTTCACACCCTTCCAAAAATGAGAGGCATGCCAAACCTGCCACACAATCAAAGGGCAGAGGCACAAAGACAAATTTCAGATCTCATGGACATGAAAGCTATTCAAGAGGTACCTACTCACGAACAAGGTCAAGGTTTTTATTCCAGACTATTCCTGGTACCAAGGAAGGGAAAAGATTGGAGACCTATTTTGGACCTATCCATCCTAAACACATTTTTACTGCCAAAATTCATGATGCTCACATTACAGCAGCTTCTTCCCATGCTGGGCAAGGAGTCTTAGCTGGTAACATTGGACCTCAAGGAGGCATACCTGCATGTCCCAATCAGACAAAATTGCAGAAGTTACCTCAGATTTCTTGCAGGTTCAACCCATTATCAATTCTCTGCGTTGCCCTTTGGCTTATCTACTGCGCCCAGAGTATTCACGAAATGCCTGGCATCAGTAATTGCCTACTGCAGATTTCAAGGGATACAAATATACCCATATTTGGACGACTGCCTGATCCAAGCGGACAGCAAGCACATACTTCTGAAACATCTGGCATTTGTAATAATGTTGTTGAATTCTCTGGGATACACAGTCAACAAAAATAAATCAAGGCTAATACCCTCTCAGAAAATAATTTTCCTGGGTGCCAACTTGGTCACAAACACCCAGATGGCCTACCTCACGCCAGAGAAGCAGGGGCAACTAACTCAATACTTCAGAAAACTAGCAAATTTCACCAGGCTGACTGCAAGGAAGATCCTGCAGGCTCTGGGATTCATGGCATCTTGCATCCTACTAATCCCATGTGCAAAGCTGCATATGAGGAAACTTCAATGGTACCTGAAAAACCTATGGTCTCAACACAGCCACAGTTTGGAAACAATAATACCACTAATTCCATGTCTTCAAAAGGAATTTCTGTTGTGGGCTCAAGCATGCCAAACAAACACAGGTCTCCCATTCTGCAAGCCTCAAGCAAATCAAGTCATCACAACAGACGCCTCGGACTACGCCTGGGGGGCACACATGACAGATCGGTGCATTCAGGGCAAATGGTCCCAAAAAGAAAAGCACCTTCACATCAATCAAAAGGAAATGCTAGCAGTAATAAATGCTATTATAGCTTTCAAGGACCTTCTGCATCCAGGTCAACTATTGATAGGGTCAGACAACACCACAGTAATGTGGTACATAAACAAACAGGGAGGAACCCATTCATACCCCCTATGCAGGCTGGCCATGTCACTTTGGAACATGGCCCTGGAATTACAAATCGAACTTCAAGCACAGTACTTGCCAGGCAAGGAAAACACGCCGGCAGACAACCTAAGCAGAAATATGACAGATCCACACGAATGGAAGCTGCATCCTCAAGTTTTTACAGAGATAATTCAAGCATGGGGAAGGCCAGACCTAGATCTCTTTGCCTCCCACAAAAATCACCAATTGACAAAATTCTGCTCAAGGACTTTTCATCCACAGGCCTGGAGAATGGACGCTCTCTCTTTCAGTTGGACAGCAATGACAGTTTATGCCTTTCCACCTCTTTCTCTGCTGCCCAAAGTTCTATTAAAAACCAGAGCAGAGATGATTCTCATTGCTCCAGACTGGCCAAGACAGCACTGGTACCCACTCCTGAGGAGCCTGACGCATTTCCCTCCATGGACCCTACCTCTAATGCCTCTTCTTCTGACTCAGCACAGCTTCAAAACTCTTCACAGCCAGCTGAAAACACTCAATCTGGCCGCATGGAAGATTCCTTAACATCTCAACAGACCCTACTCTCCAAGGAGGTGCAGGATGTCATTTTCGAGGCCAGAAGGCCGTCTACTAGAAAAGCTTACTCCGCAAAATGTAAACGGTTTTGTGCCTGGAATGAGAAAAAGGGCCAGAATCCTGGAAAACTGAATTTACCTCAAATATTACAGTATCTAGCTGAGCTGCTAAGCAGTGGACTTTCATTTTCCTCCATCAAAATCCATGCCTCAGCCATTTCTGCAGAATACAACACTGATCCACCTTTATTCTCTCACCCCCCCCTTAAGACAGTTCCTCAGAGGGACTAAGAATATAAAACCCCCAAGGAAACGACCAATACCTGCTTGGGATCTCAATTTCATTCTAGAAAAGCTGACCTTGCCTCCTTTTGAGCCAGCTGCCTCAACAGATTTGCAATATTTGTGCTGGAAAACAGCTTTCCTTCTGGCTATCACCTCAGCTCGTAGGGTATCGGAGCTACAAGCTCTCATGGCTGTGCAGCCTTTTATCATTTTCCATCAGGACAGAGTTTCCTTACGAACCAACCCGTCCTTTATGCCAAAGGTGGTATCCAGGGCAGCTTTGAATCAGGCTATACACTTACCTACCTTTTACCCTAATCCTCAAAACAAAGGGGAGAGACTACTATATTCCTTGGGCATCCACAGACAGCTGAGTTATTATTTGGACAGAACAAAGCCTTTCAGAAAATCAGAACAGCTCTTTGTGTCCTATGCTATAGGAGCTCAAGGGAAGCCAATTTCCAAACAGACAATCTCAAAATGGATAGCCCACGGCATACGCTTTTGTTACTCTTTTCATGGTAAAACTGTACCTGCAGGCATCAGATCTCACTCCACAAGGGTCACAGCTACCTCTGCAGCTTTCCTCAGAGGAGTTCCTACCAAAGATATTTTGGAAGCAGCCACTTGGAGTTCTGTGCATACCTTCTCCAAGCACTACCACCTACCATTATACTCCAAAACTAGAGCAGGCTTTGCCACTGCAGTCTTGCAGGGCATTCTGGCTCCTAGTTCCACCTAGTGCCTACCACCCCTTTCTTAGCTTTGGGATTCTACCCATCTGTTATGACTGCAGCTGTATGCACGATGAACATAGTACAGTTTTGTACCTACCATAAATGTAGATGTTAGAGTGCTAATACAGCTGCAGTCCAGGTTTCCCTCCCTCCTTCCCCTCTTGGGACAGGCCTGTTAACTAACACCTCCTCTTACAACCTGATTTGGGGTATTCTTTTATGGTGTATTTGCTTGCAACTACTGTATTTGGATTATATTGCATTGCTTTATTACACAAATTTATGTATTGCCTTCCTTCTAGGGGCACCTGACATCTGGGGCAAGAAAAACTGAAGAAAATGGCGTCGGCTGGTTCTTTTATACCCCTGGCGCACTGACGTCAGGGAAGAAGCGACGACAACCGACGCCAGACCTAGACTTTGGAATTTGGCCAACCGAGGACTCGCCTGACAGCAGGAGAACCCATCTGTTATGACTGCAGCTGTATTAGCACTCGAACATCTACATTTATGGTAGGTACAAAACTGTACTTTCTCTGGTTTGATTCTCTGGTTGGGGCACCTTCTTTGTGGAGTCTGCATGTCCTCCCTGCAGTCAAGTGAATCTATAAAGGTGTGTGTGTGCCCGTGTGTGTGTGTTCGTGTGTGGTGTTCATCGTGCATACAGCTGCAGTCATAACAGATGGGTTCTCCTGCCGTCAGGCGGGTCCTCGGTCGGCCGAATTCCAAAGTCTAGGTCCGGCGTCGGTTGTCGTCACTTCTTCCCTGATGTCAGTGCGACAGGGGTATAAAGGAACCAGCCGACGCCATTTTCTTCAGTCTTTCTTGCCGCGCGGTGCCCAAAGCAGAAGCAGTTCGCAAGTGCCTGTCTGCCAGCTCCTGAGATTGCGAAAATCTGGAAACCGAAGTCTTCTTAAAAGCTAAGTACCCCGTTGGGGAAACTTTTCTTGCCTCAGACCGATGTCAGACAAAGTTAATAATTGTATTTCTTGTGGGAAGCAAATACCGCATAAGGATTTCCATTCCCTCTGTATTCCTTGTTTAGGCCTAGACCACGACGTCTTGGTCTGTCGCTTTTGTGCTACATTCAACAAATGCACTATTAAGCATTGGGTGGAGTTCGCCCAGCAGTTTTTTGGGAAAGCATTTAACTATACTATGTCGTCGGATACTCCGACTCCGGTTTTGTCTAAAAAACGCAAAGACAAGGACCGACAATCGAGGTCCGCGGCCTCTACCGACACCACGCCAAAGCCGACTACACGTGGTCCGGTTCTCAGCGAGGCGCCTACGCAGCCCCTGATTACCGACGACACATCTTTGGCGGTGTCTCCTGTACCTGAGGTCGCAGGCTCCTCGGCCCACACCCCGACTACAGATACCGAAGCCACTCTTGGCGTTGAAACACAGAATGTGGACAGGTCCACCTCCACTCAAGGTGTCTTCAGACCTTCCTCTTCTTTCTCCATCAAGGCTTTCACCAAGTCTAAAGCATCCATGCACTCTAAGAGACCAGCTACACAGGGCCCATCTCCAGGCCCCATGCCTAAGAAACAGATGCTTAAAATGGCTGAGGATTTAATTACTCTAATCAGAGTTTCTCAGCCCCCTCCGGACAAAAGGCCCAGAGTGGAGGAAGATTCCCCCTCCTCTGATCAGAGCTCCATTATTTCATTACACTCTGATGATCAGGAACAGTCTTACTCCCCTTTTGAAGACTCTGATGCGGAGGAGTCTATTCCTTCTGTATCCCCCCCTGAGGATTACTCATTTGGGGAAACTTTGCATACCTTAAGGGAACACTTCCACTGGGAAGGCCAGGATTATTCAGATTCCAAGAAAAGGCTCAGGGAATTTCTTTTGTTACCCCAGCACAGGCCTCTGGCTATACCTCCTGTCTTGGACATCCTAGATGATGTTTACTCGGAGGCCTGCCTTAACCCGGACTCTCTACCTCCAGCTCCAGTTAAGCCTGACAGGTACTACAGGGTTCCTGACTCGCACCAGTTTCTATACAAAAGCCATGCTGCTGACCTAGAAACCATCTCATAGGGGTCCAAGGGAGTTAAGGCCTCCATTGCCAAAAATCTACTGCCTTCCGAGAGAGATTCCAGATCCTTAGAAAGGTGGGGAAAAAAGGTATATACCTCGGCTACCTTATCCATGAGGGCCTTAAACTGTCAGTTTCATATGCTAAAATACCAGCAGTTTTTGTTATCACAATTGAAAAGTAAAATGTCACAACCTGAACAACCAGACTTGAAGGAGTTGCAGGATTTGATGCATAGTGCAGAACAAGTGGGTAAACATACCTTACAATGTGGTTTTGATGCTCTAGAGGCCTCATGTAGAGCTGCTGTTACAGGCTCAGTCATACGTAGGCATGCCTGGCGCAAGGAACAAGCCTTGCCTGATCATGTCAAAGCTAAATTACTAGACGCCCCTTTTCAAAAGGATGTACTATTTGGGGCTAATGCTGAGGAAGTATTACGGAAAATGGAGGAAAAGGCTAAATCAATGCAAACTGTGAAAGAATTTCTGCAGGTTCAACCCCACGCTTTAGTAGAAATTGGCCTTCCAAAACTGGTCCTTTCCTGCCACAGACAGACCCCAAAGAGGCAGATACAGGCGCCCGAGGGGCAGAAGACAGTCACAAGGATCGTATAGAGGCAGACAATGGCAAGCTCCTACACAAAGAGGTGGTGAGGACAACTCGCAATCTTTCAGAAAGCAAACCCAATGACTTTCCCTTTGCATGCCAACCAGGTCTCAAATGGCAGCCCCTTAGGAGGAAAGCTGGCACTATTTTCAAAAATTGGCATGTTGTCACAAAGGACAAATGGATCCTGGACATTATAAACAGAGGCTACAAATTCCATTTTCATACCCTTACAAAAATGAGAGGCATGCCAAACCTGCCACACAATCAAAGGGCAGAGGCACAAAGGCAAATTTCAGATCTCATAAACATGAAAGCTATTCAAGAGATACCTACACACCTAACAAGGTCAAGGTTTTATTCCAGGCTATTTCTGGTGCCAAGGAAGGGAAAAGATTGGAGACCTATTTTGGATCTATCCATCCTAAACACATTTCTACTGCACCAAAATTCAAGATGCTCACTCTACAGCAACTTCTTCCCATGCTGGGCAAGGAGTCTTGGCTGGTAACATTGGACCTCAAGGAGGCATACCTGCATGTCCCAATCAGACAAAATTGCAGAAGATACCTCCGATTTCTTGCAGGTTCAACCCATTATCAATTCTCTGCATTGCCCTTTGGCTTATCTACTGCGCCCAGAGTATTCACAAAATGCCTGGCATCAGTAATTGCCTACTGCAGACTTCAAGGGATACAAATATACCCTTATTTGGATGAATGCCTGATCCAAGCGGACAGCAAGCACATTCTTCTGAAACATCTGGCTTATGTAATGTTATTAAACTCTCTGGGATACTCAGTCAACAAAGAGAAATCAAGGCCAATACCCTCTCGGAAGATAATTTTCCTGGGTGCCAATTTGGACACAAACACCCAGATGGGCCTACCTCTCGCCAGAGAAGCAGGGGCAACTAATTCAATACTTCAGAACACTGGCAAATTGCACCAGGCTGACTGCAAGGAAAATCCTGCAGGCTCTGGGATTCATGGCATCTTGCATCTTACTAATCCCATGAGCAAAGCTGCATATGAGAAAACTATAATGGTACCTGAAAAACATATGGTCTCAACACAGCCACAGTTTGGAAACAATAATACCACTAATTCCATGTCTGCAAAAGGAATTTCTGTGGTGGGCTCAAGCATGTCAAACACAGGTCTTCCATTCAGCAAGCCTCAAGCAAATCAAGTCATCACAACAGACGCCTCTGACTACGCCTGGGGGGCGCACATGACAGACCGGTGCATTCAGGGCAAATGGTCCCAAAAAGAAAAGCACCTTCACATCAATCAAAAAGAAATGCTAGCAGTAATAAATGCTATTATAGCTTTCAAGGACCTTCTACAACCAGGTCAACTATTGATAAGAATGGACAACACCACAGTTATGTGGTACATAAACAAACCGGGAGGAACACATTCTTATCCCCTATGCAGACTGGCCATGTCACTTTGGAACATGGCCATGGACTTACCGATGGAACTACAAGCACAGTACTTGCCAGGCAAGGAAAACACGCTGGCAGACAACCTAAGCAGGAATATGACCGATCCACACGAATGGAAATTGCATCCAAAAGTTTTTACAGAAATTATACAAAAATGGGCAAGGCCAGACATAGATCTCTTTGCCTCACACAAGAATAATCAATTGTCAAAATTCTGCTCAAGGATCTTCCATCCAAAGGCCTGGAGAGTGGACGTTCTTTCCTTCAGTTGGACATCAATGACAGTTTATGCCTTCCCTCCTCTTCCTCTGCTGCCCAAAGTTCTATTAAAGACCAAAGCAGACAGACCAAAGATGATCCTCATTGCTCCGGACTGGCCAAGGCAACACTGGTACCCACTCATGAGGAGCCTGACGCATTCCCCACCATGGACCCTGCCTCTAATTCCTCTCCTTCTGACTCAGCACAGTTTCAAAACTCTTCACAGCCAGCTAAAAACACTCAATCTAGCCGCATGGAATATTCCTTAGCATCACAACGGGCCCTACTCTCCAAGGAGGTGCAGGATGTCATTTTGGAGGCCAGAAGGCCATCAACTAGAAAAGCTTACTCCGCAAAATGGAAACGTTTTTGTGTCTGGAATGAGAAAAAGGGCCAGGATCCTGGAAAAACTGACCTTGCCTCCCTTTGAGCCAGCTGCCTCATCAGATTTGCAATATTTGTCCTGGAAAACAGCTTTCCTTTTGGCTATCACCTCAGCTCGTAGAGTTTCAGAACTACAGGCTCTCATGGCCGTCCAACCTTTTATCATCTTCCATCAGGACAGAATTTCCTTACAAACCAACCCGTCCTTTATGCCTAAAGTGGTATCCAGGGTAGCTTTAAATCAGGCCATACATTTACCTACTTTTTATCCTAATCCTCACAACAAAGGGGAGAGATTACTACATTCCTTGGACATCCACAGACAACTGCGTTATTATTTGGACAGAACAAAGCCTTTCAGAAAATCAGAACAGCTGTTTATGGCCTATGCGGTAGGAGCTCAAGGGAAGCCAATTTCCAAACAGACAATCTCAAAATGGATAGCCCACTGCATACGCTTTTGCTATTCCTTTCATGGCAAAACTGTTCCTACAGGCATTAGGACTCATTCCACCAGGGCCACAGCCACCTCTGCAGCATTCCTCAGAGGAGTTCCTACCAAGGATATTTTGGAAGCAGCCACTTGGAGTTCTGTGCATACCTTCTCCAAGCACTACAACCTACCATTATACTCAAAATCTAGAGCAGGCTTTGCCACTGCAGTCTTGCAGGGCATTTTGGCTCCTCCTAATTCCACCTAGTGCCTACCACCCCTTTCTTAGCTTTGGTATTCTACCCATCTGTTATGACTGCAGCTGTATGCACGATGAACATAGTACAGTTTTGTACCTACCATAAATGTAGATGTTCGAGTGCTAATACAGCTGCAGTCCAGGTTTCCCTCCCTCCTTCCCCTCTTGGGACAGGCCTGTAGGCTAACACATCCTCATACAACCTGATTGGGGTATTCATTTATGATGTATTTGCTTGCAACTACTGTATTTTGATTATATTGCACTGCATGATTACACAAATTTATGTATTGCCTTCCTTCTGGGGGCATCTGACATCTGGGGCAAGAAAAACTGAAGAAAATGGCGTTGGCTGGTTCCTTTATACCCCTGTCGCACTGACGTCAGAGAAGAAGCGACGACAACCGACACCAGACCTAGACTTTGGAATTCGGCCGACCGAGGACCCGCCTGACGGCAGGAGAACCCATCTGTTATGACTGCAGCTGTATTAGCACTCTAACATCTACATTTATGGTAGGTACAAAACTGTACTTTCGTGTGTGTTTGTGTGTGCTTGTGTGTGTTCATTGAAGGTTGGGTGCCGGGCTGGCAACTTGACACTGTAAAAACACCACTGCCAATCAATCTGCAGACTGGTGATCCGCTGTGGCAACCCCTAACCAGGAAAAGCCGAAAGACATTGCTTGCTTAGAGAACAAGAGAATCTTTAACTGTTAAACTGCCTTCTTCAGAAGTTACAGCTTCATTAAATTCTTTAATTGTATCTGCTCCTCATATAACCAAATGCTCTCTGTGATGTTACAGTTCTGTGAAAGTCTTATCTATAGCTGCTGCAGCTGAATCGGTCAGGAGAAGATTTGCTGGGTTACTTTCTCAAAACTTACCAATAGATGTTTGAGATTTGAAATTCTTCACCATGTAAGGGTATTCTGTCTGACCCTTCTGCTGCTGAGGTACTGTAAAGATTTGATGAGAAAGGGAAACTGATTCAAGGGATAACCCAAGATGTAAAGTTGTCCTATCTCGACTTCATTCTTTACTGATGGGTTCGAAACCGATCCTCTGTTCCGACTCTGCTGTTTATACAAGCGAGAGGTCTTCAACTAGCCCGTGGCTTATTCTCTATCCCATGATGCTGTAGTGCCTTCCCCAGATCGCGTTTGCCGCTGAAACGGATCGAGTGATTCTTCTAGCTCTGGCTAAGTTGAATACTCTTTCTTCTACAATTTTGTGCTACCTTTTGATATACTTAGCTCATATTAATGTGTTTTTTTTTTTCTTAGAGTGCATAGTTAACTTTGTTTGTGCTAGTTAGTGTTTTTTGATATTTTTCCTGGCCGTTTTGCATTTAGCCCCCCCCCCCCATATCCTGTTTACTCAGGTAGTATTACTTAGTTAAATTAAGTTGTTAAAACTTATTGAATATCTGCCTTATAAAAATTGTTACATAGGTTATCTTTCTTATCCCTTTATGATGATCTTTTCTCTGTGTGCTTGCAACTAGACTGTTGGTTCCATTAGTCAGTCGCAGTTGCATTTTTATGTATTCTTTAGAAGTGTGTTTTTAGTTGTATAAGTTACCCTTTCCTGTATTGTAGCACCAGAGCCCGTTTAAGTTAGAGGGCCCCCTTTATCTTCGTATGTGTGGTTGTTATTAAACACTGTAGTTTTTTTTTTTTTTTTTTTTTTTTATTAGAGCAGAGCCTGTTTAAGTTAGAGGGCATCTTTTCTTCTGTGTTTAAAAAGAAAAGAAATACGTTTTTTTGCTTAGTGTTAACATTTATAGGACTAAAATTCTTGTGCGTTTCTTTTTTCGGTGCTTATCTTTAGATGGTTTCTGCATAGTTGAATCCAGCTCATTTAAATTAGAGAGCTGTCAGGACTATATTGTTTCTACAAATCAAAAAAGTGATCCCAGTGGTCAACAAACAGGAATTGGAACAGCTTCAATGCCGAGGCAATGAGCAGTTCACGACGAGGCTCATTGCGCCAGAAACATCTAACAAAGCAAATACTATATACAAGCTTGCCAAAATCAACCATTAATCAATTCATAATCAATATATATAATTTAAAAGCTGTACCTGCATTTCACTACATGATATTACATCGCCTCTGTGTCTAAAACAACAGACATTACATGCCTACATAATATTCTAAAATCATAAAACCGTGTTGAAGAGTAAGCTTAAATGTCTGTGATGACAATTTAAAATAATATTTTTTTGCACATAATGAAAAATATAATATAATAAAATAAACTTATGCATTGACAATGTTGGCAATTATCAATGCACCACATAAAGAACATATAAAACCGACAACAGACATAGATATAGCATTACCATTAAATAACAGAACATGTAAATGAATTAATATATATATATTGCCAATTGCACAAATACACCTTAACTGTTTAGTGGGAATCATTCAAGCCCGTTTATCCGCCCCATCTTCACCTGCCAATATTTAACCGCCTATTGCCACCCGTTGGGGATACCACATCTGAAATTGTACTTAAATTTAAACATCTGCATTGCCACACGATGACAGGGCGTTATCACATCTCGATACAGTATGCGATCAATCTGTTTTTCAAACAACCGCTTTCCACATAGAAAATCGCCATGTTTGGCACACCATACCTGCTGGCCACCATATGCTTAGTCAGGTTATGCACCGGCAAATCTCTTTTGTGCCAGGCAATTTTGAGACTATACTGATGAATCCAGTATATGACAAAAATTACATTGGTCATTTTTAGTTTAGTTCTGTTGAGCCTCGCGCCATTGCCGATGTTTAGATTTCTTTAATATATTTTACCAGCTTTGAAAAACAAGTGGTATTTTTATGAGCTGATCACCAGTCAATAGCCTGCCAGCTGAATTATTCACTTCTGGAATGTTTGCCATATTTTTAGCATCATGCCTTTTGTTTCAGTTCAGTACTGGTCATGTCATTGTCTGCGATTTTGTTTTGTCAATACCAGGCCTCTAACAGAGGTTTTATATTTCTTTGCCCATTTTTACCGACATAAAGAATGATATCTTTAATCATCTTAAGGCATCCCTTGGTCAATAACAAAAGACCATATGAATTATTGTTTCGCCAGCATGACGCTTTTGCCCAGCGTAACTATTCATGTAATGGAGAGCGCGAACGCATTTTTCTATGGATATGAGATTGAAAACTCATCATTTTTACTATAAACATAAACATAGGACACTAGACATCTAGATAGCCACAGCCAATTGGTGAGTAATTTAAGATACTTCTGTGGTGTTATTAATGAATGACATGAAATCTAATAACACTCTGCTTCTCCCTAGAATAAAATCATCCAGGTATGACATATCTTTTATATGAGACATCCATAAATGCAGCAGTATTTTTTGTCTTCAATCCACAGATTGGCAGTGCCCATGGCTACCTTCAGTCCGCCGCAATGCTCACCCCTCAAAATGGTTAATTATAGTCCAAAACAATGGCCATAAATTCCATCAAAGGAGAATTATCTCCACTAACTCTCACGGGACACTGTTGTTAGAGAGCCCATCCTCTTAGGGATACAGGAAAATGTTGTGGACCAAAGATGATGTTGTGGAGCACATTATTAAGGATTCTTGGGAGTTTTTGGGCATCTTTAAGAAAGAACTGTGGTCTTCTAATATCATTTTTGTCACCATCGATGTCCAGGATTTATTTTCCTGTATCCCTAAAGAGGATGGGCTCTCTAGGTTTAACAGCAGTGTCCGTAGAGTTAGTGGGTTGGACCGGGATGAAATTTCTCTTTGATGGAATTTATGGCCATTGTTTTGGACCATTTTGAGGGTGAGCATTACCGGCAGACTACTGGGGTAGCCATGGGCACTGCTTGTGCCCCCATGTATGCCAATCTGGTATTGTTGGATTGGGAGACAGAATATATACTGCATTCGACATGGATGTCTCATATAAAGAGATATGTCAGATACCTGGATGATATTTTTATTCTATGGGAGGGCGAGGAACAGGTGTTATTAGATTTCATGTCATTCATTAATAACACCACAGAGTATCTTAAATTTACTCACCAATTTGACCGTAGTGGCATCAACTATCTAGATGTCTATGTTTATAGTAAAATGATGAGTTTCAATCTCATATCCATAGGAAAAATACGCTCAGCAACGGGTATCTCCATTACAATAGTGCGCACATACAGCACCAAAAGGGCATTGTCAAGGGACAGTGCATCCGGCTGCCCATGACGACTGACAAAACGCCATGCTGTAATTGGACTATATAGGTCAGTTATTTATTGATAAGGGATATCCTCTTAAGATGATTAAAGATATCATTCTTTATGTCAGTAATGAATGGGGAAAGAATTACAAACCTCTGTTAGGGTAGGTATTGACAAAACATCACTGGGCAATGACATGACCAACATGACCAATATGACTGACCAGCAGGTACGAGCCAGTGAATATAAAAAGGCATGTATTATTAAATATGGCAAACATTCCAGCGAAGTGAAGAATATAATTTCAGCTAACTGGAATATATTGACTAGTGATCAGTCCATAAAAAATAAGCTCACGGATAGACCACACTTTGTTTTCAAAGCTGGTAATAATATTAAAAGGATTATTGAAATTAAATCTAAACATCAACAAAGTGGCAAGGCTCAGAGAACTAGAACTAAAAAATGTGGCCAATGTAATTTTTGTCAATATATACTGGATTCATCCAGTATAGTCCTCAAAAATTGCCTGAAAAGCAAGATTTGGTTTGCCGGTGGCAACTGCCTAAGCATATAGTGTACTTAGGTGTGTGCCAAACATGCACGAGTTTCTATGTAGGGAAAACGGATCGTTGTTTGAAAAACAGAATTTATGATCACACATACTGTATCAGGAAGTGTGATGTTAACAACGCCCTGTCGAGGCATCTCATTAATAGCCCCAAATGCAAGATGTTTAAATTTGCAATATTGGATGTGGTTATCCCCAACCCACGAGGTGGTAATATTAAGGCGGTCGTGGGTGAGAAGGAGATTAGGTGGCAGATTAGGTTGGATGCAGCCACCCCCCCGGGGCTTAATGAGATGATTCCCACTAAACCCTTAGTTAAGGTGTAATTTAGTGCAATTGGCAATATATATAATATTAATTCATTTACATGTTCTGGTTATGTGTACTGTAGGTAGTACTTGTATATCTATTTGTCCCAGTTTTATGAATTCTATGTGTGTGTATATATATGAATTGCATTGATAATTGCCAACACATTGTCAATGCATAAGTTTATTTTATTATATTATATTTTTTCATTATGTACAAAAAATATTATTTTAAATTTGTCACATGCGACAGACAGGTGTTACTCTTCAACACAGTTTTATTATTTTAGAATAGTTATGTAGTATTAAACATGTAATGTCTGTTGTTTTAGCTTAAGACATTTAAGGAACGCTTGATGTAATATCATGTAGTGAAATGCAAGGTACAGCTTTAAAATTTTAAATTATGTAAATGTTGATTATATAATTGATTAATTGTTGATTTGGGCGGTTTTCAAGCTTGTATATAAGGTATTTGCTTTTGTTAGATGTTGTTCTGATGAAGACAGTAGTGGACTGTGGAAAGCGCTTAACCATCTGTTGTGTCAATAAATTTTATTACTCGAGCATTGAGTCCGGTTTCCTGGTGTCGCTTTGCTGTTCCAGCTAGTTTTCCTATATTGTTTCTAGTCAGCTGTGATTATGTCTAAGCAAGGTAAACCTTCGGTCTTCAAAAAGTGCCCTAAATGCAACCAAAAGATGTCAGTCACAGATGGGCACACAGACTGTGTTTACTGCCTGGAGGCAGTCCACTTACAAGAGTCATGCACCATATGCCACTCCTTCAGCTCAAGGGTACTGCATGAAAGGAAAAATAAATTAATTTTGAGAGGACTGGGTAAATCTTCCTTTATAAAAGCTCTAGAACAGGGTCTAAGTTCCCCAAAAAAAAGTCTATTTCCCCAACATCTGTCAAGCTTAAAAGTTCAAAAAGGTCATCTCTTCTACCTCAGAAGGATTGGAGCCATTAAAGAAAGCACCTAGGATGTTTTTGGCAGTTTCAGACCTATTGGTTCCAAAGAACAGTCTACCTCAGCTCCACTGGTATTGGAGCCCATTGGTTTTGCAAGTTAGGAGCCGGTCCCCTCCTTTGGAGCTGGTATCTCAACATTGAGGTCTCCATTATTACAGGTTACAGCTTCCCCAGTCCCTTCATTTCAGTCTTCTAGAAGCCTCTCTGATTTGAATGTGGATCGCGTGGTGGAGAGACTATTGAGAACACCGGCGCTGGCAAAACTTTTATCGGAACCAACCCAGAGGGTCTTGGAACCAACCAGACCTGTCCCTTCTACTATGATTCCTCCTCCAACCTGAGCTGCAGGATCAGAGCCGGAATGCACGGAGCCGATTGTGGTGGAACTGTTGGAGCCGAGACCCACTCTGGGATCTTCGGCCCCAACGGCTCTGACTACCTTGGTGCCATTTGAGGGGTCTAGGAGCCGTCATTCACTGGTCGGATCTGGGGAGAACTCGAGCTGAGTTTTTCTCGGACCTGACCTTGCCTCTCGGGGCCTCTGCACACGTGAGTTCGGCTCCTACCTCTGCTTCGGAGCCTACCCCTGTGGTACCAGAGGGACCTTCCTGTTCTTCGGAGCCGGGGTTTCCTCAGATCATGGGCTGGGGGGCTTTCGAGGCTATAAAGAAAGCACTGTCCTTAGAGGCAGCCCCACATTCGGGTCCAACCACCACCCCCCCCATAGGGCACCGATGTCTGTCTCCGTGCAACAAATTCCACACAGGCGTAGAGACCCTGAGCTTTAGGATGCCCCAGTGGGCAAACCCTGGTCTTCCAAAACCTCTCCAGAATACCCTTCCGAAGAGGTCCCCTGGAAGAGAGCATGCAAGAGGAAGCATATGGACTCCCCGCAGGAGTCAGTCATGTCAGACACAGACCTTGATGATTCAGAAGGGTCCCCATGGTCGCCCTCTGAGGATGTCTCCTTTGCTGAACTGACATCCTAGAGATCCTTAAACAGAGAAGTGGCTGGAAGACCATCACCCCTTCTGATGAGACGTCTGTTTACCTGAAGGCTTTCGGGTCATGACCTTCCACCACTTAGGTGTCTCCGCCTTTCAATGAGCTTATGGACTTAGTTTGTCAGAAGGCATGGGAGTCTCCAGACACAGTGGAGCCTGTCCCTAGGAGGCCAAGTAAGTTTCACTTCCCTGGAAGATGCAACTTTTTTGACAGAAGGTGTCCCAGTAGATACTGTGGTAGTGGCGGCAGCGGCCACCAAGGAGTTGTCAGAAACTTCCACTTCTGTTCATCCTCCAAACAAAGATTCGCACACGATGGACAGATGAGGAAAGCGCATGTTTTCTTCAGCAACCTTAACTCTTAGTTCTCTGAATTACCTAACCCACTTCACTAGATTACAAAGAGAGCTCCTTAAGGAGTGTGGAGATGCTCTTCAGGGTTCAGTAGCTGAGGGGATAGCAGATAAGGTGTCATCCCAGCTCTCAACCCTTAATTCCGTAGTGAATGCAGCCAATGGAGCGAGTAGTTCAGTGGGTTCAGGAATAGCCCTTAGGAGACCTTCCTTTATGCACTTGTGTAATTTCGCAGAACCCTTCAAGTCATCCTTAACACCCCTTTTGATGGCTCGTCTCTTTTTGAGCCTAAAGTCAGAGACACTAACCAGGTGTGAACAGGAAGGGAAAACCTTTTCTGCTGTCGTCCATTTTTCCACCCCTTCTAGACCCTATCCCAAAGGTCAAAAGGGGGGAAAGATGTGGTTTTGGAAATCCCAGACATCTTTTCCAGACACGTGGTAAACCTTCCTCCAGGGACAGAGGAGGAGGTAATAATGGAAGACGCTGGCCATGCAGCAGAGGGGGTCTGTAGAATCAGGTCGACTGAGAATTCTTTGGTAAGCCCTTTCAGCCCTCCTGAAAGGAGTCCCACCTTTCCCACTCTGGAGGCAGTCAGGGGTTGCTTATCTTTGTACCCAAGCGCCTGGCTAAAAATAACAAAAGACAAGTGGGTACAAAGCATCATATCCAGAGGCTACCCAATAGCCTTTCCCATGCCACCCCCACAAAGCAAAATGATCCCAGACATTCTACCCAGTGACAGGGATCAAGCATCCATAGAAATCCAGAAGTTGCTAGAAAAAGTCATCCAGTCAGTCCCCGCAGACCAGATAGGATCCGGGACTTACTCAAGGTTTTTTATGGTTCCAAAAAAAAAAAAAATGGGACTGGAGACAGATTTTAGATCTCAGCAGACTGAACAAATTAGTAAAAAAGACAAAGTTCCAGATGGTCACACTATAGTCGATACTTCCCTTTCTGGGAAAAGACAATAGGATGTGTTCTATAGACCTCCAGGATGTGTACTATCACATAAAAATGGACAGGCCACCCAGGAGTTATTTGTGCTTTTGGCTGGGAGCTACCAGTTTCAAGCTCTGCCCTTTGGCCTCACTACATCCCCCAGTGTGTTCACCAAATGTATGGCAGTGGTCACGGCTCACCGGAGGCAATCAGGATTCCGAGTGTTTCCATACCTAGACGACTGGCTCCTATCCGGCACCACCAAGCATCTACTAATACAGTATAAAGACACCACCTTACAGCTTTTTGCCCATTTGGGAATTACTATAAACTACGAAAAATCTGCCTTATTGTCATTGCAACATATCGTTTTTATAGGCGCAGATTTAGACACCACTACAATGATGGTAAAGCTTCCAATAGAAAAGATACAGGCCCTTCGAGCACAAGTGTTTTATCTCCTCTGCAGAGCAAAAGATCAAGCAAGGGAAGTTCTGAAAGTACTGGGCATGATGGCGGCAGCAATCAATGTAATTCCTCTAGCTCAAATGCACATGAGAATTCTACAATGACTTCTTTTTACACAGTGGTCCATGCAAGAACTCCCAATGTCTCACCAGATAATGCTGACCGAGTCATGCAAGAAAGACCTCTGTTGATGGCTTCACTCAGTGACATTAGGCCGACCTTTTGTTCTCCCAGCTCCACTAGCTTGTTCTCCCAGCTCCACTAGCCATGGTGACCACATATGCTTCCCAGATAGGGTGGGGGGGGGCATTATCAGGGAAGAACAGCCCAAGGCACGTGGCAGAATCACGAGGCCCACTTGCAAATTAATGTCCTAGAGATGAGAGCGGTGCATCTAGCATTGCAAGCATTTCAGGAGTCTCCCTTTAGGAATAATTGCATTCCAGACAGCATGTCCATTGTATGGTGTATAAACAAACAGGTAAGAACCAAATCTTATCCCCTTTGTCAAGAGGCCCTGAGAGTATGGCAGTGGGCAACGTCTTCCCAATGCTTTCTGATAGCAATGCACATCCCGGGAAAATCCAGCGTGATAGGGGACAAACTCAGCAGAGAAATGTTGATGCCCCACATGTGGTCCCTCAAGCAGGAAGTAGCGGAAATGATTGTCCAAAAATGGGGCCAGCCTTGCTGCGATCTCCTTGCCACGTCCACGAACACGAAATGCAGCAGCTACTTTGCCCTAATTCCCCCTCTGGGGAAACCACCTAGGGATGCACTTGTGCACGATTGGCCCCCAGGTCTCCTCTATGCTTTTTTCCCCTTTTCCATTGATACCCAAAGTTCTTCAGAAAGCGAGCACATTAGGAAGGACCTTGATATTAATAGCCCCTTACTGGCCTCATCAAATTTGATTCCCCTTTTTGCGGCCTCATCTTCCTTGGATTCTGGACCTAGTGCTAGATCTTCAGATTCATTCATCGGGAGTTCCTCGTCCATCCCTTCTTCAAATCCTCAAGTTGACAGCTTGGCTGCTCCAATTCCAAATATATCCAGGCTACAAAATCTTTCATCCACTGCACAACACATTTAATTTCTTCTCACAGGACTTCAGTGAGAAGGTTTTATCTTAGCAAATGGAAAAGATTTTCAGTTTGGGCATTAGAGAATCATACTGACTCTTATTCAGCACCTATACTTTCTATTCTGGAGTTCTTGACACAACGTTTTAATGAGGGGGCAGCTGCAGCTACTATCAGAGTTCAATTGGCAGCATTTTCAAATTTTCACCTTGGAAATTATGCACCAAACATTGTCCCACCGACTGTCTAAAGCCTTTCTGAGAGGCACTAATCTTTTAAGACCACCTATTGAGCCTAATCTTTTAAGACCACCTATTAAGCCCCCACTACCACCATCGAATCTAAATTTTGTTCTATCAAGGATAATTCTCCCCCCCATTTGAACCTGCATCATCATGCGAATTGTAGTTTTTGACATGGAAGACTAGCTTTTTGGTAGCCATCACCTAAGCTAGGAGGGTATCAGAACTACAAGCATGATCAAACCCCCTTGCCTATTGTTCCACAATGACAGGGTAACATTATGTACAAACCCATCTTTCCTACCAAAGGTATGTTCAGAGTCCAACCTAAATCAATCCATAGACCTACTACTTTTTTTCCCAAAATAAGGCAGAATATATGCTACACCAACTTGATGTTCATAGACAATTACATTTCTATTTGCACAGAACAAAAGGGATGTTCCATGTGAGTTGTCCATCTCGCCTTCATTCTTACATCCCACCCTCCAAACTCCAGCCTCTGGCTTCTACTGGTTCAAGAGTTGTCTGATTAAAGGCGAGATGGACAACTCACAAGGAATGTTATAACTTCTTTACTTCCTAACATGAGACTTTTTTTTATTTTTTTTAGAATGCAATTTAAGCGTCAAGGTGCTAATAAATGGGATTTTAAAAAGTGATGTCAAAGATGCTGAAAAAAGAAAGGCCTCGCAGAACCAAGGACTACTTTCCTCTTCATCCCCATCCTTGCAGTCTATCCCTCAGTCTATGTCTGCATCATCCCCAGTGGCATCACATTATCTCAGGCAAAGAGGTTCTAAAAATCTTTCAATGGGATAAAGATGGCAGTGGGAGTTACTTCCTCGTTTTCAGGAATTCGTACTCATCCTTTGAACCAGACATCCCTATTTCCTCCAGTTGTGGATCACATGTTGTCTCATGGGGTCATAGAATTAGTGCCACACATCACATGGGCAAAAGCTTTTATGCAAGGATCTTTCTGGTGTCAAAGAAAGAGGGAACTTTGAGATAGGACATGTCCAGAACTGGTCTCATTCTGTATATTAAGGTCTCAAAGTTCAAAATGCTATCACTCAAAACCTTAAGTCTCATACCCACCCCCCAACCCTCCATTTCATGGTGATAGACTTAAAAGATGTCGACTGTCGCATCACATTTCTAATGGCAAGGAATTTGGACATTAAGATTTTCTGAATCTGACTTAGTTCTCGGTCTTATTCTTTGGTCTCTCTACTGCATTTAAAGTATTTTCAAAATTGAAAGGCTACACTAATTGATTATTGCTGACTTCAAAAGACTGTACCTCTTTCCATATTTGGATGATTGCCTTACGTTTGTAGCCCCCCCCCCCCCCCCAAGTTGTCTACACTCTGAAATGTTATGTTTCAACAGCACATAAATCTGTTCTCATCCCATCTCAGTTTTTTTTTCTGGAATGTCTTCTGTAAGTTTCCTTTTAAAAGATCATTTCTTCCTCAAGAAAAAGAACAAATGTGGAGAAAGAAAGCATCCTGACCTTTTTCAGTCTGTGGCATCTATTGGGGAATTTCTCAGGATTTTTGGTGTTATGACCTCTGTCATGTTTCCAGATGCTGTTTTCAGGCACAGTAAGTAGCAAAGGTATTTAATAAGTAAGAAATGCACTTTGGAATACAAAGGAAAAAAAAAACTAACTTTAACACACTTGACAACAATTGCATTTGTAATGCATAGCAAAGGCCTACTAGCTGAACAGCTCAGCAGAAACTTGTCAGACCCCTGTAGGTAACCAGTGCACAGAATTGTCTTCCTGTCTCTTGACACAGAAGTGGGGGATGCTGGACATAGAGAATTTTCAGATTTATAAATTTTGATGAGGATGAGTTGGCTTGTGTAACCGTTGTCCAGAGGCTTGTATGCAGATTTTCAGTAAGAGGACATCTTGGCCTCAGCTTCACCACCTAAGGTTGGAGAAAAATTCTATAAAATTGGAGTTTTTCATTGGGAAGCTAGGGATTATCCTCAGTCTAAGAAGAGGGTTAGTGAATTTCTTAAGCTCCCTGAGCATAAACCTTTACCATTCCTGCAGTGGTAATAGATGTTGACTCCCAGCCACCTGCTCCTAAGAATCCAGACAGATGTTCATCGTGCATACAGCTGCAGCCATAATAGATGGGTTCTCCTGCCGTCAGGCGGGTCGTCGGTCGGCCGAATTCCAAAGTCCAGGTCCGGCGTCGGTTGTCGTCGCTTCTTCCCTGACGTCAGTGCAACAGGGGTATAAAGGAACCAGCCAACGCCATTTTCTTCAGTCTTTCTTGCCGCGCGGTGCCCGAAGCAGAAGCAGTTCGCAAGTGCCGGTCGGCCAGCTCCTGAAATTACGAAAATTTTGAAACCGAAGTCGTCTTGAAAGCTAAGTACCCCGTTGGGGAAACTTTTCTTGCCTCAGACCGATGTCAAAGTTAATAATTGTATTTCATGTGGGAAGCAAATACCGCATAAGGATTTCCATTCCCTCTGTATTCCTTGTTTAGGCCCAGACCACGACATCTCGGTCTGTCGCTTTTGTGCTACATTCAACAAACGCACTATTAAGCATCGGGCGGAGTTCGCCCAGCATTATTTTGGCAAAACATTTAACTATATTATGTCGTCGGATACTCCGACTCCAGTTTTGTCTAAAAAGCGCAAAGATAAGGACTGACACACGAGGTCCGCGGCCTCTAACGACACCACGCCAAAGCCGACTGCAGGTGGTCCGGTTCTCAGCGAAGTGCCTACGCAGCCCCTGACTACCGACGACACTTAATTGGCGGTGTCTCCTGTGCCCGAGGTCGCAGGCTCCTCTGCCCACACCCCGACTACAGATACCGAAGCCACTCTTGGCGTTGAATCTCAAAATGTGGACAGGTCTACCTCCTCTCAAGGTGTCTTCAGACCTTCCTCTTCTTTTTCCATCAAGGCTTTCCCTAAGTCTAAAGCAGCCATGCATTCTAAGAGACAAACTACACAGGGCCCATCTCCAACATGCCTAAAAAACAGATGCTTAAAATGGCTGAGGATTTAATTACTCTTATCAGGGGTTCTCAACCCCCACCGGACAAAAGGCCCAGAGTGGAGGAAGAATCTCCCTCCTCTGATCAGGGCTCCATTATTTCAGAGCACTCTGATGATCAGGAACATTCTTACTCCCCTTTTGAAGACTCTGATGCAGAGGAGTCCATTCCTTCTGTATCCCCCCCAGAGGATTACTCTTTTGGGAAAACTTTGCATACCTTAAGGGAACACTTTCACTGGGAAGGCCAAGATTATTCAGATTCCAAGAAAAGGCTTAGGGAATTTCTCTTGCTACCTCAGCACAGGCCTCTGGCTATACCTCCTGTCTTGGACATCCTAGATGATGTTTACTCAGAGGCCTGCCTTAACCCGGATTCTCTACCTCCAGCCCCAGTCAAGCCTGACAGGTACTACAGGGTTCCTGACTCACACCAATTTCTATACAAAAGCCATGCTGCTGACCCAGAAACCATCTCACAGGGCCCCAAGGGAATTAAGGCCTCCACTGCTAAAAACCCATTACCTTCCGAGAGAGATTCCAGATCCTTAGAAAGGTGGGGAAAAAAGGTATATACCTCGGCTACCTTAACCATGAGGGCCTTAAACTGTCAGTTCCATATGCTAAAATACCAACAGTTTTTGTTATCACAATTGAAAAGTAAAATGTCACAACCTGAACAACCAGACATGAAGGAGTTGCAGGATTTGATGCATAGTGCAGAACAAGTGGGTAAGCATACCTTACAATGTGGTTTTGATACTCTAGAGGCCTCATGTAGAGCTGCTGTTACAGGATCAGTCATACATAGACATACCTGGCTCAAGGAACAAACCTTGCCAGATCATGTCAAAGCAAAATTACTAGATGCCCCTCTACAAAAGGATGTATTATTTGGTGCTAATGCTGAGGAGGTATTAAGGAAATTGGAGGAAAAGGCTAAATCAATGCAAACTGTGAAAGATTTTCTACAGGTACAACCCCCATGTTTCAGTAGAAATTGGCCTTCCAAAAATTGGTCCTTTCCAGCCACGGACAGACCCCAAAGAGGTAGATACAGGCGCCCGAGGGGCAGAGGACAATCCCAAGGATCGTTTAGAGGCAGACAATGGCAAGCTCCTACACAAAGAAGTGGTGAGGATAACTCGCAACCATTCAGAAAGCAAGCCCAATGACTTTCCCCTTTGCATGCCAAGCAAGACTCAATGGCAGCACCCTTAGGAGGAAAACTGGCATTATTTTCAAAAAATTGGCATATTGTCACAAAAGACAAATGGATCCTGGACATTATAAACAGAGGCTACAGATTCCATTTTCACACCCTTCCAAAAATGAGAGGCATGCCAAACCTGCCACACAATCAAAGGGCAGAGGCACAAAGGCAAATTACAGATCTCATAGACATGAAAGCTATCCAAGAGGTACCTACGCACGAACAAGGTCAAGGTTTTTATTGCAGACTATTCCTGGTACCAAGGAAGGGAAAAGATTGGAGACCTATTTTGGACCTATCCATCCTAAACACATTTCTACTGCACAAAATTCAAGATGCTCACTCTACAGCAGCTTCTTCCCATGCTGGGCAAGGAGTCTTGGCTGGTAACATTGGACCTCAAGGAGGCATACCTGCATGTCCCAATCAGACAAAATTGCAGAAGATACCTCAGATTTCTTGCAGGTTCAACCCATTATCAATTCTCTGCATTGCCCTTTGGCTTATCTACTGCCCAGAGTATTCACGAAATGCCTGGCATCAGTAATTGCCTACTGCAGACTTCAAGGGATACAAATTTACCCCTATTTGGACGACTGCCTGATCCAACCGGACAGCAAGCACATTCTTCTGAAACATCTGGCTTATGTAATAATGTTGTTGAACTCTCTGGGATACACAGTCAACAAAAAGAAATCAAGACTAATACCCTCTCGGAAAATAATTTTCCTGGGTGTCAACTTGGACACAAACACCCAGATGGCCTACCTCACGCCAGAGAAGCAGGGGCAACTAACTCAATACTTCAGAGCACTAGCAAATTGCACCAGCCTGACTGCAAGGAAAATCCTGCAGGCTCTGGGATTCATGGCATCTTGCATCTTACTAATCCCATGTGCAGAGCTGCATATGAGGAAACTTCAATGTTACCTGAAAAACCTATGGTCTCATCACAGCCACAGTTTGGAAACAATAATACCACTAATTCCATGTCTTCAAAAGGAATTTCTGTGGTGGGCTCAAGCATGCCAAACAAACACAGGTCTTCCATTCAGCAAGCCTCAAGCAAATCAATTCATCACTACAGACGCCTCGGACTACGCCTGGGGGGCGCACATGACAGATCGGTGCATTCAGGGCAAATGGTCCCAAAAAGAAAAGCACCTTCACATCAATCAAAAGGAAATGCTAGCAGTAATAAATGCTATTATAGCTTTTAAAGACCTTCTGCAACCAGGTCAACTATTGATAAGAACGGACAACACCACAGTTATGTGGTACATAAACAAACAGGGAGGAGCACATTCATACCCCCTATGCAGACTGGCCATGTCACTTTGGAACATGGCCATGGACTTACAAATCGAACTACAAGCACAGTACTTGCCAGGCAAGGAAAACATGCTGGCAGACAATCTAAGCAGAAATATGACAGATCCACACGAATGGAAGTTGCATCCAAAAGTTTTTACAGAGATAATCCAAGCATGGGGAAGGCCAGACATAGATCTCTTTGCCTCCCACAAAAATCACCAATTGACAAAATTCTGCTCAAGGATTTTCCATCCAAAGGCCTGGAGAGTGGACGCTCTCTCTTTCAGTTGGACATCAATGACAGTTTATGCCTTCCCACCTCTTCCTCTGCTGCCCAAAGTTCTATTGAAAACCAGAGCAGACAGACCAAAGATGATTCTCATTGCTCCAGACTGGCCAAGGCAACACTGGTACCCACTCCTGAGGAACCTGACGCATTCCCCACCATGGACCCTGCCTCTAATGCCTCTTCTCCTGACTCAGCACAGCTTCAAAACTCTTCACAGCCAGCTAAAAACACTCAATCTAGCCGCATGGAAGATTCCTTAGCATCACAGCAGACCCTACTCTCCAAGGAGGTGCAGGATGTCATTTTGGAGGCCAGAAGGCCGTCAACTAGAAAAGCTTACTCCGCAAAATGGAAACGGTTTTGTGTCTGGAATGAGAAAAAGGGTCAGGATCCTGGAAAACTGAATTTACCTCAAATACTACAGTATCTAGCTGAGCTGCTAAGCAGTGGACTTTCATTCTCCTCCATCAAAATCCATGCCTACAGCCATTTCTGCAGAATACAACACTGATCCACCCTTATTCTCTCACCCTCTCTTAAGACAGTTCCTCAGAGGGGCTAAGAATCTAAAACCCCCAAGGAAACGACCAATACCTGCTTGGGATCTCAATTTCATTCTGGAGAAACTGACCTTGCCTCCCTTTGAGCCAGCTGCCTCATCAGATTTGCAATATTTGTCCTGGAAAACAGCTTTCCTTCTGGCTATTACCTCAGCTCGTAGAGTTTCAGAACTACAAGCTCTCATGGCTGTGCAGCCTTTTATCATCTTCCATCAGGACAGAGTTTCCTTACGAACCAATCCGTCCTTCATGCCAAAAGTGGTATCCAGGGTAGCTTTGAATCAGGCCATACACTTACCTACCTTTTATCCTAATCCTCAAAACAAAGGGGAGAGATTACTACATTCCTTGGACATCCACAGACAACTGCGTTATTATTTGGACAGAACAAAGCCTTTCAGGAAATCAGAACAGCTCTTTGTGTCCTATGCTATAGGAGCTCAAGGAAAGCCAATTTCCAAACAGACAATCTCAAAATGGATAGCCCATTGCATACGCTTTTGCTATTCTTTTCATGGCAAAACTGTACCTACAGGCATCAGATCTCACTCCACAAGGGCCACAGCTACCTCTGCAGCTTTCCTCAGAGGAGTTCCTACCAAAGATATTTTGGAAGCAGCCACTTGGAGTTCTGTGCATACCTTCTCCAAGCACTACCACCTACCATTGTACTCCAAAACTAGAGCAGGCTTTGCCACAGCAGTCTTGCAGGGCATCCTTGCTCCTCCTAGTTCCACTTAGTGCCTGCCACCCCTTTTTAGCTTTGGGATTCTACCCATCTGTTATGACTGCAGCTGTATGCACGATGAACATAGTACAGTTTTGTACCTACCATAAATGTAGATGTTCGAGTGCTAATACAGCTGCAGTCCAGGTTTCCCTCCCTCCTTCCCCTCTTGGGACAGGCCTATTGGCTAACACCTCCTCATACAACCTGATTGGGGTATTCATTTATGGTGTATTTGCTTGCAACTACTGTATTTTGAGTATACTGCATTGCTTTATTACACAAATTTATGTATTGCCTTCCTTCTGGGGGCACCTGACATCTGGGGCAAGAAAAACTGAAGAAAATGGCGTTGGCTGGTTCCTTTATACCCCTGTCGCACTGACGTCAGGGAAGAAGCGACGACAACCGACGCCGGACCTGGACTTTGGAATTCGACCGACTGAGGACCCGCCTGATGGCAGGAGAACCCATCTGTTATGACTGCAGCTGTATTAGCACTCTAACATCTACATTTATGGTAGGTACAAAACTGTACTTTTCTGCTGGGTCCTGGACTCCCACAAACACCTTTCTAGGAATCCTACTGCTGATCCTGATGTGGGGGCCCAAGGTTCTGAGAGAGCTTAAAGGCAGTACTTTCAGAAACCCTTTGTTTAATAATAAAGTGAGGAGTATGCTAGATAAGTTTAGCAAAAAAGTTTATACTTATGTGACCCGTGCTATAAGAGCTCTCAGTTGCAAGTTTATATGGTTAAGTACCAGGGACCTCTGCTGGATCTTATGAAAGAAAAACTGGCAGAGATAGAAGATAGTTCTCTCTACAATGAACTGTTGAACAATTGTAACTGTATCTCAAGTTGCAAAGCAGTGTTTGTGTGATGCTCTCAAAGTATCAAGCAAAGACGGCTACCTCGGGTAGGTTATCTTGTAGGTATGCCTAGTTAAAGGAACATTCCCTTCCAAACCATCTTAATTCAGGCTTTGGATGCTGCCCATGACAGACTTTTTGTTTGAACCCAAAGTGGAGGCTGTTTAAAAAAAGGGAGGAGAAGTCTAAATCTGTAAAGACCATCAAGGACTTTATAAATGTTCATCCACCTATGTTTATTAGAAACTGTTCCACTAAGTCCTGGTCTTCTTCACAACAATTGCAACAAGCGAAAAGACTGTGAAGGGCTAGACCACCGAGGCAGGTACACCAGGAAGCAACTGTAATTCAGCTGGTCCCCTCTCTGTTCCATGCCCCTCAAGTACCGCTCCAGACACTCTTCCTTCCACCAAGCTTCACTATTACTTAAAAGCTAGGAGGAATGTTGGCTTTCACATAATAAATGGGCCAAGATTACCAAAGATAAATCGGTGCTGAGCATCATCAAATCAGGCTACGGACTTGCTTCCCTTCCAAAGCCTGCTAGCATTCCTACTATCCCCCAAACCAACTTAAAGAAGCACTGAATTGCATAGGGCTCCTTTTTACAGCAAGGCACCGTAGAAGAGGTACCCTCCCAGGAAAGATGAAGGGGTGTTTACTCAAGACTCCGAGGCCCATGCTAGATTTGTCAAGACTAGACCGTATTCTTCTGGTGCAAAAATTCAAAATGCTTACGTTGCAAAAGCTCCTACCTGTGCTTGCTCCAAAGGCCTACGTGGTCACCTTGGATCTAAATCTGAAAGATTTTTACCTTTACGTTCCAGTTGCAAGATCTCTCAGGGGCATCTATGGTTCAAAGCAGCTGTAAATAATTATCAATTGTCTGCTCCACCCTTTGGCTTATCTCCTGCATACAATATTTATCGAATTCTTGGTTGCAGTATTAACGCGCTGCAAGACCAAGAGCACTTAGATCTACTCTTGCCTAGAAGACTGCCTGATCCAAGGAGACTGTGGTGGAACTTCTCTCCACCTTACCATAAACCCTAATTCTCTTAAGATACACCTGAATCTACAAGCAATACAGTCTCCCCCCATGCAGAATGCTAGTCTTTCTGGGGGCCTGCTAAACTCCGACCTGTAAAGAGCTTTCCCACAGACCCATTTCCTTACAAGCTACTTTGTCTCATTTTCCTCTCAATTCATTACCAGCATGGGAGGTTCTCAGACATCTGGGATGCATGACCTCCGGTATCCTAATGATTTCTGTAGCCAGGCTTCAAATGAGAAAAATTCAGTGGTGCATGAAAAATGTTTGGAATCGCACAACTCATCCTGCAGTCAAAACATTCCACTCCTCCCTTGTCTGAAAAAGGCATTTCAGGGGAAAGATCTTTGCTTTCAATCAGAACATAGGGGTACCTTTCAGGATTCTTCAACCAAAACCAAAATCTGACTACAGATGCCTCAGGCCTGGCTTGGGAAGCGGCACTCCGTTGACCTTCAAGCTGAAGCAAAATTGTGGGGGGGGGATTTTTTCATGAAAACAACATATTAATATAAAGGAAGTTGGGTCTGTTTTTAAGGGCTTCCTAGCTTTCATGGCCACTTGGAAACCAGTGAATCTACTGATAAAGGCAGCACTACAGTGATGTACTTAAACAAGTTGGGGGGTGCATGCACTCTTATCCTGTATGCCACCTAGTTATGACCTTGTGAGACAGTAAAGGAATTGATCCTTTCACCTTCTAGCCCAAAACCTGCCAGGGGAAGGCAACACTCTTGCAGATCACCTCAGTAGGTCAGATGTGAACCCTCCCGATTGGATCTTGAACAAGAACATATTCAGACTCCTCTTACTTGCTTTGGGTGTTCCAGAAATTAATCTTTTTGCTTCAGACCAAACTAACAGCTACAAACATTTTGCACAATGGCCACACATCCAGAGGTCTGGAGGACGGATGCCTTCAACTTTTCATGGACAGATCTGTTTGTTTCTTTATGCATTCCCTGCCATACCTCTCATCCCCACTGTACTACTGAGAATCAGGGAGGAAGGGCCAAAGGTAATGCTTATTGAAACCTTTTGACCAAGCAGTACTCTTTCAGGGGATTTGAAGTAGTTTACTTCATTTGGTCTTCAAACTGTGGGTTACGGATCCATATCGGATTCGAGCTGGCAACTTTTGCTAGCATCACCTCTGAGCTCCAAACTTGCCCATAATACACCTCCACTGCCTTCCATCCCCAGATCTCGTTTGCCACGATTTGCTTCACATCGTGTCTTCTGAGCTCCAACTAGCATTGGGTTATAAAACTTTCTGTGAATTGGAAAATTTTGTCTTTTTCTTCAGATTAGTGTTAGTATAGGTCCCCTTTCTCCTCCCCTCACTTGGTGCATTTAGGTAGTTTGTTTCTGTGGTGTAGGTAGTAGCTCCCCCCCTCCAGTGTTCTCTGTAGCGAGTGTGGTGAGTGGGTGTGTGTGTGTTGTAATTTAGAAAGATCTTGCCGGTTTGTTTTTCTGAGGCTATCTTTCTGTTATGGCTGAAAAGCTTGTGTTCAAGCGCAGCACAGAGTGTGGCCATAAGCTCTCCCCAGCGGATGGCCACACTCTGTGTTTTGTTATTGGGTGTGGCCCACCTGAGCATGGAATGTAGTATTTCTGCAGCCTTCAACCCCGGCGCCCTAAAGGATAGGAAGGTCAGGTTGACCCTTAAAGGTCTTCCTCCTCCTTCTTCCGACTCTTTCCTCGTCTTCGGCTTCAGTTACAGCAGCTGCTGAGGCCACCTCTCCCTCCTGTCTTCTCCTCCCTCCCAGGCTGGATTCAACCTCCTGTATCTAAGCCTGTGGCAGCTGAGCAGAAGAGAGTTAGAGAAAGGGAGGGAGAGTCGAAGATGAGGGAAAAGAGGAAGAAGTCCCTGGATCTCACTTCTCCCAGCAAAACTCCATGGACCCATGACTCCAATCGGCTCCGATCTCTGAGTTTCTCCCCAGAGCCGGAGGAAACGCATCCAGCCGCTCGAGCCTCGGTACCCCGACCCGCCAGGTCGGAGTCCGTGGCCTCGTCATGGTCGACCAGCTCCTTGTCTGATATGGATCTGGATAAGATGATGAGGGGCTTTATCCATACACAGATCCAGATGGGGGTCTTGCCAGCCCACCTCCCTCTGGAGGGGGAAGCGCGCTTCCTTTCTTTCAACCCATTTCTCCTTCTCCAGTCTGACCTTTGGCTTCAGAGTACTCTGATCCAAGGTTGGCTTTGGTCAGGGGGTCAGCACCGATGGTACCTGTTTCCTTGAAGCAGACGGCTGCCTGCCGACGGCTGCCTGGAGCATTTCTGATCTGAGACGCTCTCTGAGCCGGAGCTTGGGTGTCGGATCTGAGGGAGTGGAACCTTTTCCATCGGCTCTGACTTTGTTGGGCCAGGATGTTCATCATGCATACAGCTGCAGTAATCACAGATGGGTTTTCAGCCATCAGGCGGTCCCTCGGTCGGCCGAATTCCAAAGTCTTGGTCCGGCGTCGGTTGTAGTCGCTTACTCTTCTGACGTCAGTGAGGCCAGAGTATATAAGACACAGCCAACGCCATGTTCTTCAGTCTTTTTTGCCGCCCGGTGCCCGAAGCAGAAGCTGTTCGCAAGTGCCGGTCGGCCAGCTCCTGAATTACGAAAAAAATTGGAAACCGAAGTCTTCATTAAAGCTAAGTACCCCGTTGGGGAAACTTTTCTTGCCTCAGACCGATGTCAGAAAAAGTTAATAATTGTATTTCTTGTGGGAAGCAAATACCGCATAAGGATTTCCATCCCTCTGCATACCTTGTTTGGGCCCAGACCACGACGTCTCTGGCTGTCACTTTTGCGCTACCTTCAATAAACGCACTATTAAGCGTCAGGCGGAGTTCGCCCAACACTACTTTGGTAAAGCTTTTGCTTATAAAATGTCGTCGGACACTCCAACTACCGTTTTGTCCAAAAAACGCAAGGAAAAGGACCGACACACGAGGCCCGCGGTCCCCGCCGACACCACGCCAAAACAGGCTACACGTGGTCCGGTTCTCAGCGAGACGCCTTTGCAGTCCCTGACTACCGACGACACTCTTTTGGCGGTGTCTTCTGTACCCGAGACCGCTGGGTCCTCGGCCCTTTCCCAGACTACTACCGAAGCCCCTGCTAATGTAGAGCCTACTAATGTGGACAGGTCCACCTCCACCCATGGTGTATTTAGGCCCTCATCTTCTTTTTCAATTAAGGCCTTTACTAAATCCAAAGCAGCCAGGCATCCCACGAGACCTGTTGCACAGGGCCCATCTTCAGGACCCATGCCTAAAAAACAGATGCTAAAAATGGCTGAGGATTTAATTACTCTTATCAGAGGTTCTCATCCCCCTCCTGACAAGAGACCCAGAGTGGAGGAAGATTCTCCCTGTTCTGATCAGGGATCCATTTTATCAGAACATTCTGATGCAGAGGAACATTCTTACTCTCCTTTTGAGGATTCGGATGCAGAACAATCCATTCCTTCGGTATCCCCTCCTGAGGATTTTTCCTTTGGGGAAACCTTGCACACCTTGAGGGAACACTTCCATTGGGAAGGCCAAGACTTTTCAGACTCCAAGAAAAGACTTAGGGAATTTCTTTGGTTACCTCAACACAGACCTCTGGCTATACCCCCTGTTTTGGACATACTGGATGATGTCTATTCGGAGGCTTGTCTTAACCCTGATTCTCTGCCTCCTGCACCAGTCAAACCTGATAGGTATTACAGAGTACCCAGCTCTCACCAATTTCTCTTCAAAAGCCATAATGCTGACCCTGAAACCATTTCACAAGGCCCCAAGGGATTGAAGGCCTCCACTGCCAAGAATCCACTTCCTGCAGAAAGGGAATCCAGATCTTTAGAAAGGTGGGGTAAAAAGGTATATACCTCGGCCACCCTAGCCATGAGGGCCTTAAACTGTCAGTTTCATATGATTAAATATCAACAGTACCTGTTATCACAATTAAGGAACAAAATGTCTCAACCTGAACAACCAGATTTAAAAGAGTTGCAGGATATGATGCATAGTGCAGAGCAAGTGGGTAAACACACCTTACAATGTGGTTATGATGCCCTAGAGGCCTCCAGTAGAGCGGCTACAGGATCAGTCGCAGACATGCCTGGCTTAGGGAACAAAATTTGCCTGATCATGTGAAAGCTAAACTTCTAGATGCTCCTTTACAAAAGGATGTACTATTTGGTACTAATGCTGAGGCGATACTACGGAAAATGGAAGAAAAAGCCAAATCTATGCAAACTGTCAAAGCTTTTTTACAGGTCCAACCACCACGTTTTAGCAGAAATTGGCCTTCAAAAAACTGGTCCTTTCCAGCCACTGACAAGCCCCAAAGAGGTAGATACAGACGCACAAGGGGCAGAGGGCAATCACAAGGATCATTTAGAGGCAGACAATGGCAAACTCCAGCACCAAGAGGTGGTGAAGACAGTGCATAACAATACAGGAAGCAAACCCAATGACTCCCTCATTTCCATGCCAAGCAGGTTTCAGCTGGCAGCACCTTTGGGAGGGAAACTAGCATTATTTGCAAGCAATTGGCATATTGTCACAACAGACAAATGGATACTGGACATTATAAACAGAGGCTACAAATTTCAATTTCACACTCTTCCAAAAATGAGAGGCATGCCAAACCTGCCACAAAATCAAAGGGCAGAGGCACAACTGCAAATTTCAAAGCTCATAAACATGAGAGCTATTCAAAAGGTACCTACACACCAACAAGGTCAAGGTTTTTATTCAAGACTTTTTCTGGTACCAAGGAAAGGAACCGACTGGAGACCCATTCTGGACTTATCCATCCTAAACACATTTCTACTCGTACCAAAATTCAAGATGCTCACATTACAGCAACTTCTTCCCATGCTGGGCAAGGAGTTTTGGCTGGTAACATTGGACCTCAAGGAGGCATACCTGCATGTCCCAATCAGACAAAGCTGCAGAAGATACCTCAGATTTCTTGCAGGTTCAATCCACTATCAATTCTCTGCATTGCCCTTTGGCTTATCTACTGCGCCCAGAGTATTCACAAAGTGCCTGGCATCAGTGATTGCCTACTGCAGACTTCAAGGGATACAAATTTACCCTTATCTGGACGACTGCCTGATCCAAGCGGACAGCAAACACATACTTCTGGAGCATCTGGCATATGTGACACGGTTACTGCTTTCTCTGGGATACACAATCAACAAAGAGAAATCAAGGCTAACACCATCTCAGCAAATAACCTTCCTGGGTGCCAACTTGGACACAAACACCCAGATGGCATATCTTACGCCAGAAAAACAGGGGCAACTATCTCAGTACTTCAAAATACTAGCAAAAAGTACCAGGCTTACTGCAAGGAAAATCCTGCAGGCTCTGGGATTTATGGCATCTTGCATTCTTTTAATCCCATGTGCAAAGCTGCATATGAGGAAACTTCAATGGTACCTAAAAAATCTATGGTCTCAACACAGTCACAGTTTGGAAACAATTATACCAATAATTCCATGTTTACAAAAGGAATTTCTGTGGTGGGCCCAAGCATGTCAAATAAACACAGGCCTTCCATTCTGCAAGTCTCAAGCAAAACAAGTCATAACCACAGACGCCTCAGACTATGCCTGGGGGGCGCACATGAAGGACAGGTGCATTCAGGGCAGATGGTCCCAAAAGGAAAAGCACCTCCACATCTATCAAAAAGAAATGCTAGCAGTAATCAATGCAATTACAGCTTTCAAGGACTTCCTGCATCCAGGACAATTACTGATAAGAACAGACAACACCACAGTAATGTGGTACATAAACAAGGAGGAACACATTCATACCCCTTGTGCAGACTAGCCATGACTCTTTGGAACTTGGCTCTGGAAAGACAAATCGAACTTCAAGCACAGTACTTGCCAGGATTGGAAAACACACTGGCAGACAATCTAAGCAGAAATATGACAGATCCACACGAATGGAAGTTACATCCTCAGGTGTTTACAGAAATAATCCAAGCGTGGGGGAGGCCAGACATAGATCTTTTTGCCTCCCACAGGAACCATCAATTGGAAAAGTTTTGTTCAAGGACCTTTCATCCAAAGGCCTGGAGAGTGGACGCCCTTTCATTCAGTTGGACAGCATGGACAGTTTACGCATTCCCACCTCTGCCTCTTCTGCCCAAGGTGCTTTTGAAAGCAAGAACAGACAAACCGAGGATGATACTGATTGCTCCAGATTGGCCAAGGCAACACTGGTATCCACTCCGGAGGAGCCTAACACATACTCCTCCCTGGTCCCTGCCTCGGCCTCTTCTGCTGACTCAGCACAGTTACAAAACTCTTCAGTCAGCTGAAAACACTCAATCTCGCTGCATGGAAAATTCCTTAACACCACAACAGACCCTACTCTCCAAGGAGGTGCAGGATGTCATTTTGGAGGCCAGAAGGCCATCTACTAGAAAAGCTTACTCCACAAAATGGAAGCGGTTTTGCTCTTGGAATGAGAAAAGAGGCCAGGACCCCAGAAAACTGAACTTGCCTCAGGTATTACAGTATCTAGCTGAGCTGCTGAACAGTGGACTTTCATTTTCTTCCATAAAAATACATGCCTCAGCCATTTCTGCGGAATTCAACACGGATCCCCCTTTATTTTCTCACCCACTCTTACGACAGTTCCTCAGAGGGGCTAAGAATATAAGACCTCCAAGGAAGCAACCAATACCAGCCTGGGACCTTAATTACATACTAGAAAAATTAACATTGCCTCCTTTTGAACCAGCTGCCTCAACAGATTTGCAATATTTGTCCTGGAAAACAGCCTTCCTTCTGGCCATTACTTCAGCTCGTAGGGTTTCTGAACTACAGGCCCTCATGGCAGTGCAGCCCTTCATTTTCCATCAGGACAGGGTTTCCCTTCATACTAAGCCATCATTTATGCCTAAAGTGGTATCCAGGGTAGCCTTAAATCAAGCCATACACCTCCCTACTTTTTATCCCAATCCTCAAAACAAAGGGGAAAGGCTGCTACACTCTTTAGACATCCATAGGCAGCTACGTTATTATTTGGACAGAACAAAGTCTTTCAGAAAATCAGAACAACTTTTTGTGTCCTATGCTGTAGGGGCTCAAGGGAAACCAGTTACAAAACAGACTATTTCCAAGTGGATTGGCCACTGCATACGGTTTTGTTATTCCTATCATGGGAAATCTGTTCCTACAGGTATCAGATCACACTCCACCAGGGCCACAGCCACCTCTACAGCCTTCCTCAGAGGTGTTCCTACCAAAGATATTTTGGAGGCAGCCACTTGGAGTTCTGTACATACCTTCACAAAACACTACCACCTGCCTTTATATTCCAGAACAAGAGCAGGCTTTGCCACTGCTGTTTTGCAGGGCATTCTGGCTCAACCCAGTTCCTCCTAGTACCTACCACCCTATGCATAGCTTTGGGACTCTACCCATCTGTGATTACTGCAGCTGTATGCACGATGAACATAGTACAGATGTCCTTCATGGATGCATCTGCAGTCATAACAAGTGGGTTGTCCTGTCGTCAGGCAGCCCTGCAGTCGGCCGGATTCCAAAGTCCGGGTCCGGCTCGGCTGATGTCGCACTCCACCCGGCGTCATCTCTGTTGGTCTTGGGTATAAAGCATCAGCCGACGCCATTTTCCTCAGTCTTTCTTGCCGTGGCGCAAGCAGAAGCTGTTCGCAAGTGCCGGTCGGTCGGATCCAGAGATTACTTCTACCGAATACTACTTGAAGACTTCTAAAGCTAAGTACCCGTTGGGGACTCTTTCTTGCCTCAGCCGATGTCAGAAAAAGTTAACAATTGTTTAACCTGTGGGAAACAAATACCTCATAAAGATTTCCACTCTTACTGTCTGCCTTGTTTAGGCCCAGCCCACGACGTAGCAGCCTGTTCGGCCTGTGCCTCTTTCAACCGACGAACGCTTAGGTCGGAGTTTGCAGAACAGTTTTTCGGTACTGATTTTGCGTACATTATGCCGTCGGATCGTGCGACTACCCAATCTACCAAAACGCCAAAGATAAAGACCGACACTCGCGTCCGCGGTTTCGGCGAAACCACGGTAAAGCAAACAGCGAGTGTCTCGGTTTCGGCGAAACCGAGAAAACTGATCAAAGTACAGCTGAACCTATTCTTACAACTGAGGCCCCTGCTACAACTCTTGAATCGACCTCAGAAATTTTACCCACTACGGTGGTTGACTTATCAGACACCATCCCCTTGGATGTCTCTACCCCAGCACGTGGTGCTGCTAGGCCTCCAGCAGCCATGTCCATTAAGGCCTTCGCCAGGGCTAAAGCAGCCAAGACTACTAAAACAGTGCCTGTTAAACCCCCACATCCAGGCCCTCTTCTAGTTCTCAAATGCTTTCTTTGGCAGAAGATTTAATTTCTTTAATTAGAGGATCTCAATCTCACACAGACAGGGCCTCTCAGCCCCGGGAGAAGAGACCTAAGGCAGAGCGCCTGAGCCAGTGTCTTCTGATGATTCTGCTGATGAATCAGACATAACTGACCAGCCAGAGGCTCCCTTCTCCAATTTTGAAGATTCTGATGCTGAAGAATCCATTCCAGCTGCTTCCCACCAGAAGAATTCTCCTTTGGGGAAACCTTGCATGCCATGCGAGAACAGTTCCAATGGCAGCAACAGGATTTTTCAGACTCCAGAAAAGACTTAGGACCTTTCTGCACCTCCCACAGCACAGGCCCTTAGCTATACCTCCTGTTCTCTCTGTGGTGGATGATGCTTTCAATGATGTTTGCTCCGCTCCAGATTCTTTACCCCCAGCCCCTGCCAAACCAGACAGATTTTACAGGGTGCCAGATACTCATCACCACCTTTACAAGGCCCCACTTGCAGACCCAGAAACTATATCCCAGGGTCCCAAGGCAGTAGCCGCGACCTCAGCTAAAAACCCTATTCCTTCTGAAAGGGAAGCAAGGTCATTAGACAGATGGGGTAAAAAGGTCTACACTTCAGCTACTCTCTCAGCTAGAGCTTTAAACTGTCAGTTTCACATGATACAATACCAAGAGTTTATGCTTGATCAGTTAACTAAAAAACTAACCACTGATGAATCTCTTGATAAGAAATATGTATTAGAGATGGTAAATAACATACAACAGGTTAGCAACCATTCCTTAAAATGTGGCTATGATGCACTGGAGGCTTCATTTAGATCAGCCATGACAGGCACAGTGATAAGGCATGCATGGCTAAAGGAACAAGCTTTACCGGATCATGTTAAAGCTAAGTTGCTAGATGCTCCTATGGACAAGACAAGTTTGTTTGGTACACCTGCCCAGCAGGTTATGAAGAAAATGGAAGAAAAGGCAAAATCTGTTCAAACTGTTAAAGATTTCTTGCAGGTTCAACCCCCAAGGTTTAGCAGGAACTGGCCTGCCAAAATTGGTCCTTTCCTGACTCCACAAAATTTCAAAGGGGCAGGAATAGACGTTCCAGAGGCAGAAACCAACCCAGAGGAGGTGCCTACAGAGGACGACAGTGGCAAGGTAACAACAGAGGCACAGACACAGCCACTGCCACTACATCAGCACAACCACAGTGACTTAATCCTAAATCCGCCTACCAGGGAACAAATAGCAGCTCCTCTAGGCGGAAAGTTAACCTTATTTTCAAAGAACTGGCACTACATAACAAAAGACAAGTGGATTTTACAAACCATAGATCAAGGTTACGGTTTCACTTCCACACTTTACCAGTCAAAGAGGAATGCCAAATCTACCTCCAAATCAAAAACAGAGGCTCGCCAGATAATGGAGTTAGCAAACATGAGAGCTGTGGAAAGAGTGCCAACAGCAGAACAAGGAAAGGGGTTCTATTCCAGACTATTCCTAGTTCCAAGAAAGGAAAAAAGTTGGAGACCAATTCTCGACCTGTCCACCTTAAATGCATACATCATTGTCCCAAAATTCAAAATGCTGACCCTACAGCAACTTCTTCCCATGCTGGGCAAGGAGTCTTGGCTGGTAACTCTAGATCTCAAGGAGGCATACCTGCACGTCCCCATTCGACCAATCTGCAGAAGATACCTCCGATTTCTTGCAGGATCAGAGCACTATCAATTCTCAGCATTGCCCTTTGGCTTATCTACTGCGCCCAGAGTATTCACAAAATGCCTGGCATCAGTAATCCCATTGCAGACTACAGGGAATTCAAATTTACCCATACCTGGACGACTGCCTGCTACAAGGGACAACAAAAGCAAGCTGACAACAGATTTACAAAGGGTCATTTACTTGCTACAAGGACTGGGATACACAGTCAATTTACAAAAGTCAAGGCTGATACCATCCCAAACAAGGACATTCTTGGTGAATTGGACACAGTACAACAAATGGCATTCCTGACTACAGAAAAACAAAAGAACTTCCTCTTTACTTCTTGGCACTAACAAAACTGAACAAGTTAACAGCAAGAAAAGTTCTGCAGGCCTTGGGCTTCATGGCATCATGCATAATCTTGGTCCCATTTGCCAGACTACATATGAGGAAACTACAGTGGTACCTAAAGAATT
Organism: Protopterus annectens; assembly: GCF_019279795.1. Classification (NCBI taxonomy): domain Eukaryota; kingdom Metazoa; phylum Chordata; order Ceratodontiformes; family Protopteridae; genus Protopterus; species Protopterus annectens. Next base: position 1,664,413,288 of record NC_056725.1, on the reverse strand, counting down.
TATGGTCCCAACACAGACACAGTCTAGAAACAGAAATCCCACTAATTCCATGCTTAAAACAGGAGTTCCTATGGTGGGCTCAGGCATGCCAGTCAAACCCAGGCCTACCCTTTCGCAGATGTCAACCAAGCCAGACCATCACAACAGACGCTTCAGACCTAGGATGGGGCCCACATGCTGGACAAATGCGTGCAAGGATTGTGGACACAGGATCAACTTCACCTGCACATCAATCTAAAAGAAATGCTGGCAGTAAAACTGGCAATCCAAAAGTTCAAACCATTTCTCAAAGAGGGCCAGTTGATGATAAGGACAGACAACACCACAGTCATGTGGTACATCAACAAACAGGGAGGCACTCATTCATACCCCTATGCAGAATGACCTTGGAGCTGTGGACCCTGGCACTCAGCTACAACATTCAGTTACAGGCAATATTTGTACCGGGAAAGACAATACTCTAGCAGACATATTAAGCAGAACCACTCGGATGCCCACGAATGGAAGCTGCACCCGACATCTTCAAGACCATCTCAAAGAAATGGGGAATGCCACAGATAGACCTATTCGCATCACCTCTCAATCACCAGCTCAAAAATTCTGCACAAGGACATTCCACCCACTAGCATGGAAAGTGGACTCACTCTCCTTCAACTGGAAAGGCCTAACAGCATATGCATTCCCACCTCTTCCTTTGATACACAAGGTACTACTAAAAATCAAGGAAGAACGTCCAAGGATAATCCTGATAGCTCCAAACTGGCCAAGACAACACTGGTACCCACTACTGAAGAGCATGTCTCGAACAATATGTGGCCAATACCCTGATGCCTTTGATGTTAACTCAGAACAACTACAGCATCATACATCCAAACCTAAAACGCTGCAACTGACTGCATGGAACATCACATAGCAGCAGCTAATCCAGAACTTTCCCAAAGAGTTAAAGACATTATTCTTGAAGCACGCAGACCTTCAACAAGAAGGAACTATGCTGGAAAATGGAAAAGGTTTGTCATTTGGAGTACGGAAAGAGGAAAAGATGTGTCAAACATAGATATGCCTAACATTCTGGAGTATCTGGCCGAACTTCTTCATTCAGGCCTGTCCTACTCCTCCATCAAGATACATGCATCAGCTATTTCAGCAGAATACAGCTTTGATCCACCTGTTTTTTCGCACCCTTTGCTCAGGCAGTTCCTCAGAGGAATCGAGAATGTAAAACCTCCAAGGAAACCACCATTACCAGCTTGGGATTTAAACTTTGTGCTAGAAAAGTTGACACTATCACCCTTTGAACCAGCAGCAACAGCAGACCTACAACACCTGTCATGGAAAACTGCTTTCCTACTGGCAATTACTTCAGCAAGGAGGGTTTCAGAACTACAGGCCTTAATGGCAGTGCAACCCTTCCTAATCTTCCACCAAGATAGAGTGTCCATGAGGACTAATCCTACATTTATGCCCAAGGTGGTATCCAGAGTGTCTTTAAACCAGGCAATCCACCTACCTACCTTCTTTCCCAACCCACAAAACAGAGGGAAAGAATACTGCATACCTTGGATGTACATAGACAGCTACGCTACTACTTGGACAGAACAAAAATAGCAGAAAGACTGACCAACTTTTGTAGCCTATGCAACAGGAAGGGAAGGAAAAGCTATTTCCAAACAGACAATCTCCAAATGGATAGGAAATTGCATACGACACTGTTACTCCTTCCATGGAAAACCAATTCCACAGAACATAAGACCTCATTCTACAAGGGCAACAGCCACTACCACAGCCTTTTACGAGTGGCAACCAAAGACATTATTTAGGCGGCTACTTGGACCTCCGTGCATACATTTGCCAAGCATTATAATTTGCCTCTATATTCCAGATCCCGAGCAGGGTTTGCCACTGCTGTACTGCAAGGGATCCTAAACACACCATAATCTACTTTTATCCTCCTCCCTAGTTGGCTATGGTATTCTACCCACTTGTTATGACTGCAGATGCATCCATGAAGGACATAGTACAGTTTTGTACCTACCATAAATGTAGATGTCGAACTGGATAGCATCTGCAGTCAGGATTACCCTCCCTCCTTCCCTCTGTGGTACTCCTAGGGTGTTTACCCTCCTAATAGCTAGCTGTTGGGGGGGAGTCTTTTATGGTGTATTTGTTTGTATATATGTACATACATGCTTATTGTTGTGTTTACCTCTATCTATTTGGAAACATTGGCATCTATCCAAATTTTAGCCTGCAAGAGGGCTACTGGCATCTGGGGCAAGAAACACTGAGGAAAATGGCGTCGGCTGATGCTTTTATACCCGAAGACCAACAGAGATGACGCCGGGTGGAGTGCGACATCAGCGGCCGGACCGACTTTGGAATCCGGCCGACTGCAGGGCTGCCTGACGACAGGACAACCCACTTGTTATGACTGCAGATGCTATCCAGTTCGGACATCTACATTTATGGTAGGTACAAAACTGTACTTTTTGTACCTACCATAAATGTAGATGTTCGAGTGCTAATACAGCTGCAGTACAGGTTTCCCTCCCTCCTTCCCCACTTGGGCCTAACAACCTCTTCATACTACCTGACTGGGTTATCCTGCTATGTTTTATTTGCTTGCTTACACTGATTTTGGATTACATTGCATTGCTTGTATATTTAGATAAGCATTATTTATGTATTGCCTTCCCTTTGGGGGCACCTGACATCTGGGGCAAGAAAGACTGAAGAACATGGCGTCGGCTGTGTCTTATATACTCTGGCCTCACTGACGTCAGAAGAGTAAGCGACGACAACCGATGCCGGACCAAGACTTTGGAATTCGTCCGACCGAGGGACCGCCTGACTGCTGAAAACCCATCTGTGATTACTGCAGCTGTATTAGCACTCTAACATCTACATTTATGGTAGGTACAAAACTGTACTTTCCCTTCCTCTGAGCTCTGTCCACCTCTGGCCCAGCTCTGATTCTCGCTTCGGACCCGGGGAGACCGACCTCCTTATTGGTTTTCCAGGAGTTGCACTCTCCTTTGGCATTCGATGTGGTAGAAAGGGTCCTCTTCGTTGGATCGAGACCCCTGACCACCCCCTCAGACTCCTCCCAGACCCCCTCGATCTGTCTACTGTCCCCATTGTCTTACCAAAGGGACAGCCCATGCTCGGAAGAGTCCCAGACAGTTCCCACCAAGGAACAAATGGCTTACAAGCACCCCCCTAGAGCCCCACCGGAGATGTGCCTTGCAAGCATACGTGCAAGAGGAGGCACTTAGACCCCCCCGTCCCTCACCAAGGACACGGATTTACATGATGGAGAGGTTCCCCAAGATCACCTCCTGAGGATGTCTCCTTTGGAGACATCATGGAGATCCTGCGCCAGCGGGGAGGTTGGTCTGCCCCCAGATCCTCTTCTGATGAGTCTGTGTTTCTTGCGGCTTTCGGCACAGGCCCGTATACTTCCTGGGTGTCCCCACCCATGGATCCTTTGGTGGATTTGGTCACCTCGCGGGCATGGAAGGAACTGAACACCATGGAGCTTATCCCCAAGTGACTGGATAAAATTTAAGCCCCCCATTGATAGGCCATCGTGGAGTAAGGGCTCCACGTGGATGCCATGGTGGTAGCAGCATCAGCCACTAATAAGGAACTTGCCCAGGAGAGTTCCTCTGTCCACCCTCCTGACTGAGAGTCACGGATGATGGACCGCCTTGGGAAGCAGGTGTACGCTTCAGCTACCATTTCTATCAGGGTGCAGAATTATTTGGCCCATGTCACTAGACTCCCAACGCGACCTAGTAAAGGAGCTGTAGGAGTGTGTGTGTCCCCCCCCCCCCCCAAGTCCATGTCGCAGGAGGACAAGGCTTTGTTCTCCGCTGGGATGGCCACAGTGGTATCAAACATGCCTATGCGACTCCTCTCCCATGCTACGGAAGAAGCGGCTAGGGCAGCTGGGTCCGGCGTGTCCATGAGGCAAAGGTTATGTCAGTTTTCCAAACCCTTCAAGGCGTCATTTGCCAATGCCCGTTATGACGGTTCTACACTCTTTGGTAAGGCCATCAAGGAAACATTAGTCCAGAAAGAGAAGGATGGGATCCGCTTCTCTAACCCTCAAAGGTCCTTTTCTCGGGACCAGAGAGGGCAAAAGAAGATGTGGTTACGGACATCTCACTATTCCCAGGACACTGGGGCTCTTCTTCCCCCAGAGGCAGAGGGGGACAGAATGGACACCGGCCCAGAGACAGAGGGGGTCCATGGAATGTTTTACTGTTGCAGTCATTACATTTGGGTTATCTGCTTGCAGGTAGCCCTCAGTCGGCCTGATTAACAAAGTCTTAGGTCCTGCGTCGGTTGCTGTCCCTTCTTCCATGACGTCAGGTCGTCAGTGGTATAAAACATGCAGCCGACGCCATTATGTCAGTCTTTCTTGCCGTGTGGTGCCTGAAGCAGAAGCAGTTCGCAAGTGTCGGTCGGCTGACTCCTGAAATTTCGGTTTTCGAGTTTCAGAACCGAAGACTTCAACTAAAGCTAAGTACCCCCGTTGGGAAACTTTTTTTCTTGCTCCTTACCGATGTCAGTAAAAGTTAATAATTGCATTACTTGTGGAAAGCAAATACCTCATAAAGATTTTCATTCATACTGTATTCTTTGTCTAGGCCCTGACCATGAAGTACCTTGCTGTCGGTTTTGTGCTTTATTTAATCAGCGCACTGTTCGTCTGTATATTTTCGCCTCTAAATATTTCGGTTCTCTGTTTAATTATCCAGAAATGTCATCTGTTAGCCGTCCGACTACCAGAATTCTGAAAAAATGCAAAGATAAAGTCAGAGACAGGCCGCCGAGGTCCAAAACTGCCGAATACGCTTCTCCTATGCCAGTCGCCAGTTCGCCAGTACTCAGTGAGGCGCTTTTGCAGCCCCTGATACCCACTGATTCTGATTCGCAGGCCTCTACTGAGACCTATTCGGAGTCCGGTATGCCGCGAGATGCTTCAACTATGGAAACAGCGGATGTCTCTACCTTGGATGTGTCCGGAGCCGCTGTGCAGGCACCGGCTTCTGAGGGTGTATTCAGGCCTACGGACTTGCATATTAAACAAGACGCCTCCTTTTTCACTTGGGCCTAAATCTCGAACCGTGCCTAAAAAAAATGACGCCCAAGCCACATGCTCAAGCCTCTATGCCTAAAAAAACAAATAAGAATGGTTGAAGATCTAATAACTCTGATAAGGGGTAGCCAACCCCACCTTTCTAAGAAGCCTAGGACTGAAGTTGTTTTTGAATCTTCTGACCAGGATTCTGTTTTTTCTGATTCTTCTGATGATCTGGATTTGCCCTTATCTACTTATGAGGATTCTGAAGCAGAAGACTCCATTCCCTTTGCTTCCATTCCAGAGGATTTTTCTTTTGGGGAAACCTTACATACTCTAAGGGAGCATTTCCACTGGGAAAGCCAGGATTTTTCTGATTCAAAAAAGAGGCTTAGGGATTTCATACTCCTACCTCAGCATAGGCCTTTAGCTATTCCTCCTGTACTAGACATTGTTGATGTTGATGATGCTTTTTCAGAATCTAGTTTGGCCCCTAATTTCTTGCCTCCTGCTCTCAGAAAATCTGACCGATACTACAGGGTCCCAGAGTCACACAAGTTCTTTTTTAAAAATCGTATTGCGGATCCAGAGACTATTTCACAGGGGCCCAAGGGCATTAACGCTTCTACTGCTAAAAATCCTACCCCTTCTGATAGACTCCAGGGTGCTGGATAGATGGGGTAAGAAGGTTTACACTTCTGCAACCTTTGCCATTAGGGCTTTAAACTGCCAGTTTCATATGTTAAAGTATCAGCAACATGTTATTGGATTGTATTGAGAAATTCCTGGATTACAACAACCTGATACAATATACTACTGTCTCCAGCAGAAAAAATATATAATCCAGGCAAATCCGACCAAATCTCTCTTTTATTCTTGTATATAAACCGATTGTTAAGCGCTTTCATCCAGGTACAACTGGACTTCATCATGTTATTGGATTGCTTAAACTGAAAATGATGTTGATTCCTGACTGTGTGGAAAATAAATTACAGGATTTAATGCATTCTGCTGAACAAGTTGGAAAACATACTTTGCAATATGGTTTTGATTCATTAGAGGCCTCTTGCAGGGCTGCTGTAACTGGGTCTGTACTTAGAAGGCATGCTTGGCTTAAGGAGTAATCCATACCAGATCATGTTAAAGCAAAATTACTGGACGCTCCCCTAAACCAGGACCGCCTGTTTGGCAACAAGGCAGAAGTTGTTCTTAAAAAGATGGAATAAAAGGCTAAATCTATGCAAACTGTTAAAGATTTTTACAAGTACAACCTCCTAGATTTACTAGGCATTGGCCTTCCAAGAACTGGTCCTTTCTTGCCTCTTCTAGACCTTCTCAGTCCAAACCCAGATCCAGCAGAGCTCCCAGGCTGCAGTCCCACGGTACGCACGGGACTAAGCAGTGGGGGGCCTCCACTCCGAATGTGGGAGTAATAAGACTCCCCCATGGTAAACTGTCTCAATGACTTCCTTTTAAAATTTCCAAGCACTTATCAACTGACTGCCCCTTTAGGGGGAAAGATTTGCTCTTCATGCAAAGAACTGGGAACTCATTACCCAGGACAAATTGGTTTTAAATATAGTGTCCCAGGGATACAGATTTCGCTTCCACACATTGCCAACACCAAGCGGGTGGCCAGACCTACCCCCAAATCAGTGGGCAGAGGCCCAAAACCAAATACATTCTCTCTTAAGCATGGGGGCTATTCAATTGGTACCAGAAGAGGAAAAGGGACAAGGTTTCTACTCAAGACTTTTCCTGGTGCCCAGAAAAGACATTTCATGATGTCCTATCCTGGACTTGTCTTCTCTTAAACACCTTTTTGGAGATTCCAAAATTCAAAATGCTGACTCTTCACCAGTTGCTTCCTATGCTAGGCAAAGATGCCTGGTTGGCAACACTAGATTTAAAAGAAGCATACCTGCACATCCCAATCGGGGAATCTTGCAGAAGATGCCTGCGATTCAAAGCAAGCTACACGTGCTATCGGTTCTCTGCACCGCCCTTTAGCATATCTACTGTGCCCAGGGTATTCATGAAGTGCCTAGCTCCAGTTATTGCAATTTGCAGGCAAAGAAATATTCAAATATACCCATATCTCGACGATTGTCTAATTCAGGCAGAAAGCCAGGACATACTTTTAAATCATCTGGCCTTTGTACAAAGGGTTCTAACTTGTCTGGGGTACACCATAAATGAAAAGAAATCACACCTGATACCCTGTCAACAAATTATATTCCTGGGAGCAAGCTTGAATGCAACTTCACAGATGACTTTCCTCACGCCAGAGAAACAAATTAATTTAACAACCTACTTCAAACAAGTGGCCACAAAAACCCTGCTATCTGCAAGACAAATACTGCAAGCCTTGGGGTTCATGGTGTCCTGCATTCTTCTAATTCCATATGCAAGACTGCATATGAGGAAACTACAGTGGTATCTAAAAAGCCTATGGTGTCAACATTCTCAGCATCTAGAAGTAATGATTCCTATCATACCTTGCCTACGTCTAGAGTTCCTTTGGTGGGGAGAGGCCTGCCACCAAAACAAGGGGCTACCTTTCACACCACCCCCTGCCGCCCAAACCCTAACAACAGATGCATCAGACTATGCATGGGGGGCTCACCTGGCAGGGAAGTGCATTCAGAGCAAATGCAACCCAAGTCAAATGCACCTGCATATCAATCAAAATGAAATGTTAGCTGTACAGAATACTCTGACAGCCTTCAAGGACCACATTCTTCCAGGACAACTAATGGTAAATACGGACAACACTACTGTTATGTGGTACATAAGCAGGGGGGGTACACATTCTTATCCCCTCTGCAGACTAGCCATGGCATTGTGGAACACAGCCTTGAGCTACCAAGTGCACCTACAAGCTCAATTCCTGCCAGGAAAATTAAATACACTGGCAGACGGACTAAACAGAAACCTCATGGACCCACACGAGTGAAAACTGGAACCAAGGATTTTCAACATGTTGACAAGCAAATGGGGGAGCCCAGATATAGACCTGTTTGCCTCTCCCCAGAACTACCAATTGGACAAATTTTGCATAAGGATTCACCACAAACAAGCCTGGAAAGTGGATGCTCTGTCCTTCAGCTGGAAAAACCTATCGGTCTATGCCTTCCCCCCCCCCCCTCTGCCTCTGCTCTCCAAAGTACTACTAAAACTCAAACAGGACAAACCAATGATGATTTTGATTGCACCAGATTGGCCACGCCAACACTGGTACCCCTTCCTGCGCAGTGTGTCACTGTTCTTGCATTGGCACCTGCCTCAGACTCCTTCCCTGTTGTCTCAGCAGGAGAACCAGATTCTGCACCCTCAGCTTCTAACACTGAACCTGACAGCCTGGCTAATTACATTACCATTTCTCAGTAAACCTGTGATGGATATCATTTTAGAGGCAAGGAGGCCTAGTACTAGAAAATCTTATGCTGAAAAATGGAAAAGATTCTGTGCCTGCATCCAGTCTCAAGAGATGAGGACAGCAGTGCCCAATTTACCTCAGATTTTACAGTACTTAACTGAGATGCTTCACAAGGGCCTGTCTTTTTTTTTCCTCCATCAGAATTCGCACCTCAGCCATTTCAGCTCATTACAACACAGAACTCTCCTCTGTTCTCTCATCCACTGCTCAAGCAGTTCCTCAGAGGGGCCAAAAATTTGAGACCACCCAGGAGAGCTCCAACCCCAGCCTGGGACCTTAACTTTGTTTTGGAGAAACTCACTGTACCTCCTTTCGAGCCAGCTGCTACTGCAGACTTAAAATTTATTTCTTGGAAAACAGCCTTCCTTTTAGCAATCACTTCAGCAAGAAGGGTATCTGAATTACAGGCCCTTATGGCAGTGGAGCCTTTCATCATCTTTCATGCGGACAGGGTGTCCCTCAGAACCAATCCATCCTTCATGCCCAAGGTGGTATCCAGTGTGGCTGTTAATCAGTCCATTCATTTGCCAACCTTCTTTCCCAATCCACAGAACAAAGGGGAACAGATATTGCATTCCTTGGATATGCACAGACAACTTAGATTCTACTTGGATGGGACTAAACCTCAAAGGAAATCTGAACAACTGGTGGCATTTGCTGCAGGGACAGAGGGGAAGGCTATTTCAAAGCAAACCATTTCTAAATGGATAGGCCATTGCATTCATTTCTGCTGTAAGCACCATGGAAAACCTATCCCTCAGGATCAGACCTCACACCACCAGGGCTGCATCTACCTCTTCAGCCTTTCTCAGAGGTGTCCCTACCAGGGACATCCTAGAAACTGCTACCTGGAGTTCTGTACATACTTTCACCAAGCATTATCATTTGCCAATTTTCCTCTAAATCCAGGGCTGACTTTGCCACTGCAGTCTTGCAGGGCCTTTTAGCTGGTCCTAATGCTATCTAAATTCCTCCTCCCAACCATAGCTTTGGGAATCTACCCAAATGTAATGACTACAACAGTGAAACACGATGAACATAGTACAGTTGTGTACACTTACCATAAATGTAGATGTTCGTGTATTCACTGTTGCAGTCCTGGTTACCCTCCCTCCAGCCCCCTAACTTCTTTTGGCTATACCTCTACTTTCCTTTACTATGCTTAAAAGCTTTTTGGTGTATTTTTTTTTGTTGGAGGTATACCATTGTATTTTTACATTTAATTGCTTCCCATTAGGGGGGGCACCTGACATCTGGGGCAAGAAAAACTGATGTAATGGCTTTGACTGCATGTTTTATACCCCTGACGTCATGGAAGAAGGGACAGCAACAGACGCTGGACCAAAGACTTTGTTAATCAGGCCGACTGAGGGCTACCTGCAAGCAGATAACCCAAATGTAATGACTGCAACAGTGAATACAATCTAACATCTACATTTATGGTAAGTGTACACAGCTGTACTTCGTCTGCCCTCACTTTAGTGGAGCACTATAATCGTACCATTTTCTTCAAATCCAGGGCTGGAGCTGTTTCTACAGGGCATTCTAGCTTCTGCTTGAATCACCTTTTTTCTTCCAGCCGCTCACTTTCTCAGCTTTGGGAATCCTCCCATGTTGTTACTTCAGCCGAAAACACAATGAACATTAGTGAAGTTTTGTCTACTTGCTGTAAATGTAGATGTTCAAATATCTTCACTGTTGAAAGTACATTTTCCCTCCATCCCCTCTCTAATTATTTTGGGTTGGGGTGGGCTCCCCACTTTCCTTTCCACTGCCCTCCCTGTTTCACCTCCTTATTAGGTCTTTAGGGTCCCTTCTCTTGCACACTGGGAACTTTTGTGTGCTTTGTACTCTGTGGACCCAGAGCTTCAACTGCAGGGGGCGCCTCCTTTTAGTGGCAGACAAGAAAGACCTGTAAGATGGCACTGACTGATCCTTATACCCATGTGTCCTGATTCCAGGTACAGGGTGTATGCCACCCCAGGTGGAGGGAGTTAAATCTCTGATACTCGGGCTGGCTAAGGGCTACCACTGCAACAGTGATGAGACGCTAACATGTACATTTATGTTAACACAACTGTACTTTCTAGGGCTGTCATATGACTTTTCAGTCAGACTGGTTCTACTTTTTTACCGTGGTGTTAAAACGTAAATGTACTTTAGTTTACTTTTTTGTGAGAAAAACTTGCTTCTTTCTCGCATATCTTCCTTTCTGATTTCTACCATAGCTTTAAATTTAATTTTCTCTCTCCCCTCAGCTATTTCTTTTGAAGAAATTTGTACATTGCCTAGCAACTCTTGAATTGTTTTCACTGTCCATACTTTAAAATCCTCTCTTATTTTTTTTTAATGGATAAGTAGGAAAGTGCTAGTCTCATTTTTATTTGATTAAAGTCCCACTTTCTCTTGGCTTTTATTGATGCATGGTCTGAAGTAGCTAGTTACCACATGTTTCAAAACTGTCAATTAAGTACCCATTTTCTTGTGAACTATAGCATCTGTCCACTCTAACCAAGTTATTATACCTTGGGGAATTCAGCAAGGCAAAACGACAAACTAAATATAACACACACAGCTGGTCAGAAACCTCAGGAGGCACGCAAGGGATAATTAGAAACAAAATTTATTGTTGTTCCTTGGGGAATAATATGCATACTCTGTATAGGTTCTGGCTAATAATTTCATATTTTCCATTCATAGGGTGGTACTAGGCTAGTGGCCCTAGAGCCCTTACAAGCCTAGCCATGCTAATCCCGAGTTGCCTCATTTGTCTTTGGTTAGATGGAAGTAATTCAGAGTAAGTCTATGATAAACACCAACTACCCCTGTCCATGAGGGACATGGGTGCCACCCCCTGCGGTAAATTTGCTGTCTCCCATCCATTTGTCCAGGATGCGTTTGAATAGGGTCAAGTGAGGAGTTCTGCTTCCAGTGAATTTTAAGTTTATTCCAGAATAGCGTCAGTCTCTGGAAGATGTATCTGTCTCTCATCATGGGCTTGGTTGAGATCCCTAGATTGAGTGACTCTTGAGCCATTTGACTTGTGGATGTACAGCATTTCCATCAGGGCTGTGTCAGAGACCGCCCTGTAAGCCAGGCACAAATTGCCTCTCAGCAGCCTATATGATGCAGAGTATAATGACAGGGCTGTCAATTTGTCCACGTGCGTCATGGTTTCGAGGCCCTGTATTTTCTTGGTGAGAAACCTCTGGTCTGTCCAGCTGCTGCAGGTGTCCGGTGAGGTACATGCAGAAAGGAGCATTTTACTCTATTAATGGTCTCACAAGAGTGGAATACAGTGGAGTTATAACATGCTTAGACCTGGATGCGATGCTTTTACTACTGAGATGCGTAACATAGAAGGCTTTACTTACCACTGGTGAAACTTGGTGGTCGAAGTTCCGATTGCTGTCTACCTGTGTTCCCAGATCTCGCACCACTCGGTTGGTACTTGGGAGGGTGCTGTCAATATTGTAATTAGCAGGGAATTTTGCTTTGCCAAAGGGGGTAATAATGCACGTTTGTGTTTAGTTTTAGACCATGGCTTTGGTGCTAGTCATTTGTCTGTTAGCCCCTTCTGTTGCGTGTTACCATCGTTAGCAGACTCATTGATTGCACCCAGTTTGCAATCAGTGATCTTGGTAAGCCAAAGGCCGTCTACTTTAGCTTGGACTTCTGAGAAATGGACTCCAAAAAAGTTAAGGGCCCAGCACAGATCCTTGTGGTATGCCACTGGTGACAGGTCTACTGGTAGGGGCGGAATCACCAACTTTAATGGTATGTGTTCTGTCGGTGAGCCACTTGGCTACCCATCTATCGACACGAGGGTTAGTTCCCAGCTGGGAGAGTTTCTCAATGATACCCGAGTGGAGGATTGTGTCAAAAGCCTTGGCTGGGTCAGGATGAGCAGTATGCACTGCCTTACCTTCAAGAAAGTCACCAAAGCCCTGGATGAAGTCTGCTGGGTTTAATAAGCATGATCTGCCCTTAATAAAGCCAAACTGGGTTGGGTCTAGAGTTTGAAGATTGCCTATGTCCTTGTTAAAGTCCATGAAGATTCTTTCCATGGCCTTGCAGATGAGGCTGGTTAGACTTGGGGTCTATAGATGTTCTTCATGTTTCACTGTTGCAGTCATCACACTTGGGTTATCTGCCTGCAGGTAGCCCTCAGTCGGCCAGAGTACCAGATTCTTAGTATTTCTGCGTCAGTTGCTGTCGCTCCAGGTCTTGACGTCAGGGGTATAAAAACAGGCAGCCGACACCATTAGATCAGTTTTCTTGCGGAGGAGCCCGAAGTCTTCTAAAGCTAAGTACCCCATTGGGATCCTTTTTTCTTGCTCTAACCGATTTCAGGAAAAGTTAAAAATTGTCTTGCCTGTGGAAAGCAAATACCACACTGAGATTTTCATTCTTACTGCGTCACCTGTGTAGGCCCAGACCACGAAGTTCCTAGCTGTCTGTTTTGTGCCTTGTTCAACGCCTGAAATATTCTTTGTTGGGCCCTTATTGTTGCTAAATACTTTTGTTCTCTATCTCCGTATTCCAAAATGGCTTTGGTAAGCCATCCGACTACCGATAAAACATAAGGATAAAGACAGAGACAGACCGCACAGGTCCAAAACTGCCGACTACGCTTCTGTTAAGCTAGTCCCCGGTACTCGGTGAGGAGCTTTCGCAGCCCGTGATGCCCGCTTCAATGGATTCGCAGGCCTCTACCGAGACCCATTCGGAGTCCAGTATGCCGCGAGACTCTTCGGAACCTGTGGACGTCTCTACCCTGGATGGGTCCGGAGCCGCTGAGCAGGCACCGGCTTCTGAGGAAGCTCTTCGCACTACCAATATTTGACACAAACAGACTTCTTTCTCATCTTAAGTTCTGTCTAGAACTACAGAGTTTTTAAAGCCAAGAGTATACGCTACACCTAGAAAAACGACGACCCAAACTCATGCACATGCTTCCTTGCCACAACATCAAATGCTTAACATGGCAGAAGACCTTATTATGTTGATTAGGGGGAAAGTCAGCCTTCCCCTGCTAAGAGAGAGACCTGTCCGCAGCAGCTTTAACAGACCAAGAGTCCGATGACTCTGAGGTATCTGATTATGAAGACATGCCTTTATCTTCTTATGAGGATTCAGATGCAGAGGAGACTATTCCCTCTGCTTCTCCTTCAGAGGATTTTTCTTTTGATGAAACCTTTTATACTTTTAAGAGAGCATTTCCACTGGGAATCCCAAGACTATCCCCAGTCTAAAAAGAGACTCAGAAAATTAATAGACTTGCCACAATGTAGGCCTTTAGCAATACCCCCAGTCGTGGATGTTGTGGATGATGTCTTAATGGAATCCAGTTTAACTCCTGATTCTTTACCCCCTGCTCCTAGGAAACCAGACAGGTACTACAGAGTTCCTGACTCTCACAAATTCTTTTTCAAAAATCCTAGTGCTGACCCAGAGGTCATCTCCCAGGGGCCTAAAGGTATCAAAGCAACTACAGCTAAGAATCCCACTCCTTCGGACAGGGATTCCAGAGCTTTAGACAGATGGGGTAAGAAAGTATACATCTCTGCAACTCTCGCCATTAGGGATTTGAATTGCCAGTTTCACAGGCTGAAGTGCCAACAACATGTTATGGAACTTGTTAAGCAAAAAATAGCTACCTTTACGGGCTGTGCAGAAAATAAAGAATTACAAGACCTTATGCATTTTGCAAGCCAAGTCAGCAAGCATACATTGCAGTGTGGCTTTGACGCCCTAGAAGCATCTTGCAGGGCAGCAGTCACTGGTTCTGTACTGAGAAGGCATGCTTGGCTTAAGGAGCAGACCTTGCCAGACCATGTCAAATCAAAATTACTAGATGCTCCTTTGAATAAGGACAATCTGTTTGGCACCAAAGCAGAAGAGGTTCTTAAAAAGATGAAAGAAAAAGCTAAATCTATGCTGGCAGGCAAAGATTTTTTACAAGTACGGCCTCTTAGATTCAGTAGGCATTGCCCCTCAAAACATTGGTCCTTTCTAGCCCCCTAAAGGCCATCTCAAACTAGACCCAGGGGAAACAGACCCCCACCCCCCAGACTACACTCTCAGGGTATGCAGAGATCTATGCAGTGGAGTGACTTCACTTCAAAAATAGGGAGTGCTAAGCCACCCCTTACAGGAAGAATTCCCAATGACTTCTCAACTCCACTCCCCACCTCTGCCCAACTGCTTGTGCCCCTAGGAGGAAAACTTGCCCAGCTACTCTAGACTTAAAAGAAGCCTATCTACACATCCCTATAAGGGACTCGTGCAGGAAATATCTTCGCTTCAGGGCATGATCTGTGCATTATCAGATGTTCATTGTGTTGCCTTGCTGCAGTCATCACACTTCATAGGTTCATACTAGGCTATCTGCCCTGGGGCAATTATAAGCCTAGCCCAATTCTGTATGGCTTACGCCACCCCTTGATTTGAGTATACTGTGCCCTTTTTAAGGTTTAGTTTACTGTGCCTCTGTCTAATAGTGACACGGAAGTAATCCCTGGGACAAACCTATGATCCCCCATCCACTTATCGAGATTCTTCTTGAAGAGATTCAGTGAGGTGCTCTGCCTCACATGAACTGGAATTCTATTCCAGAGCGAAGGGAGCCTCTGGGTTATGAACCTGTCCCTCCAGCAAGTTCTATTTATTTCTGTGCTGAGGTTCAAGTCCCTCAGTGTGGCTCTAAGGGATTTAGATTTACTGAGGTGGAGCATGTCCATTAATTCTGGATTTGACATAGCTTTGTATGTCAGGCATAGATTGCCTCGAAGTAGGCGGTATGCAACTGAGTAGAGCTGGAGTTTTTAACCGAGCAGCATATGGTCTGTTTGAGACCCTTGATCCTCTTGGTGAGATACTTTTGGGGTCTTTCTAATTGCTGCAGGTGTCGGGTAAGGTACATCCCAAAGGGGCATTGTATTCTATGATGGGCCTGATGAGGGATGAATAAAGGGGCACGATTACCTCTCTTGATCTAGATGTGAAACCCTTCGTGATGAGGTGGGCTATGTAGAAGGTCTTTCTAACCACTTTGGCAATGTGGTTTCAAAGGAGAGATTGCTATCAACTTGGGTCCCCAGGTCCCTAATAACTTTCTCTGTACATAATGGGTTTCCCTATGTGGTAATTTGTGGGCACATTGTTTTTGCCAAAGGGTATGACTATATATTTTTTGGCATTTAGCTTTAAACCATGGCGCTGACACCAGTTATCTGTCTCTGTGAGACCTTTTTGAAGGATGTTTGTGTCAGCTGGAGAGTTGATTATGGCACCCAGTTTGCAGTCGTCTGCGAACTTGGTGAGCCTTAGTCCTCCACGTTGCCTGTACCTCGGAAAAGTATATACCGAACAAGAGTGGTCCCAGGACAGAACCCTGTGGGACACCACTTGTGACCGGTTTCGAGTCTGACATGGCTCTAGCAACTCTCACTCTGTGGGTTCTGTCTTTGAGCCAGTTTGCGACACATTTTGTGACATAGGGGTTTATATTTAAGCTGGATAGCTTATCTATGATGCCCGAGTGGGGTATTATGTCAAATGCCTTTGCAAGGTCCAGATAGGCTGTGTGGACTACCTTCCCTTCATCTATGGCTTTGGTGACTGTTTCAAAGAAGTCAACCAGGTTCAAAAGGCAGGATCTGCCCTTGACAAAGCCGAACTGGGTAGGATCTAGTGTCTGTAGGTCCCCAGTGTCTTTGTTTATGAGCTCCATGATGATCCTCTCCATAGCCTTGCAGACTAAGCTAGTCAGGCTTGTGGGGCGATAGTTTCCAGGATCCGTAGAGGCTCCACCTTTGTGGAGTGGGACCACTGTTGCTGTACGCCATTCTGTGGGCACATATCCTGTAGTGAGGCTGAGATTGTATAGCTGTTTTATTTGAGGGATTAGTTCCTCTTGTAGTTCATGTAGGATGCAACCTGGGGCGCCATCTGGTCCCATGGAAGCAGTGTTTTTTGCTTTGGAGAGGGCAGCCTTCACCTGAGCATCTGAGATGTTTGGGAGGCAGCCCTCTGCCGGGATAGATACTTGCTCTTTTGGGGGGGGGGGGGTGGAGAAGTTTGCACTGAACCTGTCTGCCAGGATATTGGCGATGTCTGTGGGTTCAGTGTATTTTTTGTCGTTTAGAATCAACTCAGAACAAGTCTGGGAGTTGCATCCCAGGTTTCTAACATAACTGAAAAAAGCCTTATGATTGTCTTTGGTGTCCTGTGCAATTTTCCCTCGAAGCTGGCCTTGGAGGATTTTATGAGGATCGTAATTTTTGCTAGTACTGATCAGAGATGCCTTCCCTATTAGGATTTTGCTCTATCATGTAGTAGCTTCCTCCTTCTGTTGTACAGTTTATTTATGGCAGGGTCCACCAGACTGGACGCCTGCCTTTGGATGATTGGGTCTTGGTTTTGTTTGGGATAGCATGATCCATGCATTCCTGGAGATGTCCGTAGAATGCATTTATATAGGATTCTGCAGTTTGGGCTGTAGTTTCCACTGGCCCTGGGGCCTTGAAGGATTCCACTGGTTTGAGAAGTGAGAAGTTTGCTTTTGAGAAGTTTTTCACTGTGGTGTTCTGGGCTGGGGGTGGGGTCGGGATGTGGACATCCAGTGAAATTAATTTATGGTCTGATCTTACCAATGAGGTATATAATTCTGGTGTGGAGCATAGAGTACCCATGTTGGTAATGATCAGGTCTAGTATGTTGTCCCCTCTTGTAGGAGTGGTGACTAGTTGTTCCATAGCATTTGAGTTTATAATTTCCAGGAATCTTTGGGCTAAGGTGCTGGGGCTTGAGTAGTGCTTCCAGTCAATGTTTGGGTAGTTGAAGTCGCCCAATATAATGGTGTTCAGAGAGATCTTCATGTTCTCCAATGTTTTCAGGAAGGCCGAATGGGATTCCTGACTTTGAGAGGGTGGTCTGTAGGATGCTATAAACTGAAAAGCAGTCTTGCCTACTGTTAGTTGCACATGGATGGTCTCCGATACTTGCAATGCCACTAACCTGGAGGCGTGGATATCCTTGATAAATATGGAAACTCCCCTCCTTTGTGGTTCAGTCTGGGTTTTGGGGCCGAAAAGCATGATATGAGGTATAGCCTGGTAGTGCTGGGGTGCTCTCTGGAGCCTTGAACCAGGTTTCTGTCACTGCACAGATATCAATGTTCTCCATACTGAGGAGAGCTTCGAGTGTGTGCATCTTGAGGTTAAGACTTCTGGCGTTTAGCAACATTACCCTTAGTTTCTTGTTCCTTGTGCTGTCTATGGGGGTGGGTTTGACTTTTGAGCCTTGCCTAAAAAAGGCACTATGGGGGTGGCAAGAGCCTTTGCCAATATCCGAAAGCCCAGTGATGACAGGTGCAAGCCGTCCCTAGCGAAGCAACGTGGCTTGTCGACCATGTCATCCCACTTGGGTTATCCTGCCATCAGGCGGTCCCGCAGTCTGCCCGAATTCCAAAGTCTTGGTCCGGCGTCGGTTGCTGTCGCTTCTTCCCTGACGTCAGTGCGCCAGGGGTATATGAGAGGCATCCGACGCCATTTTCTTCAGTCTTTCTTGCCGCGCGGTGCTTGAAGCAGAAGCAGTTCGCAAGTGCCGGTCGGCCAACACCTGAGATTTTCTAATCGAATTTCAGTCCGAAGTCTTCAAAGCTAAGTACCCTGTTGGGGAACCTTTTCTTGCCTCAGTCCGATGTCAGAAAAAGTTGACAATTGCATTTCTTGTGGGAAGCAAATACCTCATAAGGACTTTAATTTTTTTTGTATACCTTGCCTAGGCCCAGACCACGACGTCACTGGTTGTCAGTTTTGTGCTAGTTTCAATAAGCGAACTATAAAGCGACGCTTTGATTTTGCACGACACTACTTTGGTAGGAAATTTAATTGCACTATGCCGTCAGAGCAACCGAATACCGGCGTGCATAAAAAGCGCAAAGATAAAGAAAGGCAGCCTAGATCCAAGCCAGACTCCGAGGCCTCGGCTGGGCCGGTCGCCGGTTCTCCGGTTTTCAGTGAGGCGCCTACGCAGCCCCTGGCTACCGCTGAATTGGATCCCCAGACCACTTCGGATTCTCCAGCAGAGAGTTCTAGGCCGACGCAGCCATTTTCTTTAGGCCCTACCGACAACATTGCAGAAGGAGAAGCCGGTGCTATAGAAACACCTTCAGTTTCTGAAGGTGTCTTCGGACCGACTACTCTCACCATAAAATCTTATGCTAAGCTTAAGACTCCTCTAAAACCAAAAAAGACTACACTTTAGTCTCCAGGTCAAGGCCCTATGCCTAAGAAACAGATGCTTAAAATGGCTGAAGATTTGATTTCTTTGATCAGGGGTTCCCAAACCCCCCCCCCTACAAAAGGCGTAGACAAGAGGAGGATTATGCCTCCTCTGATCAAGTGTCTGTTTTCTCAGGCTCCTCTGAGGAACAGGATTACTCCTTTCCCCCTTATGAAGATTCTGATGCTGAAGACTCCATTCCCTCAGCTTCTCCCCCTGAAGATGGTTCCTTTGGGGAAACCTTACATACCATGAGGGAACATTTCCACTGGGAAGGTCAGGTCTACTCCGACTCAAAGAAAAGGCTCCGAGAGTTTCTTTTACTCCCCCAGCACAGACCACTTGCTATCCCCCCAGTTTTAGACATTGTGGATGATGTTTTCTTAGAATCTAGTCTAAATCCAGATTCTCTGCCTCCTGCTCCAGCCAAACCAGATATATACTATAGAGTGCCTGACTCGCACAAATTCCTATACAAAATCCCTGTTGCTGATCCAGACACAATCCCCCAGGGTCCCAAAGGGGCTAAGGCTTCTATGGCTAAAAATCCTGTACCCTCTGAAAGGGACTCCAGAGCACTAGATAGGTGGGGGAAGAAAGTTTACACCTCAGCTACTCTAGCTATGAGAGCACTAAATTGTCAATTTCACATGCTTAAATACCAGCAATTCCTAATGTCTCAAATAAAACAAAAGATGGGCAAGCACCCTCAACCGTCTGAATTCAAGGAAATGCAGGATCTGTTGCATGCAGCTGAACAGGTGGGCAAACATACTTTACAATGTGGTTTTAATGCCTTGGAAGCTTCCTCTAGAGCAGCTGTTACTGGGTCTGTTATACGTAGGCATGCTTGGTTAAAGGAACAATCTCTGCCTGATCATGTTAAAGCAAAGTTACTAGATGCACCCTTACAGCAGGATGTCTTATTTGGGGTTAAAGCAGAGGAGGTTTTAAAGAAAATGGAGGATAAGGCAAAATCTATGCAGACGGTCAAAGATTTCTTACAGGTACAGCCCCCACGCTTCAGCAGAAATTGGCCAACAAAAAATTGGTCCTTTCCAGCTTCTGACAGACCACAGAGGGGTAAATACAGGCGCCCAAGGGGCAGAGGACAAGCACAAATCCTTTACAAACCTCACCAATGGGGCACTGCAACACAGAAGGGAGGAGAAGACAGGTCCCAAACTACTAGAAGGCAAACACAATGACTTAAACCTCAGACTGCCAAGCAAAACTCTCTTGGCAGCTCCCTTGGGAGGAAAATTAGCACTTTTTGCAGACAACTGGCGCATTGTCACAAAAGACAAATGGGTCCTAGACATTATCTCACAAGGATACAGATTCCATTTCCACACCTTGCCAAGGATAAAAGAAATGCCAAACTTGCCACAAAATCAATGGGCAGAGGCACAAAAACAAATTACAGCTCTCATGGACATGAGAGCCATTCAACTGGTACCTACACAGGAGCAAGGCCAAGGATTTTACTCAAGGCTCTTTCTAGTCCCCAGAAAGGACAATGCTTGGAGACCCATTCTGGACCTTTCAATTTTAAACACCTTCTTGCAAGTACCCAAATTCAAGATGCTAACACTACAGCAGCTTCTTCCCATGTTGGGCAAGAAAGCTTGGCTAGTAACGTTGGACCTCAAGGAGGCATACCTGCATGTCCCTATCAGACAAAATTGCAGAAGATACCTTTGTTTCATTGCAGGTTCAACCCATTACCAATTCTCTGCACTGCCCTTTGGCTTATCTACGGCACCCAGGGTCTTCACAAAATGTCTGGCACCAGTAATTGCATACTGCAGACAAAGAGGAATTCAAATATACCCATACCTGGACGACTGCCTCATCCAAGCAGAAAGCAAGGACATTCTCTTACAACACCTGGCTTTTGTAAAACATCTTCTAAGTTGCTTAGGGTACACAGTAAATGAAAAGAAATCAAAAGTAGTGCCCTCACAAAATATGACATTGCTGGGTGCCAGCTTGAATACAACGGCCCAGTTGGCTTATCTGATGCCAGACAAACTACAGTTAACTCAATACTTCAGAACAATGGCAACAAAGACCCAACTCCCTGCAAGAAAAATTCTGCAGGCCTTGGGCTTCATGGTATCTTGCATACTGCTAATACCATTTGCAAAACTGCATATGAGGAAATTACAATGGTACCTAAAAAGCATATGGACTCAACACAGCCACAGCTTGGAAATAATGATACCTCTCACAGCCACAGCTTGGAAACCATGATACCTCTCATTCCCTGCCTTCAACAGGAGTTTCTATGGTGGTCACAGGCATGTCACCTCAACAAGGGTCAGCCTTTCACCTTACCCCCATCCAGGCAAACTATGACAACAGATGCATCGGACTATGCCTGGGGGGCAACTTGGAGTTCAGTACACACCTTCACCAAACATTACCACTTACCACTTTACTCTAAGACTAGAGCTGGCTTCGCCACTGCAGTTTTGCAGGGCCTTCTAGCCTCCTCTAACCCTGTTTGACTCCACCTCCCATCCGTAGCTTTGGGATTCTACCCAAGTGTGATGACTGCAGCAGGGTAACACGATGAACATAGTACAGTTTTGTACCTTCCATAAATGTAGATGTTCGAGTGTATACCCTGCTGCAGTCCAGGTAAACCTCCCTCCATCCCCTCTGACCTAACTAAGACCTTTCTGTACCTTAAAATCTGTTAATACCTTTGTGGTGTATTTGCTTATAGCTGGAGGGATTTTTTGTTTATGCTACCCTTTTCATTATTGGTACTATCTACTGACCACCATTTGGGGGGGCACCTGACATCTGGGGCAAGAAAAACTGAAGAAAATGGCGTCGGATGCCTCTCGTATACCCCTGGCGCACTGACGTCTGGGAAGAAGTGACAGCAACCAACGCCGGACCAAGACTTTGGAATTCGGGCCGACTGCGGGGACTGCCTGACGGCAGGATAACCCAAGTGTGATGACTGCAACAGGGTATACACTGTAACATCTACATTTATGGTAGGTACAAAACTGTACTTTCTCTGCACTTCCCTTTGGCTTATCGACTGCTCCGTGAGTATTCACAAAATGCCTGGCTCCAGCCATTGCCTACTGCAGAAGAGAAAAATTCAAATTTACCCATACTTTGACTGCCTGATTCAGGCAGACAGTCAGGAAATGCTGTTGCAGTACCTGACATTTGTAAAAAACCTTCTAACCTCCCTGGGGTACACCATCGACAAAAAGAAATCAAAACTAGTCCCCAGTCAAAAGATTGTATTCCTGGGAGCAAGTTTGGACACATCATCCCAGATGGGCATTCCTTACTCTAGAAAAACAAGCCTATCTGACAGACAACTTCAGTTAAAACCAGAACCCAGTTATCCTGCAGGCCCTAGGGTTCATGGCCTCATGCATCCTACTAATTCCATATGCCAGACTGCATATGAGGAAACGTCAGTGGTACTTAAAAAGTCTAAGGTGGCAACATTCTTAGGACGTGGAAACCTGTCCTTAGACAAGGTATGATAGGAATGACGGAGTTTCTTTGGTGGGCAGCAGCATGCAACCACAACAAGGGACTACCCTTTACTCAACCCCATGCTGCCCAGACCCTAACCACAGATGCATCAGACTATGCCTGGGGGGCACACCTGGATGACAAGTGCATTCAGGGCCACGGCAGCCCAAGTCAAATTCATCTACACATAAACCAAAAAGCGATGCTAGCTGTGCAGCATTCTCTAACAGCTTTCAGATCCCTACTCTCACCAGGACCCCTGCTAATAAAAACAGACAACACCACAGTTTTATGTGGTACATCAACAAGCTGGGGGGGAACCCACTCTTACCCACTCTGCAGGCTAGCTATGGCCCTGTGGAACACGGCTTTGGACATGCTTGTCCATCTGCAAGCTCAGTTTCTGCCAGGCAAACAAAACTCACTGGGAGATGACTTGAGCAGAAATCTCCTAGACCCACACAAGTGGCAATTAGAGCCCATCTCCTTCAGCCTTCTGATTCAGAAATGGGGGACTCCAGAGGTGGATTTCGTTGCCTTCCCCTGCAATCACCAGCTCAGCAAATTCTGCACCAGGACACCTCACAGCCGGGCCTGGAAAGTGGATGCCCTATCCTTCCAGTAGGTAAACCTCCCAATCTATGCATTTCCCCCTCTTCCCCTTCTCTCAAGAATATTGCTCAAGATAAGACAGGACAGACCAAGAACAATTCTGATTGCCCCAGACTGGCCACGCCAGCACCGGTACCCACTCCTACGCAGCCTCACAGGTGCAACCCTGGCACCTACCCCAGAGCCCGACCCTGCTTACGCAGCAGGGGGGACAGATCTTGCATCCACAACGGCAAACCCTAAATCTTGCAGCCTGGCTTATTCCTTGAATTCTCCCCCAGTGACCAGCCTAAGCAAGCAGGTACTGGACATCATTCTTGAAGCCAGAAAACCCAGTACAGGGAAATCCTATTCTGATAAGTGGAAAAGGTATTGCTCCTGGATTCAATCTAAGGGAGAGGACACAGCTCTGCCCTCCCTACCTCTAATCTTGGATTACTTAGCAGATCTACTCTACAGAGGCCTATCCTTTTCCTCCATTAAGATCCATGCCTCTGCCATCTTGGCTCATTACAACTCTGAGCTGCCCCTATTCTCTCACCCTCTCGAACAGTTCCTGAGAGGGGCAAACAACAGGCCACCAAGGAGAGCACCCACCCCTGCTTGGGACTGTAACTTTGTACTGGAAAAGCTCACACTGCTCCCTTTTGAGCCTGCAGCATCAGCAGACTTAAAATTCCTATCTTGGAAAACAGCATTGTTCCTGGCCATCACTTCAGCAAGAAGAGTGTCTGAGCTGCAAGCACTTATGGCCATGGAACCCTTCATTATTTGTCATGCTGACAGGGTCTCCCTCAGGACTAACCCTTCCTTTATGCCCAAAGTGGTGTCCGGTGTGGCTCTCAACCAGTCTATCCATTTGCCAACCTTTTTCTCTAATCCTCAAAATAAAGGGGAAAGGATCCTGCACTCCTTGGACACGTGCACAAACAGCTCAGATTCTACCTGGATAGGACTAAGCCCTTCAGAAAATCTGACCAGTTACTACTCAGATGTCCTTCAAGGATGCATCTGCAGTCCTTACAAATGGGTTGTCCTGTCGTCAGGCAGCCCTTCGGTCGGCCGGATTCCAAAGTCTGGGTCTGGCCTCGGCTGGTGTCGCACTTCACCCGACGTCATAGCTGCAGTTACTCGAGTATAAAGGCATCAGCCGACGCCATTTTCCTCAGTCTTTCTTGCCGCGTGGCGCCCGAAGCAGAAGCTGTTCGCAAGTGCCGGGCGCTCAGATCCAGAGATTACTACTACCGAATACTACTTGAAGACTTCTAAAGCTAAGTACCCGTTGGGGACTCTTTCTTGCCTCAGCCGATGTCAGAGAAAGTGAATAACTGTTTATCTTGTGGGAAACAAATACCTCATAAAGATTTCCACTCCTACTGTATACATTGTTTAGGCCCAGACCACGACGTAGCAGCTTGTCTAGCCTGTGCTTCTTTTAACCGACGGACGCTTGGACGTCGGTCGGAGTTTGCTGAACAAATTTTCGGCTCTGATTTTGCCTATATTATGCCGTCGGATCCTCCGACAACGCAAATTTCCAAAAAAACGAAAAGAAAAGGACCAACACTCGCGGTCCGCGGTTTCGGCCAAAACCGCGATTAAGCAAACCGCGAGTGTCTCTGTTTCGGCCGAAACCGAGCAAGCGGTTCTTTCTCCAGCCGAAACCATGCCTTCTACCGAGGCCTCCTCTAACCTGGTAGAATCGGCTTCTGAAATCCAGCCTTCTGTTGCGGTTTCTCAGGAATTATCAGACTCAATTCCCCTGGATATTTCAACCCCTGCACGTGGAGCTGCTAGGCCTCCTGCAGCCATGTCTATTAAGGCCTTTGCCAGGGCTAAAGCAGCCAAAGCTTCAAAAACTGTGCCTGCCAAACCCCCTCACAGGCCCAGCACTAGCTCTCATATGCTTTCTTTGGCTGAGGATCTAATTTCTTTAATTCGTGGATCCCAGCCTCATCCAGACAGGTCCTCTCTCCCACCTCCAGAAAAGAGACCTAGAGCAGAGCCCCCTGAACCAGTATCCACTGATGATTCCTCTGATGACTCAGAACACACAGACCCTCCTGAGGCTTCTTATTCTCCTTACGAAGACTCTGATGTGGAAGAGTCCATTCCTTCAGCCTCTCCACCTGAGGAATTTTCCTTTGGGGAAACTTTGCATGCTATGAGGGAACAATTTCAGTGGCAGGGCCAAGATTTCTCAGACTCCAGAAAAAGGCTTAGAACCTTTCTACATTTGCCACAACATAGGCCTTTAGCTATACCTCCAGTTCTTTCTGTTGTAGATGATGCATTTAATGATGCTTGCACTGCTCCTGATTCATTACCTCCGGCTCCTGCTAAGCCCGATAGGTTCTACAGGGTCCCGGACACTCATCACCATTTATACAAGGCTCCTTTTGCAGATCCAGGGACTATCTCCCAGGGCCCTAAAGCTGTAGCTGCTACTTCTACTAAAAATCCCCTCCCCTCTGAAAGGGAATCCAGGTCCTTGGAGAGATGGGGTAAAAAAGTTTACACTTCTGCTACCTTGTCAGCTAGGACTTTGAACTGCCAATTTCATATGATTCAATATCAAGAGTTTATGCTTGACCAGTTAAATAAAAAGCTTTCCTCCTAAGAATCTTTAGATAAAAAATATGTTCAGGAAATGGTACATAACATACAGCAGGTTAGTAACCATTCTTTAAAATGTGGCTATGATGCACTGGAGGCTTCCTTTAGATCAGCCATGACTGGCACAGTTATCAGGAGACATGCATGGTTGAAAGAACAGGCATTACCAGACCATGTCAAATCAAAGCTTTTGGATGCACCCATGGACAAGGTCAATTTATTTGGTTCCCCTGCTCAGCAGGTACTAAAAAAGATGGAAGAGAAGGCAAAATCTGTACAAACGGTGAAAGATTTCTTACAGGTTCAACCTCCAAGGTTTAGCAGGAACTGGCCCTCCAAGAATTGGTCCTTTCCGGACTCCTCTAAGGCTCAGAGAGGCAGGAATAGGCTCAAGAGGCAGAAACCAATCCAGGGGTGCCTACAGGGGCCAATGGCAAGGTAACAACCAGCGAGGCACGGACGCAGCCACCACCACAACAACTCAATCACAGTGACTTGACAGTGGCACCGCCTACCAGGGAACAACTAGAAGCACCCTTAGGCGGAAAACTAACCTTATTTTCAAAAAACTGGCATTGCATCACAAGGGAAAAATGGATTTTGCAAACTATAGACCAAGGTTACAGGTTCCATTTCCATACTCTACCAGGGAAGAGAGGAATGCCAAACCTACCACCTACTCAAAGGACAGAAGCTCTAAAGCAAATATCTCAGCTATTAAGAATGAGAGCTGTGGAAAAGGTACCATCTATGGAGCAAGGAAAGGGATTTTACTCCAGACTCTTCCTGGTACCAAGAAAAGAAAACAAATGGAGACCCATTCTAGACCTGTCCGCTTTAAACACATTCCTTATTGTTCCAAAATTCAAAATGCTGACCCTACAGCAGCTTCTTCCCATGCTGGGCAAGGAGTCTTGGCTGGTAACTCTAGATCTCAAGGAGGCATACCTGCACGTCCCCATAAGACCAATTTGCAGAAGATACCTCAGATTTCTTGCAGGATCAGAGCATTATCAATTTTCAGCATTGCCCTTTGGCTTATCTACTGCGCCCAGAGTGTTCACGAAATGCCTGGCATCAGTAATTGCTCATTGCAGACTTCAGGGAATCCAAATTTATCCCTACCTGGACGACTGCCTGATACAAGCGGACAACAAAAGCAAGCTACCAGAAGACTTACAAAGAGTCATTTACCTGCTGCAAGCCTTGGGATATACAGTCAATATAAAAAGTCAAGGCTGATTCCATCCCAAAGAATAACCTTTCTGGGTGCAGAGCTGGACACATCAAAACAAATGGCATTCCTAACTGCAGAAAAGAAAGAGCAACTACCTCTCTACTTCTTGGCATTAACAAAGCAGAACCACCTAACTGCAAGAAAAGTACTGCAAGCTCTAGGCTTCATGGCATCCTGCATAATTCTGGTCCCTCATGCCAGACTGCATATGAGAAAGCTACAGTGGTACCTAAAGAATTTGTGGTCCCAACACAAGCACAGCCTAGAAACCAAAATTCCAATAATCCCATGCCTGAAACAAGAGTTCCTATGGTGGGCTCAGGCCTGTCAATCAGACACAGGATTGCCCTTCTGCAACAGCCAACCAAGCCAAACCATCACGACAGATGCCTCAGACCTCGGTTGGGAGGCACACATGCTGGGCAAGTGCATACAAGGCTTATGAACTCAAGACCAGCTGCGCCTACACATAAATCTAAAGGAAATGCTGGCAGTAAAATTGGCAATCCAGTCATTCAGACCATTTCTCCAAGAAGGTCAGTTGATGATAAGGACAGACAACACCACAGTTATGTGGTACATCAACAAACAGGGAGGCACCCATTCATATCCTCTATGCCGGCTGGCACTGGACCTATGGGATGTGGCCCTGAGCTACAACATTCCGTTACAAGCAATTTTTGTACCGGGAAAAGAAAACATTCTAGCAGACTTAAGCAGAACAACCACAGATGCCCACGAATGGATGCTTCATCCGGACATCTTCAAAGCCATCACAAGGGAATGGGGATTACCACAAATAGACTTGTTTGCATCCCCATTCAATCACCAGCTAAAGAAATTCTGCACAAGGACGTACCACCACTTGCTTGGAAGGTGGACTCCTATCTTTCAGTTGGAAAAACCTGACAGCATACGCATTCCCACCACTTCCTTTGATGCACAAGGTGCTTCTGAAGATCAAAGAGGACTGTCCAAGGATCATTCTGATAGCTCCAGACTGGCCAAGACAACATTGGTACCCATTGCTGAGGAGCATGTCTCGGGAACAAATATGGACACTACCCCTGATCCCATTACTGTTAAAACAGAACAACTACAACATCCTGCATCCAAACCTGAAAACTCTGCAGCTAACTGCCTGGAACATTACATAACAGCAATTAACCCAAATTTATCCCAAAGGGTTAAAGACATAATCCTGGAGGCTCGCAGACCTTCAACAAGAAAGAATTATGCAGCAAAATGGAAAAGATATCTCATTTGGAGTACTGCAAAGGGAGAAGATGTGACTCTGGTAAACATGGCCAACATCCTGGAGTACTTGGCAGAGCTCTTCCACACAGGCCTGTCCTACTCTTCCATCAAGATACATGCATCAGCTATTTCAGCTGAATACAGCTTGGATCCTCCTGTCTTCTCTCATCCCCTGTTCAGACAGTTTCTGAGAGGAATTAAAAATGTAAAACCTCCCAGGAAACCACCATTGCCAGCATGGGACTTGAACTTTGTGCTAGAAAAATTGACACTTCCTCCTTTCGAGCCAGCAGCAACAGCAGAATTACAATACTTATCCTGGAAGACTGCTTTCCTGCTGGCAATAACTTCAGCAAGAAGGGTCTCTGAACTACAGGCATTAATGGCAGTGCAACCCTTCCTGATCTTCCATCAAGATAGTGTCCATCAGAACAAATCCTACATTTATGCCTAAGGTGGTATCCAGAGTGTCATTAAATCAGGCTATCCACCTACCTACATTCTTCCCAAACCCACAGAACAGGGGAGAAAGACTTTTGCATACCTTGGATGTACACAGACAGTTACTCTACTACCTGGACAGGACTAAGTCCAATAGAAAAACTGACCAGCTTCTGGTAGCATATGCCACAGGAAAGGAAGGAAAACCAATTTCAAAACAGACAATCTCCAAATGGATAGGAAATTGCATTAGATTTTGTTACTCCTACCATGGGAAGAAAACTCCAGAGAACATCAGGCCTCACTCCACAAGGGCTACAGCCACTACCACAGCTTTCTTACGAGGAGTGGCTACCAAGGACATTATAGAGGCTGCTACTTGGACCTCCGTGCATACATTTGCCAAGCATTACAATTTACCTTTATACTCTAGATCCCGAGCAGGTTTTGCCACTGCTGTTTTGCAAGGGATCCTAGCTACACCATAATCTCTCTCTTTCCTCCTCCCCTTGTTTAGCTATGGTATTCTACCCATTTGTAAGGACTGCAGATGCATCCTTGAAGGACATAGTACAGTTTTGTACCTACCATAAATGTAGATGTCCGATAGGAATGCATCTGCAGTCAGGATTACCCACCCACCTTCCCTCTGAGGTACTCCTAGGGTATTTGCCAGCCTTCAGCTAGCTTGGGGGGGATCTATTATGGTGTATTTGTTTGTATATATGTACATACATGCTTATTTTTTGTGTTTGCTCTCTACTATTTGGAATCATTGGCATTTATCCAAATTTAGCCTTCCAAGAGGGCACCTGGCATCTGGGGCAAGAAACACTGAGGAAAATGGCGTCGGCTGATGCCTTTATACCCGAATAACTGCAGCTATGACGTCGGGTGAAATGCGACACCAGCCGAGGCCAGACCCAGACTTTGGAATCCGGCCGACCGAAGCGCTGCCTGACGACAGGACAACCCATTTGTAAGGACTGCAGATGCATTCCTATCGGACATCTACATTTATGGTAGGTACAAAACTGTACTTTTTGCACCAGGGGCAGAGGGCAAATCTATTTCAAAACAGACAATTTCCAAATGGATAGCACACCTTATCCATTTCTGCTACAAACACCACGGGAAACCAACCCCTCAGGGGGTCAGAACACATTCCACTAGGGCAACTTCTACCTCTACAGCATTCCTCAGGGGAGTCCCTACCAGGGACATTCTGGAGGCTGCTACCTGGAGCTCTGTACACACATTCACCAAGCATTACCCACCTACCTATATTTTCCAAATCCAGGGTGGGTTTTGTAACTGCAGTCCTGCAGGGCATACTAGCCAGCCCAAACACTTCTTGACCGTCTCCACCCTTTCTACAGCTTTGGGAATCAACCTAAGTGTGATTACTGCAACAGTGAAACACGAAGAACATAGTACGGTTGTGCACACTTACCATAAATGTAGATGTTTGAGTGTATTCACTGTTGTAGTCCTGGTTTCCCTCCCTCCAGCCTCCTTTTCATTCTGTCTCTCTCTCTCCTCTGTGTGTACTACTCACTGCAGAGGTATTGGTATTTACTTTTTACTGGTGGAGATTTTTCCACCATAGCTTAGCTTCTTACTGGTGGGCTTCTGACATTTGGGGCATGAAAAAGTGATGTAATGGCATCGGCTGCCTGTTTTTATACCCCTGACAATCTGACCTCAGACCTGGAGCGACAGCAGCCGACACAAAAATACAAAGTCTCGGTATTCGGGCAGACTGAGGGCTACCTGCAGGCAGATAACCCAAGTGCGATGACTGCACCAGTGAATACAAACATCTACATCTATGGTAAGTGTACACAACTGTACTTTCCGAGGATCTGTTAATGCCCCCCCCCCCTTTGTGCAAGGGTATTACTGTTGCTCTTCTCCACTCTGCTGGAACAAAGCAAGTTCTCAGGCTGTGGTTAAACAGAGTGCCAAGTGGGTCTGCTAGGTCCTGTTTTAGATGGCTTAATACGCAACCTTGTATGTTATCTGGTCCCTTTGAGGCTGCGTTTTTGGCCTTGGAGAGTGCAGATGTCACCTTTTCTGTAGAGATACTAGGCGGAGGACTGGTGTCAGATATGCTTTGGTGTATGGCTGGTGGAGATGGGGGTGAATTTGTGCCAAATCTGTCGGCTAGCAAGTTGGCAGTTTCTTCTGGTATAGTATAAATGGTTCCATCTGCTACCAGTTTGGGACATAGCTGGGCATTCCCTTTTAAATTTTGGACATAGTTAAAAAATGCCTTATAGTTATCCTTAACTAGAGATGCTATTTTAACTTTGTAATTAGCTTTAGAGGACTGACCTTACAAGATTTTTGATTTGCTTGTCCAAGCTATTTAGGGAATTCTTCCTTTGGTGAGTAAATTCCTTCTTGTTTTTAGAATCAATTTCTTCCTTTTGTTATATAGCCTTTTTATACTTGAGGTCCACGGGGGGGGCTTGTTTTTGTTGGGGGGGAGAACCTGGTTTTAATCCGGTCAAGTCTATCATTTTGTTTGTATTAAGGCATCTTCCTGGGTGAAGGTAGAATGCTGCTTAGGGGCTAGGGTCATACCTGCATGAGGCGCACAATCAGAGTTCAGAATGTCTCAAGTCATTCACCCCAACATGGACTACGACTGAGTCATACTGGTACTTGTTGAGTGACTTGATAGATCGAGGCACTTGACAGATGGCTAACTGTAACCCTTTCCTTATCCAGCCTGATGAGGGAGACATCTGTGTGTCTCACTATGGAGTCACTTATGACCAGTACTTTAGGTTTTGAGATGTTACTCCTTATGGGCTTATTTGTTGAGACACTGTTGTGTGTTGTGGTTGTTTTTTTTTTGCATTGCTGTGTGTGCAAGTGGCTTCTGTTTGGGAGATCTCTCTTTTGGTAAGCTTATAGTGAGTACCTCCACATGCGTAGGTTTGTGTCATGTGCTCATTTAATATGGGAGGTCGTGTGTGCGTGCTAACAACCTGTTTGATGTTCGGTTTGTCCTTAAGTGACAGTATTGTCATTAATTTCATAGTGTAATTACATCTCTCACATAGAGTACGGCATTTGTTTGTTTCAGGACTAAGTAGTTGTTGGTATACATGACAGTCGCTACATTGCCTTAGGATGCCCATGTCAATCAGGCTGGCCGGAGAGGTGATAGAAAACTGCCCGTCCATTATAGCAGGTTCTTACAGTATGTTGTATTAGGGAAGGGAGTGGGCTAATATGACCAGAATTTGCTGGTAACTCCCAGACTACCAGAGGGACTATACTTTGTTTAGGTTAAGGTTGATCAATAAGGCAGCACTGCTCAGTGTGCATCTGAGTTGCTCCTAGTGCAGCAGAGAAGCTTGTGAGGATTTCACTGAGGCTTTCTAGGGGAAAAACTGTGCTTCATGGCTTTTGCGTCTGTACAGGGCACTGCTAACCCCCGCTACACAAAGTGTAGCAACATGCAAACACAAGGCTTAAATACAAGCCGAAATAAGCACTTTTAAGTCTAGCTGCCAATAGGAAAGCACACTGCGAGTCTTCCTCCAACAATCCCCAACTCAGATGGGCCTTGAGCTACACACGTCTGGTACAAGGGTGCAGGAAAGCTCTCCTAATTTAAGATGGCTGGGTATAGTGCTAAAGTGCGACAAAAATAGGCTAGGTTCAGCAGATCTGAATCTAATCTATGTTATATAAGGCAACAGTAACACTATTTAAGGTGCAGAAATGAGGCAGCAGTTCAATTAAATACAAACAGCAAAGTACAAAAGAGGCTTAAATGTACTTTATTTTTCAGTTTTCAGCAGTGCTTTGGATTTCAGCAGAAACTCTCCAGACCTCTGACTGTAAAGTTGCCAAACATAGAGCAGCTCCATTTAACCTCTTCTCACGCGCCTCTCCTGCAATCAGTATTCACCCTCTCTTCATTTGTTCCTGATAGTCTACTGAATAACCTTTTTTGGAATCCTTTGCCAAATTCACATGCTCATTTCTTTGTGTATCCCCTGCAATGTTACTGTTTGTACCTTGCACTTAATATAATTCACTACTCTTTGCTTATTGTCTGTAACAGTAGTGCCATTCACATTCCATGATTTGACTGGTACGGCAGTCATTCTGATAAGATGATGATGCTTTCACATATGTATGACAGCTTTTATTTATAGGTTTCCAACCAACAACTTTATTAGGCAGGTTGAACTTTAAATTGCAGCTTCTCATCTCTATTTAGACCCATGCTACATTTTCCCAGCGTTTTCATTTCAGTAAAACATTCAAAATTGAAAACTTTGTACATTTTCATTTTTGAGCCCCAGCCCTTTTAAACTCTCGACAGACACGCGCAACCATATGCATTTCACAAAAAAGAAAAAATACCCCTCTATATATGGGCAGATACCCTAAGTACAGCTGTACCCACAGATTTCACCCATTCTAGAGTTGGGTTTAGTCATGCTGACAGTGTGCGTTTAGAGTACGTGTTCCATTCTGCATCCACAACATCTTTTCTTGTCACATCCCCGCTTCCCTCGCGGATATGAAAAATATCTTGAATACTCTCAATTAACTGACTTGTATCCTTAAGGAAAAGTGTCCCGGCTGTCATTAAATGAATTATTTGTTGTGATTCGTATCAAAGTGCTTGTTACCAACAGGAATGCATTTTTTTTCTCTTCAGTGTAACAGACTTTTATTTATTTTCAGTGAGCTACTTGTTAATCATAGTTCATGCTTTAGTCATTTCTTGATTTTATTATGTCTGCAGGCTTTCTTTTGCAGAGCTGTGCTGGCAGATGAGAAAAAGAAAAGAAAAAAAGCAGAAATGCAGTTTCTTTTCTTTTCAGCATCACTGACATTCGCCCTCCCTCCAATTTTGCAATTGGAATAACTGTTTACTGCATATAATTGCTTTACTTTACAATGTAACATGCAGTTAAATGTAAGAAATTTTGCTTTACATATTACTAAGAGAAAAAAAATTAAAGAATGCATTGTTAAGAAAACAGGGAACCTTTTACTTAGCTTCTTCCCTTCCTTCATCATCCATCTAGTCATTAATGACAAATGGAAAACTGTATTTTAAACTGGTTGTGAACTGTAATCCACAAACATCTAGGGCCAGATTCAATAAAGCCTACACTTAAATGTACATGATATGTATTCAGTAAAAGTCTTATCATATTTTTTGTGCTTTCCAGTCACTCAGAAAGATTACACTGTGTACATGTAGTCTACACTTCGTGGTAACCTTTATGAATCCCTGTCAATATTTAAAGTTGCAAGAATATCGGAAGGAAAACTAAAATTAGGAGGAAGAAGATGTGATTTACATCTGTGTTGACTGGTCACTCAGAACAGTGTACACTTAGTGTACACTTTGTTGAATCTGGCCCCTAGTCTTTTTTTAACCTTCATCCCTCCACTTCTTGTAGGAGTACTGTTCTTGTGTCCCCAGTTGTATATTATATAAAATATCCTTTTATAGTTCGGCTGTTTTGTTTCCAACGTACAGATTCTTGCTGTTCTCTTCATCTTCTTGGTCACCCAGCACCGGTTTCTAGTTCATATCCGATGTGAAGCATCAACTCTTGTGCCTTTTTTCTATTACTCAGCCATTTTCTTTTCGAGCATTGGAAAAAGTTTTACTGGCACACTCAGTCTATGGACTGTGCCATTGTCAGAGGAATTAGAAGCAAAATCTCAACTTCCTGGCTGTATCCAAGAATTCCTGTGCTTATGAAAAAAAATATTTTTGAGACCGTTTGATATAGCAGCTTGAATTTCAACTCTGCCTCTTGCCACCCTTTGATTTGCAGAAATATACTCCTTTCTCTTCTGCCTGGTGTACAGTCAATCATTTTATGAACACTCCATTGTTCCCATTTGACAATACTTTATTCTTCTGCCACATTTTTGTCAGGAGAAGCTCCTTCTGATATGGCTGCATCTTTACCTCCTACAGGGCTTGGCTTCCTTCTCGTGAACAAATTTGGGGGAAAAACATTGTGCCCCATCTATTATCAGGTCTCTTGTGGAGTACCACTCCAGTTGCTTATTTGTACTTATTTCAGTCTGTCCCTTCTGGTTTATCTGATACAGCAGAAAATCTCAGATTTATCTGCTTGCCCTTTATTCTAACTCTCTTTTTTTGTGTGTGAAACTGCTTTTGAGAAGCCTCATATTCATCCAGTTTTTCCTTTATTTCAGCCTGTTTCAGTGGTTTTATCAGCTCATCTGTATAGCCACTTAAAGCTTCTTTTCTTCCCAGCCTTTGTCATTTTGATTGTGTATTTCTCTAGTTATTTTAAGCACCTCTAAATTACTGGAAGTCACTTGCTGTACTGATGCTGAAACCTGATCCGTTTTTATACTAAACAGCTGCAAAGCTATTCTACACCAGATTTTGTTCTTTCTCATTTTCTAGTTGATTTTCTTCTCCTTTCTCCAGATTTCTTCGTTGCAGACATCCAGGCAGTATTGTGACTAACTGGTAACTGAATTTTACCCCTAAGAGTTTTTTTTCTGGCTGCTTTCCAAAATTACTGTATTCACACTTTGGTCTACCTGTTCATAGTGCACCAATCTTGAAAGTTTCTCTTTTCGTTTGTTATTCCCACCGTAACAGTGGAGCAGTTAAGGGGATGCCATTTGTTAGTACAGTTACCACACACACACACACATTTAATGTTTAAAGCATAGTACACAAATGCTAGTGGGTAGGGGGACTTTAGAGGGGAACTTGGCAGGAGTGTCCTCTAATGCCTATTTTCTTTTTGATTAGCAGTGGAGAAATTGATGCATACAGATTTGAGCATACTTTGAGGGTTGGAAAGAGAGGTGAGAAGACTAGTTTGAATTTTTATTCTTATGACTATTTGAAGTTTTCAAGAGGAAGTTACTACCAAGAATTCTAGAGATTTACAATCTGGGGAGTAGCCAGAGTTGTACTGACACCTTACACTTGTCATTATGCTTAAGTTGAGAAGGTTATGGAGGTTGGTAAAATGTTGCTTAAAGGAAGGGAAAGTATTTTTTAGGAACTGAAAGTAGTCCGCTGATCTAGAAATTTAAGAACAGAAAAAGTCATAATTCCAAGAAAGAGTGGGAAAGTACATTGGGGAAATGGTCCCACTGGGTAAGCTTTTTAGAAGCTAGGGTGATAGGATGAGTTTTCCGTTTTGTTATATTTCCTGAAGCAGATAGGGATGATTGAGATCCAGCTGTGTTGAATGCCATAATTTAAAAGGTATGGCGCAAATCTGAATCTGAGGATTACAGGAACAGACCTACAATTTGGCTGTGCTTGCTAGAATTAAACAGTATTTGATAGATAAGGCAATAGGGGATGGGACACACAAGGATTTTATGGGAATTCTGAGTGGCATGGAATTTAAAACTTTGCATATGTAGATCTGTAAGGACCCCAACAGATTGTTTTTTTCGGACCCGAACAGATTGGTTATTTTTCATATCGTTGGCATAAATAATGATTTGGAATGAGAAAATTGTCACAGGAATTGCTGACAACCCAGTACAGCAACCAGAGTTTAGCAGGAGCCGTAGAGTCGTAAGAGTCCTTTGGAATTTGAAAGGGATTCACTAATGAGTAAAACCAGAATACAGAGTTTGGGTGTTAAATTAAGGAAGGTTTTAATAGACCAAAAGATAAATGGTAAGGGAAGAAGCTAGGGAGAATAGCTGGCAGATTGATTTGAAGAAGCATATTCTGTGTATTTGATTTGCAGCAAATTATGGGCTTTGCAGAGAACCCCTAAGTGGTATGAGAGGAAGGACAACAGGAGGATAGTTTGTGGTCATGTGGAGAGCAGCAGTAAACATACATGGTGGTAATGTAAATGTGACACCAAGCTGTAGAAAGTTTTGATGAACCAGTAGATGTATATGCATGAGATGCAACAGGAAAAATTGGATGTTTTGGGCCTTTGGAAATTGAGATAAAAATGTAAGGGTGGTGATGAATTTTGTGGCTCAAACCAAAAAAATGTAAACGTGGAAGAATGTAACAGTATTGGAGAGTGACAGGAGTTGAGGTGGGGTGGGAAAGGGGGATCATTGGGGTAAGGTTTTTGGGGGGGAAATGAAATGTGGTTTCAGGTGGAAGTAGATTGAAAGGGCCTTGACGTCTAAGCAGTGGTAGAGTAATTGTGAAAGGTGGTAGAGCAGGAAGATTAGATTAAAGGTTATTCAGTTAATCTGTTCAGGAGTCCTGAGTGAGGCTGATGAACTCGTATACAAGTGGTGGTTTGGGGTGTCATGGAAGAGTGTTTTTTCCATGAGTTTTTCAGGGTTATTCAAATGAGAGTTTAATTGGCCACCCCAAGTAAGAGCAGTGAATTTGTCCAAGAATCAAGGTTGTTTGGGTGTGTCACAGAAGGGGGTATTGCCTTGAGCAGACTAGGATAGTATGAAGTAGCTCTGGCTTTTCTGTTTTTTTGTCTCGTTTCTGCAGCAGTTTAGATTCTGAAATGTAAGAGTAATTCAGCACCACTTGAGGATATGATGGGAGACTAGTTCCAGTGAATATAGTGGACTTGAGAATGAGTAGGGAAACTTGGGTGGGTGTTAATTGGTTGTGGTTTGTAATGGTCATTTTTATTGCCCCTTGAACAAGGTGTTAGCTTCCCCT
Source organism: Protopterus annectens (assembly GCF_019279795.1). Lineage (NCBI taxonomy): Eukaryota > Metazoa > Chordata > Ceratodontiformes > Protopteridae > Protopterus > Protopterus annectens. Next base: position 1,664,376,129 of record NC_056725.1, on the reverse strand, counting down.
TCTTTCTTCTGGATATGGAACCATTAATGATAGTGCTGTGGTATTTTGTTTCTCTCAAAAAATGCATAGGACAATGACTCTGAGCTTTTTGTTTTGGAAAATCTGTTTTGTAGATTGGACAGTTCATTTATTCTTTTAGGGAGTGCCTCTTATGAATATCAAATCTTTCTTTTTCTTGTGCTTTATTTTTTGTAACGTTTAATTGCTGTTTTTCTCATTCCTTGGCAGTGTTTTACTATGCTTTCTTTTCCCACTGTTTCTTTTGTAATGCTTGTTTGTTTAGGAACAGTTTGATGTAGGTGGTTTGTTTAGGTCACTTGTCTTTGGTTGAACTTTTGTACATGTTAGGTTTGCCTCTCTTAATCATCTTCTTCTTTCGGCTTTTCCCGGTTAGGGGTCACCACAGCGGATCATCTGTCCGCTCATGATTGGCAGTGGAGTTTTACAGTGTCGAGTTGCCAGCCCGGCACCCAACCTTCCACAGAAGGCACACACACATGCACTCACTCACACCTAGGGCCAATTTACAGTGTCCAGTCCACCTACAGCATGTCTTTAGGATGTGGGAGGAAACCGGAGCACCCGGAGGAAACCCACGCGACCACAGGGAGGACATGCAGACTCCACACAGAGGGCACCCCAGCCGAGGATCGAACCGGAGAACCTCGGAATATTCAAGTTGTTGGACTGTCTCACTCTGTATAGCATTTCTAGGTGCAGAGCATTTGTTTAAGATATTTATGCAGAATTTGATCATTACATCTTGTGGGACCTTGAAATTTAATGATTAGAAATAGGATGGAGAAGAGTGTCTGCTATTAGATGATGTCCTACTTAAATCACTGTTGCAATATTCCAGTATTGTTTGGTACCAAAGCCAAAACCTTCTATAGAATGATATGACCTAAGCCTGCGGCATCCTCCAGAGTTGTTCAACACCAGTCCAAACACCGGTCTCTGCACCAATCTGTTTGTTGTAGTCATGGTCATAGGCATCATCTTTGCCTTCTCTTACTCTAAGTGCTCTGATGGGGATGCCTTACTTGTTTCTTTGTAATTTAGTGTTTTAATTTTTTAGATGTCAGCTAAGAGGGGGAAGTGTGGTTGTGGTAGTGGAGATTTCTTAGGCTCTCCACTACCTTTCTTGTCTTTTGAGCTGAACACGATTATAACTGCTAATGTGTCAATCATTTATACCTAAAGCCCTACATAGTTTGTGTTTCCTCACTTAATACCTATTTAGAGAACCCGAGTTTGAAGTGCAGTTCCCAGTCTAAGATGACAGAACCATCTGCATCCAGTGTCCCATTCATTCCAAAAGAGAAATTCAGACATTCTGGGCCTGATCTCTTATCTGCCCAGTCGGACTGTGACGTATCTTTTGAGGTCTGACAAGAGCCCATGGTACGTTCGACTACTACCCAGATTCCACTGGAGGCCAATATTGCGTTTAACCCTCACACATCTGATATGACTGACCAAACTGATAAAGTGGGGAATGGGGAACCTAGACTTATAATTACAGCACGATCAGAGGGTATCCCACAAATCTTGGTTTAGGTAGAGGTGCCAGAGACTTTGATAGAAGTAGGCAAAGGGTCAAGTCCTCATTGTTTTGCTAAATTGATTGTCACTCCTAAAAAGAAGAAACCAAAGACAAAAATGTGTATGGGTGTGTCTGCCACCCCCCCACCCCCCATGTTCCAGGAAGAAGAATGCATGGAATTTTCTCAAGGCCTGTTTAAGGCCATTTTGGCTTTCAAACATCCACACCTTTCCTCTCCCCTTCTCCTTTACATCAGAAGGGAATAAATGACTCCTCTTCAGAGGAAGATGAGCCAGTCTCTCATTTTAGATGAGCATTCTCTGGCTTAGTCCTCTCAGATTCATTATCCAGCCCAAATGACTTCTGATGATGATACCTTACCCCTGAATAGCCTGTTGAGGAAATCTCCTGTGGGGAAGCCATCACCAAAATGATGCAGCATTTTAAGTGGGAATCCAGACAAGTGTCTGATGTACAGAAGAGTTACTACAAATTACTGGGAGGTTGGTACTGCTGTGCCTACAGCAGATGTTCTTCGTGTTTCACTGTTGCAGTCATTACATTTGGGTTATCTGCTTGCAGGTAGCCCTCAGTCGGCATAATTAACAAAGTCTTGGGTCCTGCGTCGGTTACTGTCCCTTCTTCCATGACGTCAGGTCATCAGGGGGTATAAAACATGCAGCCGACGCCATTACATCAGTCTTTCTTACCGTGCGGTGCCCGAGGCAGAAGCAGTTCGCAAGTGCCGGTCAGGCGACTCCTGAAATTTTTCGTTTTCGAGTTTCAGAACTGAAATCTTCAACTAAAGCGAAGTACTCAATTGGGGAAACATTTTCTTGCTCCTTACCGATGTCATTAAAAGTTAATAATTGCATTACTTGTGGAAAGCACATACCTCCTAAAGATTTTCATTCGTACTGTATTCCTTGCCTAGGCCCTGACCACGACGTACCTTGCTGTCGGTTTTGCGCTTTATTTAATCAGTGCACTGTCTGTCGTCGGTATATTTTCGCCTCTAAATATTTCGGTTCTCTGTTTAATTATCCAGCAGTGTCATCGGTTAGTCATCCGACTACCGGGATTCTGAAAAAATGCAAAGATAAAGATAGAGACAGGCCGCCGATGTCCAAGACTGCCAAATACGCTTCTCCTAAGCCGGTCGCCAGTTCGCCGGTACTCAGTGAGGTGCTTTTGCAGCCCCTGATACCCACTAATTCTGATTCGCAGGCCTCTACTGAGACCCATTCGGAGTCCGGTATGCCACAAGATGCTTCAGCTATGGAACCCACATATGTCTCTTCCTTGGATGGGTCCGGAGCCGCTGTGCAGGCACCGGCTTCTGAGGGTGTATTCAGGCCTATGGACTTGCATATTAAACAGACGCCTCCTTCTTCACTTAGGCCTAAATCTCGAACCATGCCTAAAAAACCGATGCCCAGGCCACATGCTCAGGTCTCTGCCTAAAAAACAAATGATAAGAATGGCTGAAGATCTAATAACTCTAATCAGGGGTAGCTAACCCCCCTTTCTAAGAGGCCTAGGACCGAAGTGGTTTATGAATCTTCTGACTAGGGTTCTTTTGATGTTCTTATTGTTTCACTGTTGCAGTCATTACATTTGGGTAATCCTGCTGGCAGGTTGCCCTCAGCCGGCCTGAATTCCAAAGTTTTGGGTCCTGCGTCGGCTGCTGTCGGCCATTGTTTTGGGTCCTGCGTCGGCCATTCCCTGATGTCAGGTAGTCAGAGGTATAAAAGAAGCAGCTGAAGCCATTTTCTTCAGTCTTTCTTGCCGCGCGATGCCTGAAGCAGAAGCAGTTCGCAAGTGCCGGTCTGCCGATTCCTGAGATTTTCGTGTTTGAGTTTCAGATCCGAAGTCTTCAATAAAGCTAAGTACCCCGTTGGGGAAACTTTTTTCTTGCTGCAGACCGATGTCAGAAAAAGTTAATTGTATTTCTTGTGGAAAGCAAATACCTCATAAGGATTTTCATTCTTACTGTATTCCTTGCCTTGGCCCTGATCACAACGTTAGTGGTTGTCAGTTTTGTGCTAGATTTAACCAACGCACTATTAAGCGTCTGTATGATTTTGCTTTAAACTATTTTGGACACCGGTTTAATTACCCTGAAATGTCTTCTGATAGCCATCGGACTACCGGAGCTTACAAAAAACGCAAAGAAAAGGATAAAGAAAAACAACAGAGGCAAAAAACTGATGACAGAGCTTCTCCTAAGCCAGTCGCCGGTTCTAAGTGAGGCGCTTTCGCAGCCCCTGACACCCGCTACTTTAGAGTCACAGGCCGCTACCGACTCCCACGTGGAGTCGGCCATGCCACTGGATACTCAAGGGATTGGAGCCTCGGACGCTAATCCCTCAGATGGGTCCGGAGCCGCTGAGCAGGTACCGGCTTCTGAGGGTGTATTCAGACCTAAACATCTTTACATTAAAACAACTTCAGCTTCAAAGGCAAAGACTAAAGCACCATCTAAAGCAGGGAAACAAACTCAAGAGCCACGTGGACAGGCCTCTATGCCCAAAAAACAGATGCTCAAAATGGCCGAAGACTTTATTACCTTGATCAGGGGTTCCCATCCCCCTCCTGGTAAGAGGCCTAGGCAAGACACTGACTATGAATCTTCAGATCAGGTTTCTATTTCTTCTGATTCCTCTTCTTATCAGGAATATTCTCTTCCCCCCATGAGGATTCTGATGCTGAAGAATCTATACCTTCAGCATCTCCTCCTGAGGACTATTCCTTTGGGGAAACCTTACATACCATGAGGGAGCATTTCCGCTGGGAGAGCCAAGATTTTTCAGACTCTAAAAAGAGGCTCAGGGATTTTCTTTTACTACCTCAGCACAGGCCTCTAGCCATTCCACCTGTGGTAGACATTGTAGTTGATGTATTTTTGGAGTCTAGTCTGACTCCTTACCCCCAGCTCCTGTTAAGCCTGACAGATATTACAGGGTTCCTGACTCACACAAATTTCTTTTTAGAAACCCTGCTGCTGACCCAGAAACTATTTCACAGGGTCCAAAGGGAGTTAAGGCTTCCACTGCAAAAAACCCAACCCCCTCTGACAAAGATTCAAGGGCACTGGATAGATGGGGAAAAACGGTTTACACATCTGTGACTTTGGCTGTAAGGGCCTTAAACTGTCAATTTCATATGCTTAAGTATCAGCAACATGTCATGGGATTGCTTAAACAGAAAATGTTAAATTCTGAATGTGCAGAAAACAAGGAAATGCAGGATTTATTGTATGCAGCAGAACAAGTTGGAAAACATACTTTGCAATGTGGTTTTGATTCTTTGGAGGCCTCCTGCAGGGCCGCAGTTACGGGTTCAGTAATCAGGAGGCATGCTTGGTTAAAGGAAAAAAATCTGCCTGATCATGTTAAAGTAAAATTACTAGATGCACCCTTACAGCATGATACTTTGTTTGGTGTTAAGGCAGAAGGTGTTAAAGAAAATGGAGGACAAAGCTAAATCTATGCAAACTATTTTTTTACAGGTACAGCCACCTAGGTTTAGTAGACACTGGCCTACAAAACATTGGTCCTTTCCGGTGTCAGACAGACCTCAAAGGGGCAGATACAGACTCTCTAGGGGGCAGATCCCAGACGCAAGGTTCTTATAGGCCCAAGCAATGGGGGGCTTCTACCTCCAAAGCTGGAGAAGAGCGATCACAAACGTACAGAAAACAGTCCCAATGACTTCCCCCTGCCAGCACCAAGCACTTACCTTCTGGCAGCACCCTTGGGGGGAAAATTAGCACATTTTGCTCAAAATTGGCACATCATAACCCAGGACAAGTGGGTTCTAAACAGTGTCACAAGGCTACAAGTTCCATTTCCATACTCTGCCAAAGGCAAACGGCTGGCCAAATCTGCCAAAAAAATCAATGGGCAGAGGTGCAAAAACAAGTCTCATCCCTCATGGACATGGGGGCCATTCAACAAGTACCAGAGCAAGAGCAGGGACAAGGATTTTACTCAAGACTGTTCTTGGTACCCAGAAGGGACAAGGCCTGGAGTCTGATACTGGACCTATCTATTCTGAACACTTTCCTGGATATTCCGAAATTCAAAATGTTGACTTTGCAGCAACTTCTGCCCATGCTGGGCAAGGATGCTTGGCCTGTGACTTTAGTCCTAAAAGAGGCATACCTGCATGTTCCAATCAGACAATCATGCAGAAGATACCCAAGATTCAAGGCTGGTTCAATGCATTACCAATTCTCTGCGCTGCCTTTTGGCTTATCTACTGTGTCCAGGGTCTTTACAAAGTGCCTGGCACCAGTAATTGCATTCTGCAGACAATGAGGAATACAAATATATCCTTACTTGGACGACTGTCTCATTCAAGCAGAGAACAAGGACATTCCACTTCAACATCTGGCATTTGTAAAAAGACTTATAACATTACTAGGGTACACAGTCAACAAAAAGAAATCAAAACTAGTACCCTCACAAGAGATAATATTCCTGGGTGCAAGCTTAAATACAACTGCCCAGATGGCTTATCTCACGCCAGACAAACAAAGGCAACTGACTACCTATTTCAACAAATTGGCAACAAAGGCCCAGTTATCTGCAAGAAAAATTCTGCAGGCTTTTAGGCTTCATGGCCTCCTGCATCCTGCATATGAGGAAACTTCAGTGGTACCTAAAAAGTGTTTGGACTCAACATTGCCACAGCCTAGAAACAGTCATTACTCTCATTCACTGCCTGCAACAGGAGTTTCGATGGTGGGCAAAGGCTTGTCACCAGAACAAGGGACAGCCATTCATACTATCTCCAGCCAAGCAGACTCTAACAACAGATGCATCAGACTATGCCTGGGGAGCCCACATGGCAGGAAGATGCATTCAGGGCACATGGTCCTCAAACCAAATGCATCTACATATCAATCAAAAAGAGATGTTAGCTGTTCAAAATGCACTGACAGCCTTCAAGGACCTACTTCAACCGGGACAACTACTGATAGACAGACAACACCACAGTCATGTGGTATATAAACAAGCAGGGGGGCACACATTCTTACCCCCTTTGCAGACTAGCCATGACCTTGTGGGATACAGCTTTGACTTACCAAGTACATCTGCAGGCACAATTCCTGCCAGGAAAGGAAAATACTCTGGCAGACGAACTAAGCAGAAACCTCATGGATCCCCACGAGTGGCAGCTGGGTCCACAAGTCTTCAGCATGATAACAAGGAAATGGGGATACCCGGACATAGATGTATTTGCCTCCCCTCTCAATTACCAACTAAAAAGATTCTCCGCAAGGACTTATCACAGACAAGCATGGAAAGTGGACGCCCTATCCTTCAGCTGGAAAAACCTTTCCTCCACTGCCTCTCCTCCCCAAGGTGCTCCTAAAGGTCAGACAGGAGAAGCCAAAGATGATACTGGTTGCCCCAGACTGGCCACGCCAGTACTGGTATCCAGTACTAAGGAATTTATCTCTATACCCAGCTTGTACCTTACCTCAAACACCTCGACTACTGTCCCAGCAAAACAATCAGATCATGCACAGCCAACTCAGGACATTAAACTTGGCAGCATGGCGAATAATGTAGTCATACAAAAAATACCTCTCAGAAAAGCAGTGATGGATGTCATTCTGGAAGCCAGAAAGCTTAGTACTAGATAATCTTATGCTGGAAAATGGAAGAGAATTCTGTGCCTGGAATCGGACACAAGGAACTGATACAGCGGTACCAAATATTCCTCCGATTTTGCAATACTTAACTGAGATGCTAGACAGAGGCCTATCTTTTTCATAAGTTAAAATTCATGCCTCTGCCATTTCAGCTCATTACAATACAGAGCCACCACTTTTCTCTCACCCCTTATTAAGGCAGTACCTCAGAGGAGCCAAAAATTTAAGGCCCCCAAGGAGACTACCAATACCTGCATGGGACCTCAACTATGGTTTGGAAAAACTCACACTGCTTCCTTTAGAACCAGCTGCTACTGCTGATATGAAGTTTTTATCTTGGAAAACAGCTCTGCTCTTAGCAATTACTTCTGCAAGACGAGTTTCAGAGCTACAGGCGCTCATGGCTGTGGAACCTTTCATCATTTTTCATCCAGACAGGGTCTCCCTGAGGACAAACCCAACATTTATGCCTAAAGTAGTGTCCAGTGTGGCTCTTAACCAAGCCATCCATCTGCCAACCTTTTACCCAAATCCACAGAACAAAGGGGAGAGAAGCCTACATTCTTTGGACATACACCGGCAGCTTAGATTCTACTTGGACAGAACCAAAGCTTTCAGGAAGACGGAGCAATTACTAGTGGCATATGCGGCAGGATCACAAGGAAAGCCTATTTCAAAGCAGACTATTTCTAACTGGTTAGGCCACTGCATTCGCTTCTGCTACTTGCACCATGGCAGACCAGTGCCCAAGGGCATTAGGCCTCATTCCACCAGAGCTGCAGCCACCTCAGCAGCCTTTCTCAGGGGAGTACCAACCAGAGACATTTTAGAGGCGGCTACTTGGAGTTCAGTGCACACCTTCACAAAGCATTATCATCTGCCACTCTAAACCCAGGGCAGGCTTTGCCACTGCAGTCCTACAGGGCCTCATAGCCGCTCCTGCTGCTGTCTAGTTCCAGCCTCCCAACCATAGCTTTGGGACTCTACCCAAATGTAATGACTGCAACAGTGAAACACGAAGAACATAGTACAGTTGTGTACACTTACCATAAATGTAGATGTTAGAGTGTATTCACTGTTGCAGTCCAGGTTACCCACCCACCTTCCCCCCTTTTTTTTTTTGGATCTTATCTGTCCTCCTCTGATTTATACTACCTATGTGGTGTATTTGCTTATAGATGAAGGTAAAATTTATATTGGTGTATTTATGAATATATATATATATATATATATATATATATATATATATATATTTGGCTACCCTCTTTGGGGGCACCTGACATCTGGGGCAAGAAAAAGTGAAGAAAATGGCATTGGCTGCTTCTTTTATACCCCTGATGACCTGACAGGGAATGGCCGACAGCAGCCAACACAGGACCCAAGACTTTAGAATTCAGGCCGGCTGAGGGCAACCTGCCAGCAGGATTACCCAAATGTAGTGACTGCAACAGTGAATACACTCTAACATCTAAATTTATGGTAAGCGTACACAACTGTACTTTTCTGATTCTTCTGATGATCTGGATTTGCCCTTATCTACTTATGAGGATTCTGATGCAGAGGACTCCATTCCCTCTGCTTCCCCTCCAGAGGATTTTTCTTTTTGGGAAACCTTACATACTCTAAGGGAGCATTTCCACTGGGATTTTCTGATTCAAAAGAGGCTTAGGGATTTCTTACTTTTACCTCAGCATAGGCCTTCAGCTATTCCTCCTGTACTAGACATTGTTGATGCTTTTCCGGAATCTAGTTTGGCCCCTGATCCATTGCCTCCTGCTCCCAAAAAAACAGACAGATACTACAGGGTCCCTGAGTCACACAAGTTCCTTTTTAAAAATCCTATTGCGGATCCAGAGACTATTTCACAGGGGCCCAAAGGCATTAAGGGTTCTACTGCTAAAAATCCTTCTTCTGATAAGAGACTCCAGGGCGCTGGATAGGTGGGGTAAGAAGGTTTGCACTTCTGCAACCTTGGCCATTAGGGCTTTAAACTGCCAGTTTCATATGTTAAAGTATCAGCAACATGTTATTGGACTGCTTAAACAGAAAATTATGTTGATTCCTGACTGTGTGGAAAATAAAGAATTACAGGATTTAATGCATTCTGCTGAACAAGTTGGAAAACATACCTTGCAATGTGGTTTTGATTCATTAGAGGCCTCTTGCAGGGCCGCTGTTACTGGGTCTGTGCTCAGAAGGCATGCTTGGCTTAAGGAGCAATCTTTACCTGATAATGTTAAAGCTAAATTGTTGGATGCTCCCTTAAGTCAGGGCCTCCTGTTTGGCAGCAAGGCTGAGGAAGTTCTTAAAAAGATGAAAGATAAAGCTTAATCTATGCAAACTGTTAAAGATTTCTTATAAG